>NW_024096663.1:1200000-1595184 GCF_016545835.1 Crotalus tigris
TTCCTTCTCCAGTGGATCACATTTTGTCAGAACAATCTGCTATGACCTGTCCGTCTTGGGTGGCCCTGCACAGCATAGCTTATAGCTTCATTGAGTTACACAAGCCCCTTCGCCACGACAAGACAGTAATCCATAAAGGGGATTATTGGCATGCTAGTATTAAATTATGCATGTGCTACAATGCAATAAATGGGTATAGATGTTTTATTTCGGATTAATTATTAATTCTAGCCATATTCCAATCATGTTTACATCTAAGTAATCATTGCTTAGTAGCTTCTATATATAAGTTTTACAGGAAAAGAAAATCATAATTAAACTGAACCACTTTCAGACTATTCTATTATCCTTCACTTAAGCAGTAGAAAGAACAGTAAACATGTCTACCAGGTGCCTGTAACACTGGTGAGCCTCTGTGCCGAAAGAACAATTGAGTGGAGGATAGCTGGAAGTTTCATCCAACATCATTTCTTCATCCTAATGTTTACACTCGTTATGAATAAAAGGTTTATCAGTCTTCCAAATGAATAGTAGACAAGCTTACCACTCTTCTTCCAACAAGCTACAAGTGCAGGCAAATGTGGCTAAAACCTCTGTCTCCCATGGACTCATTTTTTTACATCTATAAAGTGGGTCTTCAGCAGCCAGTAATTAACTGGCACCAAAGGAGGCTTTGGTCATCCCTTTCTCTCCTCCCCCCAACTTCTTTTGTAGATGGAACCCGCTTTCTCTATTACTGAGACTGAATAAGGGTTGGAGGTATGGGTCAGCACTTCTTTAAGCCGGTTTGCAGCATGGATTACGGCGCTTGGGGGTTTGGGCAAAAAAGGCCTTGGTGGGAGCACATTTTTCATCCTTTTGTTAATTGTTAGCATTTATTCTGCAGACTCAAAATGCCAAACTGGGGAGGTGGAAACAAATGTGGAGCCTGTGGTAGAATAGTATACCATGCGGAAGAAGTCCAGTGTGATGGGAGAAGCTTCCACAGATGTTGCTTTCTTTGTAGTAAGTACTTATGAAACTCTTTTTGAATGAATTAACAGTATTTGATCAGTATGGATCATAAGATTATAAATAGCAAGAACATAAATTTAGTACTGAGCTATACAGTTGCCACGTTGGGCTCCAGAGAACAAAGGTCACAATGTAAAATGATATAAGATTGTATTTTGCAAGTTTGTATTCCATACTCCTCTATGATTCATGCAGACTTTTTGTAGAACAAATGTACAGTTAAAAGAATGCTTTCAGATAGTTTGATTCCCTTCAATGCTTATATCAAATAAATTAATGATGTGGTTTACAGTAGTTGATTTTCTATTTCAGCCTAATGGAGACAAAATTCTCTTGGGCTTTGCCACAGAAGTTGTAGACTGTTTTTAAGAACCGAGTTGATGCAGTTGTTCAGCTTAGCAGATTGTTAAGATTCTGAATTTTTGTACTAAAACATGATTCCTATTTTAGTATCTTCTAATTATTTCAAACAATTGGCTGATAGGGTATCATGAACAATACTATTATTTGATAAATGCTAATGTAACTTATATAAAATAAAAGGATAAAAACCAATTAAACTGAAAGTTGAATTGGAATTTTTATAAGGTACATTTAAATAGAAGCTCAATCAAGTTTCAACTACCATGAAAGATATTACTTACAGTAAAACCTATGCAGTGAATGGCAAGGGCTAAAAAGAATAACAAATACTTTTAAAGTTTTATAGTTTGCTTTCAGGATTGCTTCTTCACATTTTACAAACTATCAAGAAGGAATAAATTTCAGTGATGAAGGAATATATAATTTAGCTTCTCTACGTATGGAATTGAGCTCAAGAGTTTCTTCGTTAAACTTATAATTGCTAAATCCAATGAGTTTCAACACTGGAAACATGATAGTGTCTTAGGAAAGTGTGAAACATATTGATACTGTACACAATTAAACTGAAGCATGGAATCCAATTTTAGTACCTGGACAAAAACTGATAGTAAAATCAAAAACAAAACCATTATTGCAGCAGTATAGCTCAGCTTTCCTGGTTGAGGAAAGGAGAAGCAGACCAATCTAATTCCATAAAGAGTTAATTCTTTCACAGCGCTTGTTTCCATTGCTCTTAGCTTGAAATTTTAGAATGGCTCTTCATTTGTATTAACATCTGGTTTGATCCTGATGCCAATGTTTCAGCTTTTATAATCTTAGTTGTGGAGATATCTAATTTACTGAGCACGCATTATGGTCTACTACTATATTAATTCTAAAATGCCTGTTTTTGATCAAATACTCAAAGCAACACTGTTTTCAGCAAGTCTAAATTGAATTATTTAATTCTTAACTTTCATAAAATGTATATAATGCA
The DNA here is from genome assembly GCF_016545835.1 of Crotalus tigris. Lineage (NCBI taxonomy): Eukaryota > Metazoa > Chordata > Lepidosauria > Squamata > Viperidae > Crotalus > Crotalus tigris. Next base: position 1,202,354 of record NW_024096663.1, read on the forward strand.
GAACTGTGATTGTAGAAAAGCTACTTTTATTTGCTTATTAATACAGAGTTACTTGTCTTATTAATACAGAGATACTTGTTTCCCAGCCAACTAAACAAGTAACATATGTTTAAAAGAGGAATAAGTAATAAGCTTGTATGAATGTGGATTTAAATTGGCTCCATATTTTAGCTGTTTCACACAAAATATTAATGAAACAGCTAAGAAAACAGTCCTTGTTTGGTATAAAGTTGTAGATGTTTTGTAAAGGTAACATGTCCTTGGAAACTCTTGCATGATTAAACTTATTGGTACTGATGTAAATAGTTCTATGAGGTTTGAAACAAAGAAAAAATGTTCCTTTCATAGCCTCACAAATTAAATTTAATCAAGTTTCCTTTCTGCAAATGCAAATCTTAAAAGCCAAAGAGGACAGAACATATTAATAGAACAATATAATACTCTTATTCAAAGAACCAGCCCCCTCAGTTGTCAACAGACATAGCTACTGAAACTTTTTTTTAGGTAATAAACTTATCTAACTTCTTCCTTAGTGGTATGCCGGAAAAACCTGGATAGCACAACTGTGGCCATGCATGATGAAGAAATATACTGCAAGTCTTGTTATGGGAAAAAATATGGCCCCAAAGGATATGGCTATGGGCAAGGAGCAGGCACTCTCAATATGGACAGAGGAGAAAGGCTTGGCATAAAACATGACAAGTAGGTACAGCAGTTATTTACCTCTAGCTGGCTACAATTTGAACTATAGCAAATAACTAGATGTAGAAAATAGCCTTCTTTTTGCCTTAGGTCTAGCTTGAAACATTAGATGTATTATCTATTAAATACAAACTATCAAGAACACCTTAAATAAAAGTGGAATAAAAAGATCACTCTGGTTCTGTATTTGAGCATTAATTATCTGAGGCTGTTCAAGAGACCAGCATTTGTAGAAAATTGCCAGTTCTTTTTATTTGTATGTAATGGATTGTTACATCCTGTGAAAGCAAAGCTCAAAAAAAGCAAGGTTATCTTTTTGCCAAGATCAATTCCTATTGACTAAAATGTTTTATGATCAGATGAAACACTGTGAGGAAGAAGTAAACTTCTATCTAGTCCCTTGTTGAATCGTGTTAAGGTCTTAAATGGGAAAGTTAGATTGAGCAATCTTATAGTTCAGTTCAGTGCAACACAAATCATGGCTTCCCAATGGAGGAATATGGTTGTATGTTCTTTCTCTTCAGCTTACAAATTTGGCTGCTGTGATTTCCTCTTGCATCAAGCCAGTATGTACTAGCTTGCCTCTTCTGGTCACAGAGGCAACAGGCAAATTTAGTAACAATAATAATCAAAGCATTATTGAGGAAAGACTTACTGATCTATCTCAAGAGATTAATGTGTTATATTCTTTGCAGCCCATTTTGCCCAAGCAAAACTGATTCTTTTATTTAAAGATTCCTTTTTTCTCTTGTCATAATTGAAGTCAACTTATGGCCCTCCTGGGGATGATAAATGGAGCTAGATTTCAACAATATACCCTTCCTTTGTCGTGGTTCTTTGTAGAGGTATAGTTGCTCTTAGGGGAAGAAATAAAAGACCCTGATTTTGCACACTGTTAATGAGAGCACAGTCTAGCCTGACTGTTCATTGCTCATTCAGAAAGACACTCATTTCAGCAGTTCTTTTCATTCTAGCGTACCTTCTCATCGACCTACAACAAGTCCAAATACTTCAAAATTTGCTCAGAAATTTGGAGGGGTAGAAAAATGTTCCAGATGCGGTGACTCTGTGTATGCAGCTGAGAGAGTAATAGGAGCTGGAAAGGTAAGGTGACATAAAATAGTTTGCAAATGCCCTGGCAAACTATTCTGGACTTGCTTGGTGATTTAATTGAAAGCAATGACCTTTACTTGTTAGAACTGGGTTGGTTTTATTTGCTTTAAAATACATTTCGTAAAAAAGAACACCACCTGGGAATGGGGACTAAGTCATTTTCCCAAATAAATTTGTATTTAAATGCTTTCTACTAAAAGGAAGCAATCTAACATGAAAAACATAATGATCTCTAGAAGATTAGATTGATTTATTATGTGCCATCAAGTTGGTATCGAGTATTCTTAGTGACCATATAGATTTTCTCCATGAAAAAGATTATGTGCATCTACTGAAAATGATGAAACATAGAAGTCTGAAATAGTTTGTTTTCTTTGTAGCCTTGGCACAAAAATTGTTTTCGCTGTGCCAAGTGTGGTAAAAGCCTCGAATCAACAACTCTGACAGAGAAGGAGGGCGAAATCTATTGCAAAGGTAAGGTAAAATATCAAAATTGTTCTTGTACAAGATATGTAATTTTAAATCTAAAAAGGAGATGGGATTACCATTAGTTTAACGTCATTTATCACACTGGTTTAGTTTAAGCAGATAAAAATGTAAGTGATAATATGCTCCAATTATTGTCATATGGGACAGCTTTATTGAATGGTGAGAGATCTCTATATATTGTATATGTAACATCTGCACAAGATACCTGTGTAGAGAGATTGGTTCACATTAGCAATTGTAGAAGCACTTTGTAAATTAATATTCTCTGTATCTGATTATATTTTTAAAAAACACCATATTTATAGTTGAATAGAACTAATAGTTTACTCTTCATCTTTTCAGGTTGTTATGCAAAGAACTTTGGCCCCAAAGGATTTGGCTATGGCCAAGGCGCTGGTGCTCTTGTTCACGCTCAGTGACACATTAGCTATTTGGCACAGAGAGGGTTCTCTTTTTCCAAGGCTCAATTTAAAATGCTACCATTTACTGTGAAACAGCTCTTGGCTTATGCTACTGCTTTTCCTTAGGTACCGCATGTATTCCAGTCTTGAAGCAGATTTTTACATAACATGTCAATCAATTTCAATAAAGCTTTGTATTTAGACACTCATTTGTGTTGAAAGGTCTAATGGAAAAAATCATATTCCATTGCTTAAATAACTGCAACTGTTCCTTTTTAAAATAAATTTGAAACATCATGCAAATATTTTATAGCATCATAGAAAATTGGTTTAAAAGTATATTAATCCAATATAAGTATATTTGGGCTGCATCATGTAAGTGTTCCAAAAGTTTAGGAAAGAAGGTGTGATGTTCCTAATATCCTCCAATTATACAATTTCTGTTTCAGAAAAAAAAAATAGAAATTGTTCGTGTGCACTGAGCATGTAGCTTTAAGGACTTTTGATGTGAAAAAGATCCCCTGAATAATAATTCATTCTAATTAATACTTGATTTCAGCATTCTGAAGAGACTAATCAAACTGTTAAAAAATCTTGTTGGATAAAGTGTCACTTTAGCAACAAATAACAGCTAAACCATCAAATATGGATGTTTAAATAAAAGCCACATAGCCACACAATTCATATATATGAATTTTTAATGTTCATTTAGTAGAAAAGTAAAATTCATACGTTTGAGCCACATTGAATCCCACTGACTTCTATTTTTCCCATTAATTTTTAGCCCTATAAATAGAGTCCTCGCAATGTTTGACACAAATTGCCTCTGTCTTGTGTCAGAAATATAGGAACTAGAAAGGGGAAAATTATTAACTTTAAAGATTAAAAACTTTAATAAAAACATAAATTTATATAGTTCTAGCCCAATGCCAGGCCATATGGATGGCACATATATTTCTGACCAGTAAGTCATTTTGTGTACATGTTGATTCCAGGGGGTACTTAAAAGATGGATGGTTGTTGAATAATGGCACATTTGCAGTAAATATCCTTGTCCTCTGGGAGAAACTCCCATTTTTGCATGTGGTCTTTAGTTGTAGCCAAACCATGCACTGTATATTTAAACATTTCCAAATCATCCACTCCTCCAAACCTCCAAGAAATTCCTCAAACCGTTCTATCCAATTATGAAGTTGTTTAACATAAAGTTTCCATCTTTTTAATTGTTCTTTTTGAGGTGTAGTAACAATCTCCTTGACACAATATAAATAGCTCTTCCTTAATTTCAGTCTAGGCTAGGGCTTATTTTTGGGAGAGGTCTTATTTTTAAGAAACACAATATATGTCAAGATTGGCTTTTAAACTGTATTACCATGTTTCCCCAAAAGACCTAGCTCGAAAATAAGCCCTAACTTATTTTGGGGGGTGGGCCCTACGCCAAAATAAGCCCTAGTTTTGGGTTGAGGTGCACGCCTTAAAAGCTAGGGTGGGGTGAGGAGGGTGGAGCTGGCCCATGCACCTACTTACCGTTGCAGCCAGGCCTCCCATAAATCAACACCTGCCTTACCTCGCTGGCCCATTTCTGCAGCCAAAGGAAATGCCCCTGCAGCCAAGAATAGAGCTCTGGCCTGCATTTCGCAGTCAGAGTCCTTCCAGAAAGGCCTGTGCAGTCGAGAACCGAGCTATGGATTCGGCCACAGAAGAAGTGGACTGGGTGGGCGGGGCTGTCGGTGTCATCGCCCTGAGGCGAGACCGTGGAAAAGACACTCCCCAAAAATAAGACCTGATGCTTCTTTTGGAGGCAAAAAATAATAATAATAAAGACCAGGTCTTATTTTCAGGGAAACACTGTACCATCTGTTTGTCCGACAAATACATGGTTTTGGAATGATTAAATGACCAGTTGAAATTGAGTCATGGTAAACAACAGGAAGGCTCATATTTACTTCAAACACTAGGTACTGCACTTTTTGTTTGAATCTTAATTTAAATGTGCCAAAATCTTGTGTCTTTTGTCCCTCAGTGTGGTCCATTGAGGGGGATTTGACTTTTGCCTGACCTGTCACCTCTTTTCATCCAATTTTAATGCTGAATCTCATTCTGGGGCTAAAACTATTTCAATGTATAAAGTGCATCTCTTGCTTGAATTCTTCAAGTCCCTAGTTCACTCAGACATAGCTTTATCCACTGTTACTTCAGGTTGATGAGGACATCCTAGCAACATTATTCCGACTCTGAAATGGTAAAACTCTGTAATCTTTCATATGACAATTCTACATGTGTGACAAGGATTGAATGCTCTCATTCTTGGGGGGGGGGGTCTGTGAATTGATAGAGGAATGTCACTGGGACACTTTGACATATGACAGTCTTCATAATGCAAAAATAATGTAAAATTTAGCACTCACAGCAAAATTCTTAGATGTGTAGAAAATTTGGATATGAAGAAATTGCAAAACTTGATGCGTAGGAAAACATACTTTCAGGGAAGAGGCCATTGTTCAATCTTGCTGGGAAACCTCAAACAACATCGGTATTAAGTATAGTTTTGAAAGCATAGAGACAATACCTTCCACATGGAAGAAAGTCCAGACATTGAATCTAATCGTTTCCAGCATAGTCTCAGCAATTGGATAGTTGTATAAATATCATTGGGGAGAAAATGCAGAACTTTGCCAACAGGATAAAAAATACTGAGTAGCATTCCATCTTTTAATATTGGCCTTAGCTTCAAAGATTTCAAATCTATTATATGTTTTTGCATCAAAGGCAAAAGCAATGGTGGACAACAATTATACATTGGCTAAAACTCCCAACTATTTCTATATTTTTTCCAGAATGACAGATTGCTCAGAGGCATTTAACAAAAAACAAAATGGTTGGTTGCTGAAAATTCAGCAAAAGCTTTTTCTCCTCAGCACTCTAGGAAAAATAATGTAAAAGCAATGCTAATTGCTCCAGCCTGCCCTCTGGACTCAGATGAGACAAATGCAGAGCCTTAAATTTCAGAGAGAGAATCTGATGCTAGCCAGTGACATACTTTTATGTAAAAACTTGTTTTGCTAAGATAACATGCTGTGATAAGGTATTTACAACCGAATAAGTGTTTCCCAGAGATTGACAGCTATGGTGGGCAGTCTGTGAAACCAGGAAAGAAGCAATGTCATGTGCATGCTTTTGCACACTCCAAAATTTTCCTCTTTAATAGGGGATCTCTGCACATCCCTTGTATCTGGTTTAGCACCGCTGAAGTCTACCATCATCCGATTACAGAATTTAAGCATAGGAATTTGTGATACACATTTATACTCCAACAACACATGAGTATGATCACAAGTAAGGCCCAAACTCATGATTCAAATAAAAGGGTGACATTCTCCACAAAATAGATATAAGAAATCTGCTATTAGAAGCCAGAGGTGGTGATTCTGATCTATTACTGATGCATTTAATAGAAGGGGCGTTGTCTTACCTGAACGCCTTTTCTCAGGCGATGGAGAATCCACTAATGGGTTAGCACTGTCTTCCGGCCCATTACACCAAGTCAGCCAAACTTGCCAGCCCGTCCTGGGCTAGGACACACCCAGTCTTGACATGGGCGAAAGCCACTGACTATTGCCAGACGTGTTGGCTCCCAGACCCCTAACACTGGCCCAGACGGACCTCAAAGGGTGGGAGTGGATTCTCCATCTCCGTGCTGAGAAAAGGCGTTCAGGTAAAACAACACCCATTCTCCAGCACAGGAGATGGAGAATCCACCAATGGAACATACCAAAGCTCTACTATCCCAATGGGGGGGAAGCAGTGAGGGCCGGAGCCTCGTCCCTAGGTACGACTTGCTGAAGGACCCTCCATCCAAAGGAGGTGTCTGCAGAGGCAAACCTGTCTAGTTTGTAATGCCGTACAAAAGGAGAAGGCGAAGACCATGTTGCTGCCCTACAAACCTCCTCAATGGACGCCTGTGTGGCTCATGCCGCGGAGGTCGCAGCACTGCAAGTTGAATGTGCCGTGACATGATGTGGGACTCACAGGGAATGCAACTGGTATGCCTCCACAATGCAGGCCCTGATCCACCTGCCTATGGTCAAGGCAGACACCCTCTGTCCCATAGAGGAATGGTGAAAGGAAACGAAGAGGGCTTCAGACTTGCAGAAGGATGCCGTTTGCTTGATATAATAGCGTAACGCCCTGCGGACGTCCAATGTGTGCCACTGTTGTTCCAAGTCATGAGATGGATTGAGGCAAAAATCCGGCAAGACAATCTCCTGGGTTCTATGGAAAAGGGTGTTAACCTTGGGAATAAAGGTAGGGTCCAAACAAAGGACCACCCAGTTCTGGTGAAAGGTACAGAGGTCATCCTTGACCGACAGTGCCACAAGCTCAGAGATCCGCCTGGCTGATGTGATAGCGACCAGGAAGGCAGTCTTGAGAGACAAGGACCGTAGAACACAAGTTGTGATAGGCTCAAATGGCATTTTGGTAAGGTTCCGTAGGACCCACAGCAATTCCCAAGAGGGATACCTGTGAACCACGGGCGGTTTTGTGTTGGTGGCATCCTTGAGAAAGGAGCGTATCCTGGGATGCTGAGCCAAAGGAACAGAATTGGCACAGGTAAGCAAGGTTGATAGGGCCGCAACCTGCCTGCGGATGGTATTAGGCACTAAGCCCCTATCAAGGCCTTCAAGTAAGTACTCCAGATTCTGTGGAATCGTCAATTCCAAGATATCTAGTTGCTGCCTCTCGCACCAAAGGCAAAAATTCCTCCATGTGGAGTCATAGATGCGATTTGTCGCTGGCCATCGGGAGGCCTGAATCATGATCACACCCGACGAATATGATTCCCGGGTCAGAATCCGGTGTTCAAGTGCCAGGTGGCTAACTGCTGCCACTGGGGTTCTGGGTGTTGTAGAACCCCCTGACTGAGGGACACGTGATCTGGGGGAATCCTCCATGGGGGAGATCTGGAGAGATTCACGAGGTTGGCGAACCACGGCCTCCATGGCCAGTATGGGGCCACAAGTATTACCTCTGCCCATTCCTGCAGCAGTTTGCGGATGGCTGCCAGGATCAGAGGGAGAGGGGGAAACGTGTAAAGCAGGCCCCCTGGCCATGGACCTCGAAGAGCTTCCGCTCTCTCCACCCCTGGAGACAGGAACTGGGAGAAGAATCTCGAGAGCTGGGAGTTCGCCAGAGAAGCGAATAAGTCTATGATTGGTTGGCCGAACCTCTGCGCTATCTCTGCGAAGAGGTCTGGGTGCATTTGGAATGGTCCACGGTCGACCTGCTTAGAAAGTCCGCTTGCCGGTTCGCCTTCCCCGAGATGTGTTTGGCCCTGAGGGAGGACAGGTTGGTCTCTGCCCAGGAGCCCAATAACTGGGCGTCAGCCATGAGGAACCTCGACCGGGTACCCCCTTGCTGGTTCACGTGGGCCTTTGCTGCCACATTGTCCGTAAGGACAAGCACGTGTTGACTCGCAACCTTGTTGCAGAAGTGGCAGAGAGCCAGGTGTATGGCTCTGAGCTCCAATCAATTGATATTGTATCTCAGGTCTGCTCAGGACCATTGCCCCTGAGTGAAGTGAGACCGAAGGTGCACTCCCCAGCTGAACAGACTGGCATCCGTCGTAAGCATGAGCCGGACAGGTTTCTTGAAAAATGACCCTCTGGCTACCGCTGGCGAGGACCACAAACGGAGGGACCGCAGGGTCTGAGTAGCAACCCTTACCCATTGGTTGGAGGAACTGGTGCCCAACCTCTGGAAGGGGAGCAGGAACCATTGGAGATTCCTGGAATACAGTCTGGCCCAAGGCACTATTGCGATACATGAAACTATCTTTCCCAAGAGTTGGGAAAGCAGTGCCAGCATCACCATGCGCTCCCTGCATACCTTGAGGACCAGGATCCGGATGCTATCCCAATGTTCCTGGGATAGGTAGACCTGGCAACTGACTGTGTCTATGACGGTGCCCAGGTGTAGGAGTCGGGTCAAGGGAACTGTCTGGCTCTTTTGAAAATTTACCAAGAACCCATGTTCCTGAAGGACCTTGATTGACAAAGACAGCTCCGACTGGGCTGCCAGAAGGGAGGACGACTGGATGATGTCATCCAGATAGCATTGGATGTGTACCGGCACCAGTCTCAGGTGTGCGACGAGTACTGCCAGGATTTTTGTAAACACCCTTGGAGCTGACGAAAGGCTGAACGGCAGGGCATGTATTGGTAGTGATGGCCCATATAATAGAACCTAAAGAACTGCCGGTAGTCAGGGAGGATGGGGATGTGGAGATACGCTTCCGTGAGGTCTATGGACATCAGGAAGTCTCCATTCCTTACGCTGCCTAAGATGGACTGGAGCATTTGCATCTTGAATTTCCAGTATGCAATATGGGAGTTAAGAACTTTGAGGTTGAGAATCGCCCTCCATCCTCCCGAGGCCTTGGGAACCAGAAAGAGGATGGAATAGAATCCCCGCCCAGTTCTATGGCTCTTATTTCCAGGAGATGACAAACGGCCTCTTGCATGAGGCCTTTTTGACTGGGTTCTTTGATTGGGGGCAAGAAATGAAGTGCCCTGGTGGGCTGGACACAAATTCTAGGGACAGACTGTGTTGAATGGTTTGGAGGACCCAGGAGTCTGTGGTGGTGGCTTCCTACTGGTGGGCAAAGAGTGTTAGTCTGCCACCTATGGGGGGGGCAGCTCGAGAGTCACTTGGACCTTTTAAAGGGGCAAACTCCCCCCAAAAGGGCTGCTTGCCCTGGTACTGCCTGGGTCTGGAACCCGATCTTCAGTTGGGCGATCCTGTCTGGCCGTGAAGGGGTGGGGGGGCTGAGCAGGACCTGAGCCTGTTCCTGACTGAAAGGACTGCCTGCGGGCATACGGGTCAGCACACCTGTCTGCCCGCCTGCTGAGATGAGTCAGCACCTTCTGCTCATCCTTATTCTTGGTCAAATAAGATGCTAGGGCCTCTCCAAACAGCTGACCCCCTTGATCAGGGGCCGCAGCCAGACGCCACTTAGATTTGGCATCAGCTTGCCAACTCTTAAGCCATAGTAGTCGTGCTGTTACATTGGAGGCCATGGAGGAAAACCTGGCTGCATGCAGTGTTGCATTGGAGACATATTCTGATGCTGCAACTAGCTTGCTCAGGTCTTGTTGAGTGCGTACCTCCTCTGGAGGGAGCCTGGCCTGTAGTTGACAGAGCCAGAGAGCGAGATCCTAGCAAAGAAAGATGCGCAAGTAACCACCCTTATCGCCCACGCCACCGCCTGGTGAGTCCTGCGGAAAGTCAATTCCCATCTCCTGTCCTCAGCCTTCAGTGCCTCGACCATGTCCCCCGACACTGTAGACGAGGACAAGAGATGGACCAAGGGTTCATCCACCGTTGGCACCGCAAGTGCGTCAGCCAAGTCTGGTGCCACGCTGAACAGTTTCCCTCTGGAGGACGGAAGGTGCCAGGTGAGACCCATTGCTTCCAAACTGCGTTCAAGAAGAGAGATGGACAAGGGACATGGTATTGAGTCACAACGGGCTCAAAAAACACCGGGTTCAGATCTGAGCCTGGCGAAAGGTCTGAGGGATCCGATCAGGACCTATGTTGGTAGTCGTGCTGGCCTTGCGAAGCAGTGGCAAGAAAAGGGCTGGATTAAAGAGACCTCCAAATGGTGGAGGGTCTGGGAGGTCTTCCTCCTCTGACCATGGTATGTCTGGTTGGTCATACTCCGCAGGAGATGAGGCCCTGCTATAAGAGGATCGGGATGGAGAGGGAGGACCATGGTACTCAGGTACACCCGACTGGAGAAGGTAAGATGGGGGTATGGATGCCACTGACTTGGTTCTGGGCATGTGGTAAGATCTGGCGGCAAGAGCCCGATCCACCGCCCGAGAAATCAGAGCCTGAAGGTGATCATCAGAAGGGGGGGCCTTCAGGCTCAGTCACCCTAAGCCCGGCAGCTGTGGGAGTAAAGGTGGCCTCTGGGCCTGAAAGTGGGACCCACGATGCCAATGGTGGTTGGTGGAAGGTTGGATCTTGATCCACCCCAGAAGAAAGGAGGTGTGTGGGAATTCCCTCCGGGGACCAGACCCCTTGAGCGGAGGTCGAGAGCCCCAGGGGGAGGTCAAAACCCGAGGCCTCTGTCTGCTCTCCTCTGCCCTGGCCTGCCTCTGCACTTTGGAAAATTCCTTCTCTAAAGCCTGGTGCCTCCTGCTAGCCTGTTTTTCTGCCAATTTGGAAGGCTTCCTTCCGGAAATGGTCTTTGCCTTGGCCTTGATCCTGCCTGCCACCACCTGCTTGGAGGATTTCTGCCTTTTATGGCTAGTGGATGGAGAGGCGGTGTCCTTGGCTTGGGACACGGTGGAATCCTCCATCCTGAGGTAAGCTATCTCAGGTAGTGCTGAGAGGGAACTCTGGCAGTGGATCAATTCAAACTAGTGCGGTTGAAGCAGGGGAATGCTAAGGCAATATCGGCCTTGGTTCACCCTGCTTCCCTGGCTACCTGACCAGAAATGCCGGTTAATGGTCTGGTCGCATCCACGGCTGCAGCAAAATCACGGTGTGATAACAGCCAGCTTGCTCATAGGGCGCTGGTGGTGACAGTGCCAAGGGTGTGAAGTGTCAGCACCTTCGCACAGCGGGTGGCTCTACGGAGGCGGCAAAATCACCTGCGTGATGACAGCCCGCACATGCGTAGCCCGCAAGGTGGTGCCAGATCTATAAGTGAAGCACCAGTTGAGGCCTGTGCTGTCCACCCTGGAGTGATTGCTCTCGGTTAATGAGGCCATCCAAGATGGCGGCCGAGGTTGTCTCGGCCCCCAAAGGGCCTGGTATTTTATCTGGGGGTGTGACCTTGGGAATAAGGCTGGACTGAGCCCCATCCCTCATGAAAAAGCCTCCACTGCCTACCTGCTGGCAAGGTGGAGTTGGCCTTGTCTAGGCCCATTGGCAATGGCGGTTCGTCGCCTCGTCAAAATGGCGGCCGCACCCGTCCGACAGCTCCGCGATCCCACAGCAGCAAACCAGTTAGGCAGATCTCAAAAGCGAAAGCCAACTGAGGCCTCCATGGCCACGCAGGAGAGTGGAAGGGGAGTGGGCTCCAGCACTGATCCAGTGCTGCATGATGGTAAGGGGCTCGACAAGGGAAGTGCGAAACCTCCACTCTTGCTAGAATCCCTGGGGAGAAATCCTACCTTTCAGCAGTCATCTGAAGCAGCGCTGATCTCAGCGCTGCTGAAATGACTGTGGATGCAAAGGAGAATTCACCAAAGGAAGCTCAATACAACCTACTTGCTGGTAGCTAAGATTGCCACGTCTGTTAGGACTGGAGACCAAGTCAAGACTGGGTGTGTCCTAGCCCAGGACGGGCGTAGCAAGTTTGGCTGACATGGTCTAATGGGCAGGAAGACAGAGCTAACCCATTGGTGGATTCTCTATCTCCTGTGCTGGAGAACTCTTGATGGCAATTATTTAGGTAGGTAGGTAGGTAGGTAGGTAGATAGATAGATAACCTTTATTGTCATTTTTTACTGGGCACAATGGCACACGTTAAAAATGAAATTTAGTTGCTTGCTCTCAAAGTGTACACATACATAACACACATTTAAATATACTATATACAGCATATGTACAGACCTACACCTTACATATAAGTAACATATAAATAATAATCACTGTCCATCTTAAATACATAACAAAAGGAGGAAGCTTTAGAGTTTACAAGGTTAATACTGTATGGAACAAACCTGTGACTGAATCTGGATATTCTGCTTCGGATACCACGAAGCCTCCTCCAAGAGGCTTTCTTTTATATCCTAAAAGAAAGGCGTTTGTAATCAAAATCATGGGGGCGCTTGCCTGTTCCTAGGGATATACCTAAGGATCCATATTCCTAGAGATATAGAAGGTGACACTTGCTGAAGCAGGACTACTATTTGAATTGTGTAAATCACGCAAGCACTTAGAAGTAGTAGGTAAAATCAAAAGAATGAAGGGCAAATACACTGTTCTAATGAACTGGAATTTTACATTATTTTAGAATTTCACTCAACATATTAATATGCTTAAATATATAAACATTTGGTTTGATTCTAGCAAATACACTGCTCAACTAAATAATACTACATCTGTACACAGTTGGAGCAATTTCACACATACATGATTAAGTTACTACGAAGGTTTAGATGGGTTCTTGGCCCCTGTGCAATTGTCTACAAGGGAAATACATGCTGTAGGAATCAATCTGTGTATAATTCAATTTTGCGTAATTGCAGGCCATTTGCAGACAGCTGACATTTTGCAAGCTTTAACAGCTGTTTCTGTTCCTTATTTGAAGGTATTTGTTCCCACAAATTCCAATTGTATTGGAAGTAGCACAATATGCATGACAAAAGGCAGAGAAAGTAGTCTTGCTAGCAAACTTCACAATCCATTTGACGAAGTGAGTAAGATAGAGAACCGTATCTTTTTCTCTGTTTACAAGGCAAGGCAGTTATTCTATTGTATCTCAGAATATTTACTTATTAACATTGAAGACTAACTATAGAATGAAGTACATTTCATAGTTAAGGCAGATTCTTATTCAGGTGTTCAAAAATTGAGGGATCTTATCTCCTTTTATCAATCAAATATTACATTTTACATCTTTTTATATCCAATTATTTTAATTGCTCTTTAATGTTTATTATGCTGCAAGTCACCCAGAGTCATTTGAAATGAGATGGGGGGCAAATAAATTTAATAAATTTATAATAAATAAATAAATTACAGCGGTCTCCTTAGTACAGGGGTCCCCAACCCCCGGTCCGTGGACTAGTACTGGGCCGCAGCATGCCAGCAACTGATCCGCACAAACAAGCAAAGCCTCATCCGCAGGATGTAGCAGCACACGAAACCACACTCCCTCCAGTCCATGGAAAAACCTCTCTCCACTTAACCGGTCCCTGGTGCCCAAAAGGTTAGGATCCTCTGCCTTAGTACATTCATAGTAATAGCATAGGTAACATAAACAAAAGTCTCTTTGCATGTGAAGGCACACACATGCATTATTTATCAGTGCAGTGAGGCTAATGTAATGAGTGACATCTGTGAGGTGGGTTTGCCAAAGCAAGTATGGGTAGTTTTCTCTCTTTTGATATATCTGCAAATGATAACATTAATTGCAATTAAATATTTCCTGCTTTTTTTCCAATCTAAGAAGACCAGGAAGGTGATGAGAAGTTAAAGGTAGAATTGCAGAATAGTCCATAGAAATAATTTTCTTACCAATGAACACTTGAATTATTTTTCATTCTCTTTCTTGCCTATTTGGTAAAAACATTAACAAAATAGATAAATTCTATTTACTTAATCAGGAAACTTAATCTATTTACTTAATCAGAAATGGCCAAAGAGTTTTGGCCATTTCTCAAGCTGATAAACCTGACATCTGAGGAGAAACAAGTGTCTCCTAATTTGGGTTCAATCAGACTCCATCTCTAACTAAAAAGAGATCTCCAGAACTGGGCCACTTGAGCATAATAATCAGAATAAGCAAAGCAAGGGCAAAAGCTAAGACAAGCAGTAGTATCTAGGAGACAAATATTTGATTAATAACTTAAAAAAAATGACAACTTTATGGAAGGAGAACTATTTTATTAAACCTTTTACAGATTTTGTTCACAATGTAATACATCAGTCATAACAATAAAATAAAACTTGGCACAGTTATAAATAAATTAGAAAAACAAAATACTCATTTTAAAACAGTGATGCACTTTTAATGCATATTGTTGAAAAGAAAACCATGGGGAGAAAGTTGTGCACTGGAAAACTTAAAACCTGCATAATATATGTATCATTTTTCTAGGTCACACACAATATTTTAATCCTTAGTATATCAATGAATGCCAAAATTCTAATCTTTTTAATTGGATTCACAAAGGCCTTAGGGTGCTGTAGTATGCTGCAATACATTCAACAAGCAGAAAAAAATATTCTATGTATTTTCCTCTTTCGGGTTTGAGACTATACATTTCAAAATTTCTGGCAATAGAATAATTCTAGGTGCTTCAAATATTTAACTTTTATCTTCCATTACTTTTTCTCTGACAATTATGCAGAGTATAGAAACAAAATTTATACTTTTTCCCCACTTAAGTGAAATTTACTTTTTATTGTATGAAGGGCACAATTATTTGAACAAGGATTTTATATGGTACATATTTTTATATATAGCAGAAGATCTACAAATATATTGATCTTCTGAGGCCTTTCAAAAGCAATTGTTTCTGTGAAAATATATTTTTTCCAAAGTAGAATCAAGGGTTTTAAGATTCTAAACATGATTATTAAAGGAGAAAACATGATTATTAAAAGACAAAATAAGTAGGGCTTCTCAAATCTGCTAAAGATTGGGGAATTAAAATATGAAATGAAGTGTTGCCTAATCTTTTCAGCTTTTAACATTAAAAATGAGAAGGAATGTTGCAAGAATAGTATATTCTTAGTATTTTTCTAAAAAGTATCTGTCAAACTGGCACAGCCCTTTTACCTCCCTGCACATAACTTCACTTTCTTAACCTAACCATAGTTTATTAAAGATTAGTTTAAGTTTCTCAATATTAAAATATCCAAATTATACTAAGGTTGCATTTCTGTAAATCTTGATATCTGGTACTTGCAAACTATGGACACCTGGCAATCAAAGAAACACCTTGAAAGGGGGAAAAGCATACTTGCAAATACTGAACATCAACTATTTACAGTTTCACTGCTCTTTCTAAGGCAAGGGGTGGGAATACCACTGGATTGCTTTAATACCTGTAATCCCAATATTACAGGAAATGCTAGTTTTGCCAAGCATCAAACATGCAGTGAAGTTGCAGGGTACAGTGCCTATTAATAGCAATATTGATTATTACTAAAAAGCCCATTAGATATCATCCTACACTTTTTGTTGAAAATGAAATGAGCAGCTTTTAAATATACTAACATACACACATGTACACACACACTTACAAAAACTAGTTGATAAATTATTTATATACAGATACACATTCTTTACAATGGTCTCTACTTCTGTATTAAAGATTCCTTCCCTAGATCCTCCTCACAGGATTTTTGAACCACTATACTGCTACAGCACTTAAGAGAACTCAAACATATTTCAAGTCTCTCTGTAAACAATATTTAAGGAAGCAGTGAAAAATTCACAAGGAATATATAAAAATGCTATAACTGAAAATCAGTGCATCACATTCAACAACAAAAAAATTGCTTCTGGAATGTGACTTTACACCATTCCTTGTCTTTTAAATTTCATAATTTGAAAGTAGGTTTATTGTATTTTTCCACTTATCAACATACCATATAATTCATGACACCTGTAATATCAATAACTTACATGTGCTACAAAGAAATAAATTTAGCTTAAAATTTAGCTTAAATTTATTTTATCTTTTTAAACATTATTTTAATCTAGCTATATTTCTTGGGAACTGCATCCAATTTAATAACAATCATATCCTAATTAATTAGAATTTAACCTTTGATTTTTTGGCTCCCATGTAACTTCTTGTTTACCAATTCTCTAATGACAGTAGAATATATCATGCACAATGTCTCACATTACTTATGAAACAAAGTTGTACTAACAGCATATATAACATTTTTCTTTAATTTTTGCAGATCATATTTTATTTTGTAATCTAATTTTAGAAAGTATCATCATGCATTTAACAGGTGTTTTGTATTAGGCAGAAAAGTTAAGATTTCTTCTATGTTGCTTTTTCTGCTCAGGATATACAACTTCATATAAGATTTATTATGAGTAATTTATTGTATCAGAGATAAATCAGTCCTAAAAACTGATAATTACTGTTACATTTAGGTAAGAGTTTTGTGACGAACATCCTCAACTTCACAATTTATGGTAGACCCCAACAAAACTACATAATTCATTACCGTATTTAATGTACATTTTTCAATGCACATATTACAGCAAATCTATACAAAATTTCATTGCAGTAAATATGATACAATGATCTCAAGATGTTAGCTTCATAAAATTTAACTTCAAATGAAATTGTTCAAATTAGGAAATAAATATTGAATCTTCAGCACAGCATGACTTTATTCTGTTTGTATTTTTAACAATTCATGCTTCATTGTGAAACTAAAATATAATTGTGTGAATATGTCTTTCGGAGTTATTCCTGTAGTAAGAACAGTTAAAATTCCCTTCTTCTTCCTCATTGTCAGGATTGGCAGTTTATTCTGTCCTTTTTAAAACTTCCATTAATAAAACAGGTGCAAAGAAGGTACCATTAGATTCACTGTTAGCTCTATTCATAACATGCTACTGTTCAAGTGATGTGGATTCAAAAGAAACAAACTTCCAGGCACCATTCAGATCTGATATGCTCACATATTGGAAGTGGATGTTAAACCAGCTGGTAGCCAGTTCCAGAGGTTTGGTCATATTCTATTGTATATTGCTGTGTCCAGTCCACAATAACAGGACGAAATAAACCGCAGCATCTGAATTCAAAGAAGTCTATAATATTTCTTATACATCCATGGCTAAAAAGAAAAGAAAAAAACAAAAAAAAAATGGTCTAAGTACTTAATATTGCAGCTAACAAATACAAAGTTACCCGTAATAATAACATGGATGATTTCCATAGTAATTATTGTGTAATGACAATGTTTACTGTTACTGAACTGCTACAGTTATAAGCTATTAACTGAATACCAGATTCAAATAACTTATTTGGAGTCTTACATACACTGCCTTTTCTCAGCCTTGTAATGGGGACATGCTACTAATCCATTATTCTGGGTTTCAAAAGAACTGATATGATACTATATTCAGGAGGTAATACATGCCATTTAGCATTAGTGATAGAACCCAAATTACAAAAATGACAGCAGAACAGCAGCTAGTAGTAAAAATGGAGTGCTATATGAAGGCTGGGTGAATGAAAAGAGAATTAAGGAAAAATATCAAATGTAATGAAATCTTTTCTGGAATTTTATTAGAAAAGAACACTTGAAAAGTTAAGTAGATTCATAAGTGATGATTAATGTATATTACACATAATATTTCTGGGATCTTCCATCAGACTATTCATTCTTTATGGAATTAGGTTACTGTTAGTTTGACAGTATTATAGGTAATATTTGAATTTCAAAAAGTTGGGGAGAGATAAATGAGATAACAGAAGGTACAGTGAACTGAAACTAGACAAAGTTTGAGGAATTCAAGGGAATATTAAACAAATAGGACTGATAGTCATGGGTCATAAAAAAGTAATTTAAAACTGTTGTATGTCATATAAAAGCAGTCTAGGGTTATATGCTGGACCAGTACACAGAGGTGCTTTCTTTCATTCACAAATGAAGCATTCCTCTGTATGTACGCTATGCTACAAAGCAGCTGGCCTGCTTCAAGAATGGGCATATCCAGAAAACACTTCTGCTATGATAGTGAATGAAGTTTCTCAATTATTCCTACTGTTCTATTACAACCCTGGTTGGACCCAAAATTTGTTATTATTAAGATTACAATTTGAGCAGATTTATTTTTAAAAACTTGAAATTAAGCCACAGGGTACTTATCAATTTGAATGGAAAAGTAGCTAGTAAAAATATTTTATCTATGAGATATTTTATGACTACTCAGCTATTTTTTCTTCCATGGTAAAATTCCATACCATCACCACATAAACCTGCTGAAATACTGATTTGTTATATTTCATGAAAAGTTAAAAAAGATAATTAAAAAGCCACATAAACTGACCAATTCATGGTCAGTCATATCTAACCTGTTTCATCTTGAGTATCATATAAACATGCATTTAAACACATTTTAATTATATACTTACTTAAATGGACTTTCAATAGATGTTGTTGTAACTTTAAAGTGCTTATATCGTCTGGCATTCATTCTTTCATTTGTAGTAATACCTAAACAAGAAATCTAGAAAACAATAATAGCCAACTAATATTTAGAAGCACTGAAATTATAGAAATATTAAGCGACCAAAAGCAGAATCAATATTCATTTAAAGATACAGTTACAAAAGATAATGAAAATGTGCTATCTTTTCCAATTGAATGTTAAAAGAATATGTTTTTCACACATAAAATATATTTTCAGTATATTACAGGTACCCTAATAGCTATTCTAAACCAAGTTAAACACCAAGCCAATATCTGAGTCAATACTTTCCTTTGTAAAAGAGTTAACTAACAGGACAGTACAATATTTTGCATTTGATTAGGCAAAAGAGTTTCAAAACCTGGAGTTAGTGTGAACTCAATGCACTGTACCAGTGACTCATGAAACAACCATGTCTCCTTTCAGGGACAGTCTTTTACATGCAGTCACCACACTCACACATTCCCAAAATATTGAACTCTAATACAACTCAAAACATTACAGTCTTAATAATTGTGGGGTGATAATTTTTATTTAGCATTAAATTATTCACTTTTCATTTAAAAAGTTTTCATCTAGCTGTATTTTGCTTTTTTACTAGATGTAAGTGGAAGTTAACAAGAAGGCATATACATTTTATGAATAAATTAAAATAGTACTTAAAACTAAATTGTACAAACAAAAACCCCAGGAATTTTTTTTAAAACATTCAGCTGAACTTTCAAGGATCAGCAATATTAACAAACAAACACATACATACAAAAGAAAAAAAATGAAATCAACTATTAAAATCAACTACTCTGTCAGGGCTTGACAAAATTAATGTTTCAGTTCATGTTCTCAGAAAATTTAGGAGCAAAATTTTACTGACAGTATTGTATTATCTTTCACAAATAGAACAGCTACATCCAGTATGTACTTTTTAAAGTCTTTTTTAGCTTCTTATTTGTCTCTTCCACTTAGGATAGTTTATAATAAAAGATCCATGAGAACAAATTTGAAATCATAATTTGCCCCTCATCATTTGATCTACCAAACTGACCACATCCTACAGAAATAGTGTCAAATTTATGCCATCCAAACTTCAGAAATCAACTCATTTAAAATATGTAATTTATATTGAACAGAAGGATAGGAAAGAATGTTATCTGTCTGTCTGTCTATCATTTCCTCATGCATGAACTTATTTTCTATGGTAAGATACATTCCATATATTCAACAGAAGATTCCTCTATGTACCTATTAAGTTGTTTTTTCTTACCTGATACATTTGACACATTAGTAGTACAGCAACCCACATGAAGTGAAACACACTGTTCAAAAACATCCAGAACATCCAAGGTGAACAAGTGGCAATTTGTGTAATATACGTCCAAAAACCATCTGTTGTATAACTTGTGTGACAGTGGATTCCCCAGTCTGAAATAAATATATATATATTATATATATCACAATTTTACAAAATAGCTCCATACTATTTTCCTTACAGCATTTAAATGGATTTTTTTTTGTTCCAATAGTAAACTGTATGAAAATAGTTTCAAAATGAAAGTATTTTAATGGTAAAAATCAGATAAACTAATTAATCAATATGAAGAAAAATTTACAAAATTGATGCACAGAGCAGATACATTTTAAAAACTTAGGCAATTAGAAATATGGGAAACACTTCTGGTTCCAGTTCACGGCGACTCCAGTCATGTGAAGAGACTCGTCTCTCCACCGACTGTTTTTTCTTCGCCAGTAGACCCCGTAGTGGGTTGAAAGTCGCCCTGGATGGGCAATCACCGATGAGGCTTGTTGCTGACTGGGGGAGGGCGGCAGCTTCTTCCGCGGCTCCAGCTAACTCCTTAGGGCAGACAGAGCTAAGATCGTCCTACAAGATGGCCGATCATCTAGCTGCACCAGCTGAAAGTCACAGGAACATCTAAGCGTGAAAGACCCACCGCTGATGATCCGGGTGAGACCCTTCTTTCTCCTCTCTTCACCCTATTTTTCTCTTTGCCTGTAAAAGCTTTTTTGGAATCATTTCTCTGCCTCGGGAGAGTGGTGTTTGTTTGCGTGGGAAGAAATGCACTGAATAAAAGGACAGAATAATTAATTTTAATGACTATACCTTACTTTTATATATTTTGGGATACAGAAAAAACTTTTTTATAGAGCTTTGTTTTCATTTTACACTTGAAGAATATTTCTTTTTTCACTTTTTATCTTTAAAAAAGAGAAAGAAAAAGAAAAAAATGCTGTTTGGGAAAGATTTTGTAACCCACTGAGGACATCTTGTGATGAAAATTTAATATTGCAATTGCCTGTTTTTGTCTGGAGATGAGGTTGGCTTGACCTTCAAACTATTACAGAAGGGAAAAGATAAAGATATTGATGCAGTGGTTAGAAATCGTGGGGGTGGACATTGCTTAACTTTCAGTAAATATAGCCCCCATTAAAAGATAAAAAGGAGTGTCTTCAATTATTATTGAAATGGAGAAACCTTACTTACAACTAAATTGTAAATTTATAGTGGAAAAAAATTATGAAGCCACTGAGCAAGTATGCGCTAAAATAAAAGAGATTACTACAGAAATAAGAGCCAGAAACCTTACCCCAAACCTTCAAATTGATTCCCAGACTTCAACTGACTATTCTATAAACCAAATTATACCAGAAGGGGAACTAACTGAGATTAAAGAGGAATTTATATTACCTTATAAGCATTCTACTCACATCCTTGAGGCTCAAAAGAACCAAAAATTGAGATTTGAACTTTTAAAGCAATGAGGGTCTAACGACAAAGGATCCAGGCACCTAAAACAGTGGATGGAACGTCTTCTACTGACCCAAATGACATTACAAGCAATAAAGGGAGATCTATCTGCTGAAATAGAGGCTTTGTTATGGAAACCTGCTTACCACAAAAAAAGCCAGAATAAGACTAAAAAGAGAAACTTAAAATTATATGTAATGGATTAAAAAGGCCTTGCAGAAATATGGATTGACTTAAGGTTTAAGATTTAGAATTAGAAGTGTGAGAAAAACTTGTGATCACTAGAATATATACGTTAAACAGAGTAAGAAAGTACCTTTTGGAATAATATGTTTATTTGTATGAAAATTATTTTGTAATGGAATGAGAATAAGAAAATGGAAGAGGTTTTAGAGATTTGGATTGATTTAACAATTAATTGAGCATGTTAAGTTAGTAAGATGATGCTTTGTATAATAATATGTGTGTTTTTAGACATGATACCTATCTGGATGAGATTTGAATTTTTCCTAATGGACTGAAATGATTTAGTGTTTTGTATTATTTTGCTTTGCTATAGAGATAGATTGACTGATGGACTGTATATGTATAGGGTAGAGTAATATTCTATTTTAATCAGGATAATTATTTTGTAGTGGAAGAAGAAATAAGAGAGATTTCTGATAAAATTAATGATTCATGAGATTAAGAACTAGAATACATTTGGAAGGGATACCCAAAGTGATAATATGCTTATTTAAGATTAAATTGGACTATGATAATTGTAAATTAATAAAGTTTGAAAACAGGATTAGGATCTATAGAAATCTAATGTAGAAATGGATCATTTTAAATATATTATACTATTTGAGGGAAATAGAGAAGGAATATTTAATGTATCTACTTGAGTTATTCATATATGATTTTGTTCTTGGATGTTTGACTACCCTATCACCACGATGTGTCGTGAGCATTTTGTTGTAAAAGTTAAAAAACCAATAAAATTTGTTCTTAAAAAAAAAAGAAAGAAATATGTGAAACAAACTAAACTTACAAGAGATACAGCCATAAATCATCCAACAAATCATGAAGAGTAAAAAGAATAAATATCCCATGAAATAACGATGATTGCCTGCTCCTGAGGAATAAACAAAGTATTATAATAAAACATTCATTTTTGCACTATATTAACAGTACAACAAAGATAATGGGCATGCCTAATTTTTCTGCTACAATATTTAAAATAATTGTGTTTCAGTTTGCAAATAAATCACAAGCCTCTCAGGGATCCAATGAACATGGATGTACTAAAATTAATCAAAAGTACTAACAAGCATAAACATGAAATATAAAAACAGATGTTTTGCTCAATGACTTATAATTATCTCCTGAAATGACAACATAATACAAAAATGAATACTGGAAATTATTTGAATGCATATTTTTGGGTTGTGTCCTACATTTTGACCTATCTATGAGAATAATCCATCACAAAAACTTCACTCAAGACGTTTCAGCTGCTCAAAAAGAATATAAACCCTGCATATTTTTCAGTCTTCTATAGCCTCAGGATTTTCTTCTGGAAAACTGAACAGATGAATTTTTCTTAACTGTGAGAGACGGATGCTGATTCCTAAGTTTATATTTTACCAGTATTTTATAAATCATACTGTTTACAAATTGTATTTTTCTTGCCCCAAATCTAACTCTACTCTAATTATTTAGCAGGTAATTACTGGATTCTATTGTTTCTCTCAAACATTTCACCTCAAATTTTCACCAAATTCATATTTCAATTTCATATTAGACAAAAACTGGAGGTTAACTATTTCTAAGTTTACAAAATTGACTCTTTTAAGATTTAACAATCAGCTTCTACCTACATTAGTATACAGAATACTACATGGCTATGTTTATTACTGGCTCAAATTTACCCCTTTAATATTTTGCAACATTAATCCAGCACATCATCATAAATGCTGTCTAGAAAAGGAGAAATCCATTGTGTAGAATTATGTATTACTTCTATAACAGCCCTGAACATAGAACAGCAAGAATTGTGGCATCTAACTATTCCTGAAGTACAGGTAGTTCTTGACTTACAACCACAATTTAGCCCAATATTTCTGTTGCGAAGCAAGACATTTGTTAAATAAATTTTGCCCCATTTTTCAACCTTTTTTTTGGGACACAATTGTTAAGTGAATCACTGCAGCTGTTAAGTTAATAACACGGTTGTAAAGTGAATCTGGCTTTCCAATAGACTCTGCTTGTCAGAAGATTGCAAAAGGTAACCATGTGACCCCAGGACACTGCAACTGTCATAAATATGAACCAGTTGTAAAACATCTGAATTTCGATCACGTAACCACGAGGATATTGCAACAGTTATAAGTGTGAAAAATGGTCATAAATCTCTTTTTTCAGTGCAATGTAACTTCAAATGGTTGTAAGTTAAGGACTATCTATAGTCTTATCCAACTGTCCTGTATTACATGACTACTTTTTTAAAGTAATGAGTGTATTATGAACAAAAATGCTTGCCCAACTTTATTGGGTAATCTGAAGATGATAAACTTGTTTTCCAAGACTCTCATAAATGGAAATAATTTAAGAATTGGAATGATTTATCTGCATAAATGATATTCTACAACAGTTAAAAATTATATCTTTGGAATAGTATATAAAATTCTGTGGCACATTAGTCCCACTATTGTTTTCTTATATATTTTCTATATGATTCCAATAATGGAAATAGCTGCAAAATAATATGCACATCCATTTTCTTGCTTATCCACATTAAGTCTGACAAAGCCTGCATGGTAGATATATGCAAAATGTTCCATTTCAATGATAAATGTTCTGGAGAACACAGATCAGGCTGTTTTAGGGAGGTGTAGCAGTCTTCTTGATGTGAATACTTCTAGGATGGACTTGCTGTTTATCCGTGAACATCAGCAGCAGGCCCAATACTTACACTCGTTAAAAAAAAAAAAAGCAAGTATGGGACTTGGTTATCCTCCTGGCTTCTTCTGAGCAGAAGATGGGACCTTTCACCAATTTTGGCTGGTAACCACTAATGATCTTATCTTGACCTTGCTGATAGTTACTTATGGCCTGATCATCAATCCAATAGACTGTTTTAATATGTTATATGTGGGGCTTCCTTTGAAGATAACCTGGAAGCTGCAATTGGTAGAAAATACAGCAGGAAAATTGCTGATCACACTATCCTCACCATAGAGAAATACTGGATTGGTTGCCAATAGACTTCACAGCCTATTTGAAAGTGCTAACCATTATCTTTCAAACTGTCAACATCTTGCCTGTCCAGTTCAGACACCAAGAAAGGGTCTGCTTAAAGTCCCTCCTTCTAATAGATTTCCTGAGATGCAGATCAGGCAATAAATCTTCTTAATGATGGCCCCAGTTTATAGAATTTTTTAACTGCCAAAAGTACACGTGGTCACAAAGACATTCTTTTAGAAAGCTTGTTAAACTGGTAGATGACACTGAGTTTTTAACTTATTGGTCTTATTGAATATCTTTATTTTATTTTATTTTTCATTCTATTATGAACTGTTATATACCACTCAGAGTCAGTATAGATTGGGACAGCTTAAAAACACTGTTAAATAAATAAACATATCTTCCGGAAAGAAAGCAGTCTTGAAAATTATTGGATCATACCTGATACAGCCAGATTAGCAGGATCTGGAGTTGAAATGGAACATTCTGGACCTACACATACCAAATGCACAGGCAAAAGATTGGCTATGCTCACTAATTTCTCTAGAACAGTGGTTCTCAACCTTTTTAATGCCACGACCCCCAACCGGTCGTAAGTCGAGGACTACTCAACTGGTGCAGCACCATTTGCAGAATGGGACTTTTGGCGGGCTCAGCAGGGCAGAGACAGCCTGGACAATTCCTATTGGCTTTTGAAAGCCAATAGAATTAGACTCTATTCAAGAGAGTCTATTCTATTGGCTTTCAAAAGCCAATAGAATAAAAGGGAGTAGCACAGCTAAGGAAAAGGGGAAAAAAATGGCAGACTGCATTGTTTGGCGACCCCCGTGAAATGGTCGTTCGACCCCAAATGGGGTCCCGACCCACAGGTTGAGAACCACTGCTCAAGAATAAAAATGCATTGCTGGATATATAAAAACTAAAGTAAATGTTCTGTTTAAAATAAAAGCATATTTGATAAATAAACAGACTGGACAGTATCTCTAAAAATACTTACCTACACAGTTACCCACCCATGGACAGTGATGATCAAACTTGGCTATACATCGATTGCATACACCACAATGCTTGGACCTCACTGGCTTCCGTATCTATTTGACAGATTTTAATATGCATACTATATAACAAAAGCTTACAAATATATATGAAGTTTTAAATATGCAGAGTTACCAAGAATTGTAGATTTGATCTTTAGATTTTAAGCCTATTTCACTATGTAGCTATGAGTGAGACAAAGAGAGAAAGAGAATGGGAATATTAATTTAAATCAGAGCTTTATTTTTATTTAAATTCCGTGCTTTAAAAGAATATAGATAATTTGAAACTGATATCTGGATAAGAAATAGACAAACATAAACTGGACTTTTATTCCCTCCTCCCTAGTTCTTTAAGTTGTCAACAACAGAAGCCTGATGGTGTGACCTAAAAAGCTAAGACTTTAGTAATGAAAAGAATTTTTTTTACTAATTAATAATGAAGTCTTAAGGAACTTTATTGTTATCTAAAGATCAACTATTTACCCATGAATAATAAATGTTAAGTTACAAGAGAAAAAAATCAAATAGATAGTTTCAATATTATGCATGAATATATTTAATTGAAACAAACGTTATATCATACATACTAATGAAGTAAAATATTAGTATAGGAAGTACAAAATTAAACTTTAATTTCTTAAACTAAAAATTATATAAAGTGTCTCAAAACTATCAGGATTAATATTCTGCCACCTGTAGTGCCATACTCATTTTTAAGTTCATAAATATAAGTTGTTTTCTGCAGAAATCGTAGTTTCTGCAATAGTCCTACATACTTATTCACTAAAAAGCACCCAAATCTAAAACATGACTGTGCTTTTCCTGCTTTAGTTCAAGATTCAGGTTAATTTTAAACTCACATGCTGCTAACGAAACTCCATACAAAAACATAGTGCATATGATTTACTGAACTATAATAAAGTTGCAAAATTCATCTGTAATTGCTGATAGAAAGATACTTGTAGTTCATGGCTGATAGTTCACATTTAGACTATGCATACTGAACATTTAGGAGAGAAAACAAGATGCAGAAAGGGAACATCTACATATCAATGAACCCCTGTAATAGTATGAAAGTTCCCTTGATCTAAAGGAAAAATGAAAGAAGCAGGCTTAAGAGAGAAAATGTTTCTGATAACCATCATCTGGAACCCAGTATGAAATATGTTATACATAATTGTAAAAGTACTGTAGTTAGATTGACAATATGGAAGTAGAATGAGGGCAATATTTAACTGGTGGAATAAAAATGATAAATTAGCCAAAAATAACATAGGAAAGTCTAGTAACAGTAACTGAATTGAATAGAATATTTATTACAACTTATATGGTATTCCATTTCCAGGGATACTGAGTAGTTTGTAGCAAAACCATAAGATTAAAAACAAAAATACAATTATGACTACTGAGTCCAATGTGCCACCATTCGGAGTAGCCCCCAAATGTATTTCATAAGAGCCATGTTTTGCTTTTCCTTTGGCTGATCAACAAATAGATGATTCTGATACCTGAGGATGAGCTATTCAAACGATAGGAGCTATCAATAAGACTTAAATCTGGAATCCCTAAAATGGCATCTCTCAGTGGTAGAATCCCCAACAAGCTTTCTCTCCCAAATCTTATTGGGCAGTTCAATTCAACTTGGCGAAGATAGTTTCAGAAATACCAAGGTTCTGTGCCAGCTAGTGGCAAAGTGCATCTTGAAATGTGTTCAGAAGCTAGCTGGTAGCCAGTGTAGCTCCAACTGTAGTATTATTGCATGGGCAAACCTTGGTGTACCTATAATTATTTACGTGCTGCACGTTACCTCATATAACGGGCATTCCATATACCATACATTGCACATGCAATAAATTGATGGAAAGGGCATGAGTGACTGTGAGAAAATCCTCCTGATCCAGGAAAGGCCACAAATTGAGCATGAAATTAAATGTTACAAAGATCCTCATGGCCACAGCCCCCATCTGTTGTTAAAATGAGAACCGTGATTGACTGTTATCAAACATCCAACAATAATAGCCAACCATTTGCTCCTGATGGGACAGTTTCTGTGAAAGAGCTGCTTTGTGATCGGAGTCCTTCTGGACTTATGGCTCCTGCAAAATAGCAATGGAAGCTGCAGCCTAAGAGACTAACCAACTGTGAGTGGGGTGCTCTTGTAACAGTGTCTCATTCCCAGATTATTGCTTGATTGAGTTACTACAACGCATTCAAAGAGGCTACTTTTCAACTAGTGCATGAGAAAGCAGATTATCAGCTGGGGAAACTTGCTATGTGAGAATTACATGTATCCTTAGGTCAGGCATGTCAAACTGCTGTGCCACGGGCCAGATGTGTCATGCCGAAACTGCGCCCACCCCATTGCTGGCAATGGGGAAAAAGTCCCGATACATCACGTGACGTCATGAGTTTGACATGCCTGCTTTAGGCTGTTGCACTGGCTGCACAAGCCTTCAGACCTTATTTAAAGTGCTAGTTAGAATTTATAAAGCCCTATATGAAATGGCACTAGAATATCTGAGATCACTTTACCAAGTATAATTTTGCCATTCTAACCTGGCAATCCAAAAAAGATCTGTTAAAAATCAACTCCTTTTAAAAATATTGTTTATGTTATTTTTTCCTCCTACTCCTAGTTCTAATCCTAGTGACTGCAAAACTCAAAACTAAATAAATAAATGTAACCCTAACCCTGTAGTTTCATATGGATTTCTCTATAGAGATTTTTATTTTGAAAAGTCTTGAACTTCTGGTAGAGCCATCTGTCAGAATTTATTTATCTAATTTAATATTGGTTCATAAGAAAATGTTAAATATATTTTAATTGAAATTTCTAACAAGAGTCACCTGAACTAGTTTTCAGATGTTGCAGCTTCATCAGTATGAAGACTCCAGTGAGGAACCTTGATATCCTACTTTAAGTTTCTGATACAGTATTTAAGAATACTGATACTGGTCTTTATGGTTTTCATATGTCTGAATTGTGAATGAACAAAGAAATGACTTATATTCTATGTGAATATATCCTCTTGCAATCCTAAAGTATATATTTATTTTTAAAACATTCAACATTAAAATATATAGTTTAAATACAAGTATCTGTATGTATTAGGGAAAAAGTATACTACCAAGCAGGTACTGCAGAATATACTGAGATCCAAGCTTCCTGTCTCTGCAAGTTCCACTATTGTCTGTAGAAAAATAAAACAAAGAACATATTAAATCTTTTAAGAATTGGTTTTATATATACTATGTACATTTTTTATAAACAGTCATATTAGCATATAGACCATCTGAGTATCAGATAAGTAAATCAAATTGTGCAATTTCACTGCTTCTGCTGCTTGGATGCCAAGCAATTAAAGCATGTTAACACTGACTCTAATCAGCTTTGTTTGTTGCTAGCTTGGGCCCAATTAAAAGGATTGTTATCATTCAGTTCTATATGTGTTGTATCTGTTACTAGAAAGACTGTCTGCACTTCTATGAGCCTCTTAAACATTTAGGTCTCGGTTAACATAATACTGTTAAGGTTCATAAGCTCACAATTTTTTTAGTGATGGTCTCATGATCAACATTACCATTGTTTTAAACTCTAAAAAAATGGTTATTTACCATTCATTTTAACATATTGGGTGATGTCAGTATGGACTTTAAACTGTAAATTTAATTATTTTAATTATTTTACTACTTACTGCTAGTTTTGATATTAGTATTGAATATTATTAAACTTGTGTGTTCTAACCAACAACTCTGGACATTTCACATTTAACTAACATTAAAAGGAATAGAATAATGTAACAATATACAAGAACAAGGAAATAAAATTGACAAACTGGACAGAAGCAAAAACAAACCCATACCGCCTACAGGGGCCCTATAATCACTGCTATTAAACATGGCAATGCATTATAAAAATATTCAAAAACACAAATATTCAAGTAAAATATATTTAATACCAGAAACTTTGCAGAAAAATAACTTCTAATCTAAATAACAATTCTGCCAACATTATAGATGGTGAGTTGATTCAGTGACCTTTGCTAATAATTCTTCCTAATATTAGCATAAAAATGTTGCTGCTGTTTATCTTCATATATAAAAGGATTCTAAATAGTCCTTTTCTATATCTTTATATAAAAGGACTCTATTGCGTCCCAATACAGAAAACTATGTCTTTTATAATGTGGTAAGAGAGAATAATCAAGTACCAAAGATTCTCTGAGGAATGCATCTAGAGACAAGAAGATAAAAGATAAGGAACTCAGCCCATAATCTCCCAGACAAGGAATGGAGAAAACTGAAAAGTCATCAACCTTGTGATATGACGCTGAAATTATACTATATTCAGTCAAGAAAGAAAACTTCAATCAAGAAAGGAACTATTCAATTAAGAAACTACATTTCACTATTTATGCAAATTTTGTTACCTTTTTCTTTTGTTCTTCTGTGGCTTTAATTATTCCTGGATCTGATTTCCAGGACTTCCCAAAATTATAGAAAAGTGCAATACTATTAGCAAGAAATGGAAGGTGGATGAAGAGAAAATTGAGATGTACAATCATTAAGGAATGGAAATATATGTTCAAATTAATATTTCTTTTATTTAAAAAACATCATTGTCCTTCAAAGCAAAGTTTTCTTATTTAATTTAATTTACTTCTACTGGAGATATCAAAAAGTGTTCCTGATACATAAAACTGTCTCATAACCGAGCCTGAATCCTGACTGGAAGAGGTCTAGATCAGTGGTCCCCAACCTTTTGGACTCCATGGACCAGCAGCAGTGGCGGCGGCAGCAGGGGAATGGTTTTGCATGCATAACTTAGCTCCCACACATTTGCAATGAAGCCTCACACACTTGCCCACTTGCATAGCCCAGTTCCCAATGGGATGTGGACTGGTACCAGTCCACAGCCGGGGATCAAAAACTCCTGGTCTAGATAATCTGGACCCTCTGAAGCTGCCAAACAACCACTTTTTTCTATCACCTTCCCTAAGAATGGAAGATGGGAACCTGGCAAAAATTGTCCAGGTGATTGGGATCGAGTGGTTTTTAAAAAGATTTACTAGTGGATGACCATCTGCTGGATTGCCTACACTCTCTTCCTGGTTCTGTTCTAATCTTCTTTCCTCCACCTGGGCCACTTCCACAACCATGCTCTCCATCAGGCAAGGCAGGCAATCATCCCTTTTTAATCACATATTGTAGCTTGCTTGAAATACAAGGGCTTTAGCCTCTGTAAAATTCCAGTGTAAAATTGGGTTGCCAAGGCTCTACTATTTTCAGCTCTTAAGTTTACCCAAAAATCTCTACCAAATGTGATAATCAGTATAAAAGGGAAAAAGCCTGTGGAATCTAGGAAAAGGTAGCTACTAAAGGGAGAGATCCAAGAATTTCACAAATCACTTTGGACAAATTTCATTTTACCATTTTGCCAGGTAAACTTCATTTAATGTTGTGCCTGGAATAATTTAAACCAATGATTTTATAGTTTTTTAAAACCATTCTTACTTCTGTTATATATTATCAAGGAAAATCTGCACTATTCCCTTCTACACATTTAAACAGTCTTTCTGGCACAATAGCTGAGATCAAGAAAAAGGATATCATTCCAAAACCAGAAAAACCACGTCACATACATCCAAAATTTTGTTGCTAGGTAGATTCCAAGAGGCACAGCACTATGCATGGAGTGATCAAAGAAAGATCTGTAGGACAGAGAAACAATATCACATAATTGATTAGTATACATGCTACATATCCTTGCTTGCAAAAATAGTTGAATCTGTTTAAAAGGTCATGTAGGCTAAAATAAAAATTATTTCACTGGAAAAACTATATAATATCATTTGATAAATGCTTGCCAGGTTTACAAATGACTGATTCAGAAATTGCATCAGCCTTCAATCCTCACATGATATATCAATTAAGCCAATTTCAAAACTGGAATCTACCATGACATGCTGGGAATTAACAATGTTATGATTAATTTGTCCAGCAAATATATCAACACCAGCAACCATCTGGGTGAATTTTTAAACATTTGTCCAGTGAAGTTTACAAAAATGTCAATTTGCACACACACACAAATTCCATGCATTCCCTCTTTCTAAAACAAACAATGAAAAAGTAAGAGAAAGAAGAATACTGAGAAGAGAGAACTAGACAAGAAAAGAATTCTTCAGATATTACAAAAAAGGTTCCCACTGAAAAAGCAGGGATGAATCCCATCTCATCCCCCCCAAAATTGGGCTGAAATCTTTAAATAGTTATATACTTTCAAGAAGAGTAAGCACAGTTTGAAAGGAAAGGAGCTTATGCTCATTTGTTCTCCAATGGGTTTTAATCTTTTTGTAAGGCTGAACAAGGATATACTGCTTGTCCTGAATGTACCAAAAATTTACAACATGTCAAGAAAAAAAGAAAAATCTTTGCACTTGCCACTGCTTCTGCATTTTCATCAACAAATCCCAACTCTATTTTTGCGATTCTTCAAATATAACAATAGCACACACACACATATACAATACATCTCACATATTATTTCAAAGATTACTGAGGGAAAGACTACACTTCCTTTAACTTAAACTCATCTGCATACAGGTAGCATTAAATTTTTCCTTGCTAATGATAAGCAGAGCTCTAAAACAGTTTTCTTTTTGAAAGTCAGAAAGTGAACATTATTTTAAATCCCTACTCAGCCAAACTCAAAACAACACCTTTAAGTAAAAGCTTAAAGAAGTAAGTTGCAATAATTGAATCTTTTACTCTTATACAAAAAGAGCTCAATGTTTGAAATATTAAATATTAATCTAACATGGGTTATATTTCTTATATTGGCAATAAACTGAATGCCATTAAGATTATATGGATGTAAGTAATCCTGTTTTTGTGACCTCTTAAAATTTTGAGATAAATTTTATCTTAAAATTTCCTTTTAAAGGAAATAGCATTTAAAATAAAACATTATGCTATGGAAACAAGTAAAAAATATTTTCCACTGCTACAAGGAAAGTATTTTAATTCATTAATAAAGACATTTGTGGCTAACAGACAATCAAATCAAAATTCTGAAAGGGGAACCACTTTTGATTATTTTCTTCACTATCATACTGCAAGATGAAATAATGATTGATATACTGATTGAACTGGTAAAGCTCCTATTGAAAGCTATATTATGAATGCTACTTACTGTAGCATCTAACATGAGCAAATAAGAAGGTCAGAATATAAGAACATATAAGCACATTTCCTTACATAAGACATCTAATATTTTCCATCTTAATACTTATAAAGAAAAATGAAACTAAATAAAACTAATTCTTTTCAAAAAAAGCACCTTAATGTATCTGATAGTATATTACATAATAAGCAAAACAACTTTTGGGGGTACCTACTTGGAAAGAAACTGAACCATAGCCCAAACACCACCATACATTAGTCCTTTGATTAGCCAAGAATCAATATCAAGATCTGCTATAAATCCAACCAGCCAAATAACTAGGAATGGTGTTCCTAGCATCACCTTCTGACGAAATTCCTACAAAAAATAGTAAGTATTAATTATTCTATTTTTTAAATGAACCACTGCAAAAGTATAATTTTTACTCAAACATTTCATAGTAACTTTAAATAAAAAGGATCAAAGAAGAGCCAGTCACTTCACCCCAGTAGGAAAAGTCATTTTTTAGAAAGTCAGTTTAAAAGATGCAAAAGCATAAGATTTCAAGTACCTTTTGACATCATCTCAAGAAATTACATGTCAACAAAACCCAAAGTTTATATCAGTTTTTAAATATTATTCTCACCTTATCACCCCTCAGCTTCCTGAGAAAAGATGAATTGTCATAACCTTTTGCTTGCCTTGCCTCTTGTAGATGATTTATCATCCAAACATTTTTTCTTTGCTTTGCTAAATCAAGTGGTGATTCTCCCTATTAAAATATAAAAGATTTTAAATGATTTTAGATTAAAAGTTGAAAATATGTAACAATTTAACATATTATTTAAAATTTTAGATATATTAAATCAGTTCATTACATTATGTAGTTCACTAGTCTGGAACACGAGGCTCTCTTTCATATATTAACAAGCAGCAGAGGCAAAGAAAAAGTCAATTTCATTAGCTAACAGGATTTAGCTAACATATGTTTTGTGTATTATCAATATCTCACGTAGATGTTCACTTTATAGATTAGATTGATTGCAAATCAACTGGAAATTAAAGTATGTTTTAAGCATCATTATAAATGATGTAATAGAATTCAATTTGCTCCCACCAAATGTTCAGATTTTTAACTAAATATATGTGCTAGTGCTTATATGCGCTTTTGCATACCTAGATTCTGTCAGCAGGTTCTATGTATTTTATTAGATACAGATCACATATTCAAGAATTCTCATTTTGTAAAGATTAATCCAACAACTGAGCAATTTGAGTTTCTCATTATTTACAGATAGTTCTTGACTTACAACTCTAACTGAGCTTAGAATTAAGGTTGTAATTCATTGAAGTTGTAAATCAAGCCATCACATGACTGGGCCTGATTTTTTGACATTTTTTGCTGCGGTCATTAAGCAAATGCAGTGGTTAAATAAATGCCACAAATGGTAAGCAAATCAATTTTGCCAAAAACTAGAAGTAAATGCTCAAAACCTGAAAAAATACCTAAAAATTCCGGCCATCTCACCATAGAACAGCAAACTGCTGTGAAGATGAGCCAATTGTCAAGCACCCAAAATACAATCACATGACTACAGAGGATGGGGGCTGCAGCAATCGTAACATGTTGCAAGGCGCTTTTGGAGGATTTGTTTAAGCTTCGAATAGTTATTATATGACCGGTTGTAAATTAAAGACTACCTGCTAATATTAGCATGAAATTTAAGCTGTAAGAAATATTTTAGTTTTCAAAATCATTACTATAACAGAAATAAGAAATAAAATTAATGAATAATTTTCATTCTTCCTTTGAAATACACTACATTAATAATGTGTCCTGATCACTTTAATCTGCAAGTGTCATAAATTTTGCACAAGGTAACAAAATGTTATCAGATTGTGGCAATTTCTTTATATAATTCATCAAGAAATATAGAAATCCTTCCAATGCCTAAAAAAATTAAAATAAACCTGCAATACAATTTTTTTGTCAGAGACTTGGGACAAAACAGTAGACCTCATTTACACCTAAAGAAAAAAACGTTCTTATGGAACAGAGGAGGCAAAGGACAACCAACTGAAGGTACCTTCAGCTCCAGTTTTGCACTCCTCCTCTCTTCTACTGAAGATAACTCCCCTCCTAAACAAATATTCATGGAGGCTTGAAAAATGGTTGAATCCTCCATCGTTTGGCCCCCGCCTAAAAAAAAAAACGAAACAGTACCAGAAACTGAAAATTTACCCCGAAAAGGCATACATCCTTTGAAACAAAGTACAAATTGCAAGGATTACACATATGTATTCCAGCATCAACAGAAACTAGATATACTGAGAAGTAGATAGTTAATTTCTATTGGCAAGATTTGAACACAAAAACCCTGTGTAGTAGTATCAAAATCTTAGCCAACAAACCATTATGAGAGACGTAACAGAAATAAAAATCAGCTCATAGTATTTTATGGTTCTTAGGAGTTTCATTCCATTTCCACTGTGCATTTAAAAAGTACCTCCCCAAACAGCTTAAGATCCAGAGATATTGGGAGTTTACCCCTCCCTTGAAACATCACATGCTTCAAGGAAATCATTGCTTATATAATCTGGATATGCCAGATTGGACAAAGCCAAACTAAGAGAACCTTCATCTCTCTCTGGTTCACCTTTCCATTGTGGTTCTACCTAAATACAAATTCAGACAATGCAAATATAATAATACTTTAACATCTTAATCCCTGAAGACAAAATAGAACACTGCAACAACTTAGCCCCAAAGTGTTTTAACTGGAGGATGAAATTTTCTACAAATGTTGATGATTCCTAACTAGCCTACTAGAAAGGACAGAAAATAGAAAGGACAGTTCAATCTCCTGCTACTTTATTTTAGTTAGAGAAAATGTTAGAGAAAAGAAGCAGAAATAAATAATCTATGAACTTCTAGAGCAGCAGGAAATATTAGTACTCTTTTTTATGTACTGAAATACAACAGTCTGATTTGCAGTTTTTCTTTTCTACCTCATTTTTAATATCAGAATGTATGCGAACAGAGCTAGTTAAGAAAGAAAAAGGAAGCATAAATAATGCAAGTCCCAATTATCCAACAGAACTCTTAATCTGAATCACAAATGCATTATAGAAGGATAAAAATAATTGTTCCCTATCCAGTTAAAAGTAGCTATATTTATTTATTTGTACCCTACCTTTATTATTTTTACAAATAACTTAAAGTGCTGAATATATCCAACACACCTTTCTCCTCCTATTTTTCCTACAACAACCACCCTATGTGAACCTTGTGAACTCTAAAGCTTCCTCCTTCTGTTATGTATTCAAGATGGACAGTGATTAATATTTATATTAAGGGTGTAGGTCTATATGTATATGTTGCATATAGTATGTTTAAATGTGTGTTATGTATGTGTACACTTTGAGAGCAAGCAACTAAATTTCATTTTTAATGTGTGCCATTGTGCCCACAATAAAAAATGTCAATAAAGTTTATCTGTCTGTCTGTCTGTCTGTCTGTCTGTCTATCTATCTATCTATCTATCTATGTGGTGGGCTGGCTGAATGTGTGTGACTGGCCCAAGGTCATCCAGTTGGCTTTCATGACTAAGGCAGAACTTGAACTCTTTCTAGTCTGGTGCCTTAAACACTAGACTAAACTGTCTCTTAATATAGTTGGATAAATAAAAATCAATTATGAGGGAAAAGCAAAGATTTTATATGTTATGAACATTCTGACCAGAAGCTAAGATACAATACTATGTGTTTTCTTGGTGGAAAAACTATGCCATACAAAGACATAGACGCAAGATCTGATTGAAGTTTAATGTAAAATAGATAGTAATTTAGAGATTGAATCTGAACTCTCCCAAAGCACTGTCTCTCTGAATTGGCTATCTATATGCAAACATATGAAATGAATGGACTCAAGATTTGTAATTGTTGTTGCTGTTAATTGCGAAGTCGTGTCCGACCCATCGCGACCCCATGGACAACGTTCCTCCAGGTCTTCCTGTCCTCTACCATCTTCTGGAGTCCATTTAAGTTCACACCTACTGCTTCAGTGACTCCATCCAGCCATCTCATTCTCTGTCGTCCCCTTCTTCTATTGCCCTCAATCTTTCCCAGCATTAGGCCCTTCTCCAATGAGTCCTTCCTTCTCATTAGGTGGCCAAATTATTTGAGTTTCATCTTCAGGATCTGGCCTTCTAAAGAGCAGTCGGGGTTGATCTCTTCTAGGACTGACCAGTTTGAACGCCTTGCAGTCCAAGGGACTTGCAGGAGTCTTCTCCAGCACCATAGTTCAAAGACCTCAATTCTTTGGCGCTCAGCCTTTCTTATGGTCCAACTTTCACAGCCATACATTGCAACTGGGAAAACCATGGCCTGGACTATACGCACTTTTGTTGGCAGGGTGATGTCTCAAAGTTATAACTCAAGTGTCTTATTTTTATGCCATGATGTTCAAATCTCAGGAAAATACATTATAAGTAATAGGGATATTGGGTTGTGTAAAACATTATCAATTATAATAGAATTATCAATTATTCAGAACTGAGAAACTGAGAAAATGAAAGAAAGATGAGTGGTAACCATAATAAAACAATAACAACTACCTTATGCTCACACAGAGGCAGCACCTCTGCCATAACATGAATGATTTTGGTCCTTGTTTTCCTTTCACTTTGTACAGTATAAGACAAATAACTTTTGCCCTATGGTTCTTTCTCTAGAAATGGAAACCTGTAGCTTTACCCCAAAAAAGGCACAGTATCACAAAGCAAACATACAGTTTTAAAAGAAATACTATTTAGCAGTGACATCCACATCTTGACCAATCAGAGTCCCTTCTCCATTAATTGGAATAATCTGGGTATCAGACTTTCATAATGATTCAGGCTGGCAAGACAGGAGCCAATTGTTCCCAGAAAGATACAATAATGTATCTCAACAACTTAAGGTTACCAAGAGACCAAGTAAATATCTGTTAAATTGAAATGGTGGGAGGAGAGTTTATAATTTGGAAGATAGATATAGATCTATCAGCTCTCTGTGCTGCAGTAGAAAATTATTTTTGAGACCTCGTTCTTCACCGATATCTACAATGAAGATACAAGTCTAATGTCTGATACAAGTATCTAATGTCTGAGACACTAGACAAGAGTTGATATACTGTAATAAACTCTTGAGCCCAGTTGTTTGATTGTTGTCAGTGCCATGAGCGAAAAGTTGTTACCCTATGAATTGAGGATTAACATGATGGTTACAGTTACCCACTATCAGGCAAGTTATCAATGCTTTGTTTCAATATTGGTGGTCCACAGGTTATGATGACAATTGGGATTGGGATAGTCAATAAACTACGTCATTGTGAAGTGTGATGTCACATGACCACATCATTTAGCAATGGCAATCCTGGACGCCATTTTAACCCCAGGACCTGCATGGTTGTTAGGTGGGAAGCAATGGGGAGTTCCAAGCAAGGAGTACATGACGAATGCCATGGGCTGGCACTACAGAACATGGGTGGGCAGCAGGGGGCCGATATGCTACAGGAGGGATCCTTGGGGGGGGGAAGCAGCAGAAGTGACTTATTAGAATGACTTGCAACCTTCCTTGCTAGTAATCAAGTGACACAACTCACTCCAATGTCATAATTGTGAACTATAAACCTAAATCGCAATCAATGACCAATGATTGTAATCAATGACCACATTGTGATGGCCAGAACTTCAAGGACCAGTCATAAGTCCATTTTTTCAGCAACAACAACAACAATAATAAAGTTGGAAGGGACCTTGGAGGTCATCTAGTCCAACTGCCTGCTCAGGCAGGAAACCCTATACCATTTCGGACAAATGGCTGTCCAGTCTCTTCTTTAAAACTTCCAGTGTTGGAGCATTCACCGCTTCTGGAGGCAAGTTGTTCCACTGATTAATTGTTCTCACTGTCAGGAAGTTTCTCCTTAGTTCTAAGTTGCTTCTCTCTTTGGTTAGTTTCCATCTGTTGCTTCTTGTCCTACCTTCAGGTGCTTCGGAAAATAGCTTGACTCCCTCTTCTTTGTGGCAGCCCCTGAGATATTGGAACACTGCTATCATGTCCCCCCTCGTCCTTCTCTTCATTAAACTAGACATACCCAATTCCAGCAACCGTTCCTTATATGTTTTAGCCTCCAGTCCCTTAATCATCTTTGTTGCTCTTCTCTGTACTCTTTCTAGAGTCTCAACATCTTTTTTACATCATGGTGACCAAAACTGGATGCAGTATTCCAAGTGTGGCCTTACCAAGGCATTGTAGAGTGGTATTAATACTTCACGTGATCTTGATTCTATCCCTCTGTTAATGCAGCCCAGCACTGTGTTGGCTTTTTTGGCAGCTGCAGTGCACTGCTTGCTCATATTTAAATGATTGTCCACTAGGACTGTGAGATCCCTCTCACAGTTACTTTGAAAACTTGCTGAATGAATGGATGTAAGTAAAAGACTACTTTTTCAAATGATGATAATCAACCAGATGATAAATCAGTTAGCTCAACAGGCAGGATAAATCTACCAAAGCTAGTATCATTTTCAACAGTCCTGACCTGTTTGACGGAAGTTAGAGCTACAGCAATTGCTAGAATATGCAAGGTCAAATTCAAAGGCTTGAAATTTAATTAATCCACTACAATAACCATGAGGCAAGCTAGATGTAGTCAAAAAAGAGATGACAAGACTGAACATCGACATCTTAGGAATCAGCGAACTAAAATGGACAGGAATGGGTGAATTTAACTCAGATGACCATCAGGTATACTACTGTGGGCAAGAATCCCTCAGAAGAAATGGAGTAGCATTCATAGTCAATAAAAGAATAGGAAAAGCAATACTGGGATACAATCCCCAAAATGACAGAATGATCTCAATTTGAATCCAAGGCAAACCATTCAATATCACAACAATCCAAATCTATGCCCCAACCACTGGTGCTGAAGAGGATGAAATTGACTGGTTCTATGAAGCCCTACAGCACCTTATAGAATTAACACCCAAAAATGATGTTCTTATCATCATGGGGGATTGGAATGCTAAGGTAGGAAGCCAAAAGATAACCGGAATAACAGGCAAGTTTGGCCTTGGAGTACAGAATGAAGCAGGGCACAGGCTAATAGAATTTTGTCAAGAGAATACGATGGTCATAACAAACACTCTTTTCCAACAACCCAAGAGACGGCTCTACACATGGACATCACCAGACGGTCAACATAGAAATCAGATTGACTATGTGCTCTGCATCCAAAGATGGAGAAGCTCTATACAGTCAGTAAAAACAAGACCAGGAGCTGACTGTGGCTCAGATCATGAGCTTCTCGTTGCAAAATTTAGGCTTAAATTAAAAAAAGTAGGGAAAAGCACTAGGCCACTCAGGTATGAACTAAATCATATTCCTGATGAATATACAGTAGAGGTGACAAATAGATTTAAGGAACTGGATCTGATAGACAGAGGGCCTGAAGAACTATGGATGGAAGTTCGCAACATTGTACAAGAGGTAGCAACTAAAACCATCCCAAAGAAAAAGAAATGCAAGAAAGCAAAATGGCTGTCTGAGGAAGCTTTGCAAATAGCTGAGGAAAGAAGGGAAGCGAAAGGCAAAGGAGAAAGAGAAAGATACACCCAATTGAATGCAGAATTCCAGAGAATGGCTAGAAGAGATAAGAATGCCTTCTTAAATGAACAGCGCAAAGAAATAGAAGAAAACAACAGAATAGGGAGGACCAGAGATCTCTTCAAGAAAATTGGAGATATGAAGGAAACGTTTCATGCAAAGATGGGCATGATAAAGGACCAAAATGGCAGGGACCTAACAGAGGCAGAAGAGATTAAGAAGAGATGGCAAAACTACACAGAAGAACTATACAAGAATGAGCTTAACGTCCCAGATAACCACAATGAGATGGTCACTGACCTTGAACTAGACATCCTAGAATGTGAAGTGAAATGGGCCTTAGAAAATCTGAGCAACAACAAAGCTAGTGGAGGTGACAGTATTACAGCTGAGCTATTCAAAATCTTAAAAGACAATGCAGTAAAAGTGCTACGCTCAATTTGCCAGCAAATTTGGAAAACTCAACAGTGGCCACAGGATTGGAAAAGGTCAGTTTACATTCCAATTCCAAAGAAAGGCAATGCCAAAGAATGTTCAAACTATCGCACCATTGCACTCATTTCACATGCTAGTAAAGTTATGCTTAAACTCCTACAAGCTAGACTCCAGCAGTATGTGGATCGAGAACTACCAGAAGTACAGGCAGGATTTCGAAGAGGCAGAGGAACTAGAGATCAAATTGCCAACATACGCTGGATCATGGAGAAAGCTAGGGAGTTCCAGAAAAAACATCTACTTCTGCTTCATTGACTATGCAAAAGCCTTTGATTGTGTGGATCACAACAAATTGTGGCAAGTTCTTAAAGAGATGGGAGTACCAGACCATCTCATTTGTCTCCTGAGAAACCTATATGCGGGTCAAGTAGCAACAGTGAGAACCGAACACGGAACCACTGATTGGTTCAAAATTGGAAAAGGAGTCCGGCAAGGCTGTATACTGTCACCCTGCCTATTTAACTTATATGCAGAGCACATCATGAGAAAGGCAGGGCTAGATGAATCAAAAGTTGGAATTAAGATTGCCGGGAAAAATATCAACAACCTAAGATATGCAGATGATACCACTCTAATGGCAGAAAGTGAAGAGGAACTAAAGAGCCTCTTGATGCAGGTGAAGAAGGAGAGTGCAAAAGTTGGCTTGAAACTCAACATTAAGAAAACCAAAATCATGGCATCTGGCCCTCTCAATTCCTGGCCAATAGATGGGGAAGAAATGGAGGTAGTGACAGATTTTATTTTTCTGGGCTCCAAGATCACCTCAGATGGGGACTGCAGCCAAGAAATTAAAAGACGCTTGCTCCTGGTGAGGAAAGCTATGGCAAATCTAGACAGCATACTAAAAAAGCAGAGACATCACCCTGCCAACAAAAGTGCGTATAGTCCAGGCCATGGTTTTCCCAGTTGCAATGTATGGCTGTGAAAGTTGGACCATAAGAAAGGCTGAGCGCCAAAGAATTGAGGCCTTTGAACTATGGTGCTGGAGAAGACTCCTGCGAGTCCCTTGGACTGCAAGGCGTTCAAACCGGTCAGTCCTAGAAGAGATCAAACCCGACTGCTCTTTAGAAGGCCAGATCCTGAAGTTGAAACTCAACTACTTTGGCCACCTAATGAGAAGGAAGGATTCACTGGAGAAGAGCCTAATGCTGGGAAAGATTGAGGGCAATAGAAGAAGGGGACGACAGAGAATGAGATGGCTGGATGGAGTCACTGAAGCAGTAGGTGTGAATTTAAATGGACTCTAGAAGATGGTAGAGGACAGGAAGACCTGGAGGAATGTTGTCCATGGGGTCGT
Organism: Crotalus tigris; assembly: GCF_016545835.1. Lineage (NCBI taxonomy): Eukaryota > Metazoa > Chordata > Lepidosauria > Squamata > Viperidae > Crotalus > Crotalus tigris. Next base: position 1,244,599 of record NW_024096663.1, read on the forward strand.
GATGGGTCGGACACGACTTCGCAATTAACAACAACAACAAAATAACCATGAACAATGCAATCAATTCTTCTGCAAAGAAACAAATGGCATTCCATGCTGGTCTATGATCATAATAAAGATTTGATTTGAAAGTGGCTTTCAGAACTTTACTATGAAAAAGAGCTGTAAGATGGGAAGGCTGGTCAGCTATATGAACATCAGTTTGCAAGAATTACTTTATTTGTTACTAATAGTTTATCAAGAATTGTGCCCTTCAACTTATATGTGAACCTTCTAGTTAATGTATCATCTGGATAAAGCAAAATAATACTTAGGATCATCCCATTGAAATTAGAGCCCTATGTGGAAAAAGAGATACCAGATGTTCAAGCTGGCTTTAGAAAAGGCCAGGGTACATGAGAAATTATAGCTGATACATGTAGAATAATTGAAAAAAGCAAGGACTATCCAAAAGAAGTCACTGTTGGTTTTAGAAATGCTTTTGACTGTGACCATCACATCAAGCTTGGAACATGATTAGAAGGAGCGTTGTCTTACCTGAATGCCTTTTCTCAGCATGAAGAATGTAGAATCCACGAATGGGTTGTTTTAGTCTTCTAGCCCAATCAGACCAAACAATCAAATTTGCCACGCCCCTGCAGGGTCTGAGCATGACCCTGTTTCGAAAGGGCGAAGCCAATGATTATGAGACGTGATGGCTCCCGAATTGCTGACACTAACCTAACTGCAAATGATAATCAGGGAGGGGGTGGATTCTACATTCCTCATGCTGAGAAAAGGCGTTCAGGTAAGACAACGCCCCTTCTCCAGCATGTAGAGGACTGTAGAATCTATGAATGGGACATACCAAAGCCTCTATGATCCCACGGGTGGGAAACAGGTTGGTTAAGTGTCGGTGCGGAATTGGACCACTTGTTGTAAAACCCGACGGCCAAAGGCGGCCTCTGCGGAAGCAAACTTGTCAAGCTTGTAGTGGCGAATGAATGGTGAAGGGGATGACCACGTAGCCGCCTTACAAATGTCCTCAATGGACGCCTGGGTTTGCCACGCCGCTGATGTGGAAGCGCTTCGAGTAGAATGCGCTGTCAGGCGACTAGGGACAGGCAAAGAGTAAGGCTGGTAAGACTGAGCAATACAGGCTTTGATCCACCTGGCTATAGTGGAGGATGAAACCTTCTGTCCCTTGGAAACTGTGTGGAAAGATACAAATAATGCTTCCAATTTGTGAAAAGGAGCTGTTCTCTTAATGTACTGACACAATGCCCTGCGTACGTCTAGGGAATGCCATTGCTTCTCTAGTGTGTAAGAAGGATTGGGACAAATGTTCGGTAGTACAATTTCCTGAGTACAGTACAGTGAAACAGTGAGTTCACCTTGGGAATGAAAGAGGGATCTTACCTAAGGACCACTCTATCCTGGTGGAAGGTACATAGGTCTTCCCTGACTGAAAGAGCAGCCAGCTTTGATACGCGTCTCACCGACATAATGGCCACAAGGAAAGCCACCTTGTGTGACAAAATACGAAGAGGGCAAGATCTGATAGGTTCAAAGGAGATCCTGTAGTGCCTGTAGAACTCAAGGTAGTTCCCACAGGGATACATGTGTACTACCGGAGGTCTGGTGTTGGAGACTCCTTTCATAAAGGACCGAACCCTGGGATGATGGGACAGTGGAGTGGAGTTGTCACAGGTAAACACCGTAGAAAGAGCGGCCACCTGCCTACGCAGTGTGTTGGGCGCTAAGCCCCCACCCACTCCATCCATGAGGTATTCAAGAATCACTTGAATAGTGACGGAAGAAATAGACAAACCCTTACGGGTACACCAGTCAAAGAAGTTCTTTCAAGTGGCATCATAAATCCGGTTTGTCGCCGGCTGTCTGGAAGCTTGGATCATAGATATCACTCTTGACGAGTAAGATCCACGCATCAGGAACAGGTTTCAGATGCCAGACGGCTAGTTGTAGCCACTGTGGATCCGGGTACTGAATATCCTCTTGCGTTAGAATTTTCCTCTCTGAAGGGATATGCCAAGGGGGAGCTACGGCGAGGTTCACGAGATCCGCGAACCATGGACGCCTCGGCCAATACGGAGCCACAAAGATTAGCTCTGCTCATTCTTGTAACAGCTTCCGGATGATGGCCGGAATCAAAGGAAGAGGTGGGAATGCATATAGAAGGCCCGCCGGCCACGGACTGCGGAGGGCGTCTGCTTTCTCCGAACCATGAGATGGGTACCGAGATAGAAAGCGGGGAAGCTGGGCATTCACCGGGGATGCAAACAGGTCGACGCTGGGCCAACCAAAACGGTGAGTAATCTCTCAGAAAAGACGGGGATGCAGACGCCACTCTGAATGATCTATCGTAGATCGACTCAGGAAATCTGCCTGGCAGTTCTCCACCCAATATGTGTTCCGCTTTTAGGGACAACAGATTCTGTTCTGCCCGTGACCCCAGACGCTGGGCTTCGGACATTAAGGTTCGAGATCGAGTGCTACCCTGTCTGTTGACATGGGCCTTTGCCGCCACGTTGTCCGTCAGAACCAACACGTGGCGACCTGCCACCTTCCTGAGGAAATGGTGAAGTGCCAGGTGTATGGCTCTGAGTTCTAACCAATTTATGCTTTTCTTGAGATCCCGTTGAGACCACCGTCCCTGGGCGAATTGAAGATGTAAATGTGCCCCCCACCCAAACAGACTGGCATCCGTGGTTAAGGTTACTCAAGTCAGTTCTCGGAACAGGGACCCCTTGGACAACGCCGGGGACATCCACCAGATAAGGGACGTGAGTGTCTGTGCTAGGACTCGCACCCTCTGTGGAAAGCAGGCTACCCCTCGTTTCTGGTAGGGGAGTAGGAACCACTGAAGTTGTCTCATGTGAAGCCTGGCCCAAGGCACTATGGCAATACATGAGATCAGTTTACCTAACAGCTGTGAGAGCAGAAGTAGGGTCACACATTTTTCTTTGTGCACCTTGGTGATCATGGTGCATATACTGACCTGACGCTCCTGAGACAGGAAAACCTTGCACTGGTTGGTATCTATTACTGCGCCCAAGTGGAGCAAACACTTTGTTGGGATCAAATGGCTCTTTTGAAAGTGGATCATAAAGCCATGATCCTGGAGTGTCCTGATCGTCAGTGCCACGTCTGATCAGGCGTTCAGTGCCGAGGATAACTGGATTAGGATATCGTCCAAGTAGCACTGAATGCGGACTGGTACCAACCTGAGGTGGGCGGCAAGGACCGCCAGAATCTTGGTGAAAACCCTTAGAGCTGATGATAGGCCGAACGGCAAGGCCTTGTACTGATAGTGATGGTTGGAATACCTGAATCTGAGGAACCGTCTGTGACGCGGATGTATGGGAATGTGCAGGTAAGCTTCTGTCAGATCTATGGATGTGAGAAAATCCCCCGGCCGAATGCTGCCTAGAATGGAATGCGGAGTTTGCATCTTGAATTTGTGGTACACTAGGAACAAATTTAGGGCTTTGAGATCTAGGATCGCCCTCCATCCTACCGAGGTCTTTGGTACCATGAATAGGATGGAGTAAAAACCTAGTCCCCATTGATCTGGGGGTACCCGCTCTATTGCCTCTATGTTTAACAGATGATGAATGGCCTCTTCCATGAGACCCTGTTTTACAGGATTTTGCGATAGGGGGCAGGTGATGAAGCGCTGGGTAGGGAAGGTTAGGAATTCCAGAGACAGACTGTCTCTGATGGTAGTGAGAACCCAGGTGTCCGTGGTGGTGCTTTCCCATTTGTGGAAATAAAGTGGCGCCGATTGGTGGAATCCGCCTCAAGTGACTTTGACTTCCGGAAGGGACGACCTCCTCTGCCACGAAAGGGGCGCTTAGCCTGGAATTGTGGCTTAGGTTTATCTCTGTAGCCGGACCGGTCCGAGGAGCGGTCCGGCCCCGCTTGAAAGGGCCGATACCCGCTCCAGGAAGCTCGGTCTGAACCAGACTTAAACGACGGACGCCGATTATACAGTAAAAAGCGTCTGCCCGTCTTTTTGACAATGTGAGATAGTACCTTGATCTTTTCTTTGTTTTCAACCTGGTAAGGAGTAAGAGCCTCCCCAAAAAGGCGACCCTTTTGGTATGGTGCCGCAGCCACTCTCCATTTGTGCCTGGTGTCGGCCTTCCAATTTTTAAGCCAGAACAACCGGCATGCAGCCACGTTGGAAGCTATGGCCCGAGCTGAATATTTGGCCGAGTGCAGAGACACATCCGCCATGTATTCCAATGCGGCCCTCAATTTAGTAATATCCTGGTGAACCCTTACCTTGTCTGGGGATATTCTAGCCTGTAATTCTCGGAGCCAGATTAATGTGATTCTGGCGAAGAAGGAGTTGGATGTTGAAGCTCTTATAGCCCAAGCTGATGCTTGATGGGTCCTGCGGAGGAAAATCTCAGATTTCTTGTCCTCAGCCTTAAGGGCCTCTGACATATCTCCTGGGATCTTGGTGTCTGACAGTATGGGGGTGAGAGCCGCATCTACTCCCGGAACTTCAAGGACATCATTGAGGGAAGGGACCGTATCCAAAAGTTTACGATCTATTCCCCCAAGAGCAGAGAAACTTCCAGGAGATCCCCACTGATCCCGAATGGATTTTAAAAACATGGGGGGACAAGGTATCTGTAGGTTCCTTGTGACCAGTTCCAAAAACAGTGGGTCAGAACTCTGTCCAAAGTCCTGATCGACTGTTTGTGGTTTCACCGGTACAATTTTCCTAATGACATAAGCCTTTTGTAAAAGAGAATAAAATGAATTTGGGTTAAACACCCCTACCATAGGAGTGGGCTCCGCCTGAATGTCTTCCTCATCTGACCACATGCCTTCTTCCGGAATCTGTGCAGAATAATCCGAAACCTCGCTCCCCCCAGAGTGAGGTGGAGAACCGTGATCTGAGATCATATACTCCCTTGGATGCGTAGTCTCTGTGGACATAGGAGGATTTGACGGTCCTGGGAACGGAATGGCCCTGCCTGAGGACACCATTGCCTGAGCCACCACCTGTGAGCTCATAGCCTGGAGTTGGGCAGTGAATGAAGGATGCTCAGTGGACCGTAGGCCCGCCGTCGGCGTGAAAAATGCCGGAGTTTGAGGGGGGAGCTGCAGTAAACTCCCCCTGGGACCCACATGACATCGAGGATGGGCCAGGTTCAGTGGCTGGAATTGAATCTTGGATTTGCATTCTCAAATCCTGATCAAAGAGAAAGAGTTGGTCCCGATCGTATCCAAGCAAGGACCCCTGATCCAGGTCTTGCATGGGGGACCAAGTCCGTAGAAAAAGGGAAGGACATTGGTCCCCTGATATGGACACATGAGGGGAAACGGAGACAGGTTGTGTCTCCGCCACACGTTGCTGGGCCTTAGAAAACTGTCGTTCCAGTGCCTTGTGCTTGCTATCTGCTTGCCTGTCAGCCGTCTTAGAGATCTGTTTAACCTTGGCCTTGGCCTTAGCGGGTGCCTCCTCACTGGGTGACTTGCGTTTTACATTTCCACTGGGGGTGGACGCCTGTGAAACGGTGTTATCCGCCATAGGGAACGAGCGACAGGAAAAAACAGGTTTTCACCAGGAGATCCCTGGATCAGCCCTGATCTGCAGAAGGAAAAGCAGGTTTTCACTAGGAGATCCCTGGATCAGTCCTGTTCTGCAGGAGAAGAAAGGGCAGGATTTTACCAGGAGATCCCTGGATCGGCCCTGGTCTGCAGGAGAACAAAAGGCTACGGCCCACCTGAGTGGTACAGGCCTACACGAGGGTCTGTGAGGTCCGGCCCGCCGTTAAGCACGGAGTCACTATGCGATATAAGCCGCGCTGCACTCGGGCTGTCCTCCCCGTTCAATTTTTCAGGCCCACTGTAATGGTGAGACCATTGGGCCAATAATATATCAAATTGCAATTAATAATAAATTTGCATATGCATATAGATGTAAGTGTGTGTGTGTGTGTGTGTGTATGTATGTATGTGTGTATGTATGTATGTATGTGTGTATATATATATATATATATATATATATATATATATATATATATATGTATGTATGTATGTATGTCTGTCTGTCTGTCTGTCTGTCTGTCTGTCTGTCTGTCTTTGGTTGTTCGGGTTTTCTCCCGCGTAAAATTGGAAGTGTATTGGCGACGTTTCGACGAAGTCCCATTCGTCATCTTCAGGCTGGTGTTTTCAGCTTTGTGCTTCAAGGAGCACGAAGCTGAAAACACCAGCCTGAAGATGACGAATGGGACTTTGTTAAAACATCGCCAAGACACTTCCAATTTTACGCGGGAGAAAACCCGAACAACCAAAGACCTACATAAAAACACCCGCGAAAACCTCAGAATACATACATATTATGTATGTATGTATGTATGTATGTATGTACACACACACACACACACACACACACACATACATACACACATTTGATTTGAATTTAATCCTAATTTAATTTAATTTTTTTTGATCCTCGTGTCTCACAGTGGCGGATAAGGACAGTAACTGCCAACCACTATATGCAGACAGCGGAAAGAAAAACAGGCAAGGCAAGCAGCAGTCAATGTGAGATACTAGATGCTTGAAAGGGACAGGTAAGTAACACTGTATGATCTCAATACTAGAAGTTTCAAAAAGAGTAAGAGACTCAATCTATTTTCCTTCTGGCCATGAGGTGACTTAAAATGGCGTCCACCAAGAATCTGAAGCAGAGAGGTAAGGAGAGTCTAATCCAAGAGGGGTGGAATTAAGAGCTCCTATATCCCCCCACGGTAGAAATATCAGCAAAAGAGTTCTACTGCTCTAGATGGTAAATAGCAGAGAAGGTTGTAAATAGATCAGACTGATTACTTCTGTGATCGCACGGAGCCCAAAATGGCGGCTCTGATCAGATAAAATACAATCTGATGTGGAGAGGTCCTCTTCTAAGGGAACCCAGCAACTATTTTTGGATTTTGAGCTAATTTGAAGCAGAATGGAAATTGAAAAAATATGAGAACGATCTAGCAAGGAGCTCAAAATGGCGTCCACGACTGTTTGAGTGAGTAATAAAGCCAGAAATAACCAATCCAAGTTTTTGGAAGAAACTAGTAATTTCCAAGCCTCATTTCAACAATGATGATCGTGGGGGGGGGGATTGCTGTGTAGAGGCAGCGATCGCGACAATCAGCTGTCTGCCTCCAAAAGACTGAACGGAGAAGGGAATTGATTATAGAAGAGGATTGCAGCCCTGAGCCCAGAGCTGAACCAGTCCCCCCAAAAACAGGAAAGTAGGGAAAGAATCCACGAATGGCAATAACTACCTTTCTAATCTAAATCAGGAGCCAAATTTTCAGGTGTCTTCAGGGCTGAGACCAAACGAAACTGGAGCATGCTCAGACCCTGCAGGGGCGTGGCAAATTTGATTGTTTGATCTGATTGGGCTAGAAGACTAAAACAATCCATTTGTGGATTCTACATTCCTCTACATGCTGGAGAAAAATGTGCATCCCAGAACACCTCATTGTCCGCATGAAAAACTTATATACAGGTCAGGAAGCCACAGCACGAACAGAACATAATGAAACAGATTGGCTCCAAGTCGGTAAATGAATAATATCAATAACCTGCATTATGCTGATCACACTACTCTAATTATCTTAATAAAAAATGGACTTATGACTGGTCCTTGAAGTTCTGGCCATCACAATGTGGTCATTGATTACAATAATTGGTCATTGATTGCGATCTAGGTTTACAGTTCGCAATTATGACATTGGAGTGAGTTGTGTCACATGATTGCTAGCAAGGAAGGTTGCAAGTCATTTTAATAAGTCATTTCTGCTGCTTCCCCCCCCCCCAAGGATCCCTCCTGTAGCATATGGGGCCATTATCACAATTCATCACAAAATCTAATGTTCAGAATACACGTCTTATCTATTTGAGTTCTCACCATCTTACATCAACTAATTAGTAATACAATATTCTTATTTTCTGGTAATTTCCATATATCTTAAATTTAGTAACCAAAATTCCTCCTATTTCAACATTTAATACTTCCTGTCTTTTTTTCTTAATATCTACTATCTCATATTTAAGCTAATAATTCTTATTATTACTCTAGGTAAAAAAATATTACATTCATCAATTGATTTTTAGCATATATATTTTTATATGCTAAATAATATATAAATATTATATATATATATATATATTAGCATATATGAGCCGAGGTGGCACAGCAGTTAGAGTGCAGTACTGCAGGCCACTTTAGCTGACTGTGTTCAGCAGGTCAGCGGTTCAAATCTCACCGGCTCAAGGTTGACTCAGCCTTCCATCCTTCCGAGGTAGGTAAAATGAGGACCCAGATTGTTGGGGGCAATGTAAATATATATATACATTGCTTACTGGTGTACACCGCTTAGAGAGTGCTTGCACTTAAAGCGGTATATAAGTCTCATAAATATATATGTATGTATGTATGTATGTGTATATATATATATATCTCCTTTACATTTAACCTTTATAAGCAAATCAGTATTCATATTTAACTATTAATATTTATACTTCTAAGTTATAATTAACCGAAGTTTTCTTTATCTCATCTCATAACAATGTCTAATATTTCAAAGTACACGTCTTATCTATTTGGATATATTCTATTTTAATTCGCACAAGTAAGTCAAAACCCCAATTTTCTTCAGTCTTATTCTAGCTTTCTTTCTTTGCCAAATTGTCTTCCATGTCCGTGCTTTAGAGTCATCAAACAAATCTTCCTGTATTGTTATATAGATTATTTGACGTAGAAAAAACCATCTGGTCGCCATTTTTTTGAGAGGACTAACAAATCGTCTCTTTATTTTTCCATCTCAACGTAGTTGTCCTGAACTGTTTATCTTCTCTTCAATCTGTTCTTCTTCTTGATCCTCGGGTTCTTTCTGATTTATGTAGAAAGTCTTCTCCTTTTTTCCATATTGTCAGTCCATTTTCTGGGTTTTCCATTGACTGTATTTGTTGATCAGTTGAATCTTTTGTCATACTCTTTAATTGTTCCACCTTTTCTGTTATATTCTGTGGAATTGATTTTTCAGATGTAATTAAAGTTTAGGTTTGTATATCTGGGCTGACATTTTGTTCTTTTTTGTAACCTCTTATTTCATCAGTAGCTGTAAGAATAGTTTGATGAATTGCTTTTAACACAGAGAGAATCTGTTCTTGATCTTCATCCATATTTTCTTAATGTATGAGGTTAAAAGCTTTACAATCAGAGAATGCAAAAAAAAAAAAGATTTTGTCACTGAATAAGGAATACAGCTGGGCTTTTCTCAAGATTGTATAAGTCTTATCTATTTTTCTGGGTTGCTAGCCAAGTCTCTTTTAGACAATAACAAATTGTAGTATCAGGTTTAGCCATAAGATGTTGCTCCTACCCTTAAAAGTCTTTTTTCGAACCCCACGTTTTTATAATCTTTTCAGTTTTGCTTCTTTCTTATAAGTAAAAATCCCAATCTTCAATAAGCATAGAAGATCTTTTAGTCCACAAACTTTAAAAAATAGAATTCCAATTAGGATCAAATTGTTCTTTCAATGTTTTAAACTCCCCTGGGTAGTTAGTCACTGCTGTTTCTACAGGGAGGGGTAAAATCTCCTTTCCCTCTCCACAGGGGGAAAAGTATTTAAGGCAGCTTATGCAGGTAAAGAAAATAGTTAGGATTTAAGAGAAGTAGATCTCACTCAGTCTCGTCCGTGCTGCCTTAAAATTGCCAGATGGTAAGTGTGACTTTGGCTGTCTGCAGCCTAGTGAGGAGCCATATTGCTATGGCCGGTCTTTCGTCCGCTGGTTTGGAGGGCTGCCCTGGATCAAGCAGAAGAGCTACTGCCCTCCCACAATCCAAGGGGGATCCCCTCCTTGCTAGTCGCCCCTATGGGGTGACTTTCGACCCTTTCCAGGGTCCCCCAGTGAAGCGAAACTGACTGCAGAAGACAGAGCTTGCCTTCCAGACTTCCATATTGGCTGCCTCGGCAAACCGGAAGTCCTCACACTACTCTGATTATCAAAAAGCTCTAGGAGGAAAGTGAAAAAAAATGGAAATAAATATAACAAGACTAAATGAATGACAATAGGTAGAATAACCAGTCTTAGAATTAGCAATGAAAATATCAGTGGTGGATGGCTTTTTCTTTTAAGATCAACTTTCAGCAGTAAAGGAACAAGCACTTAAAAATACACTGCAAACTAGCACTTGATGAAGCAGCCATGTACGCCTTGGAAAAGATAGTCATGATGTTGTTCTACCTAAAAAAATCAGAATCATGCAAGCTGTGAAATTCCTTGTAACACTCAATGAAGTGAAAGTTGGACTTTGAAGAAGCAGGATACAAAGAGTATTGATGCTTTTGAACTCTGGTGCTGAGAAAGACTCCTGAGAATACTGGAGATAGCCAAGAAAACAAACAAATGTATCAGCAAACAAATCAATGCAGAGTTCTCACTCAAGGTACAAATGACCAGGCTCAAATTATCCTACTTCAGACAAATTATGTGAAAACCTAGCTTTCTAGAGAAGGCTTTAGTGCCGGGAAAGGTTGAAGGAAAGAGAACAGATCACCAGCAGCAAAGTGGATGGACTCAGTAGAGATGAGACAGATCATAATGAAGAAAATTTATCAATGTGATCATTAAAGTCAAAAATACTTTGATAGCACATAATCAATCAATTAAAAAGCATGACAGAAAAAGTCTACTCCTATTTCCAATTTACAAGAAAAACTTTGCTTTCCTAGACAAAGAACATAGTTATCAACCATCTTGTAACTCTACTAAAGGATCAAGCGGTCAGTGGCTTGCTCTAGTATCTGAACCAAGTGATGTTGTATCAGAATCAGAGAAGTCTATATAAATTGACCAGGATGATGAATCTACTGCTCATCTAATACACAGCAATGTACCTACTGCAGCACTCCTGAGCATAGCAGTACTTTCCCACTTACTGTCCTCATGTAGGATTTCTAATTAATCTTTTGACCAGAGCTTCAAAGTAGGTAATTTCAATTCTGTAAAAAAAAAAAAAAAACTGGAAAGATACAATTATATAGAGGACTCAAAACTGCCCTTTATATCCATTTCCCTCTCAATATTAGATAAACTGTTCTAAATCATTTTCCCCTTTAAAAAAACAAAACATTAAACTCATATCTCTCATTAAGTTGGATAAGAAAAAAGGTACACTTTAAAAAAAGTTAACTTAATATAAAAAAAGAGCTCATGTATTTCAAATACTAACAGGCCTTATCTTACTGCTATGTTTTTCTTTCAAATGAAGTTTACCTGTCCATTTAAACAGAACATCTGCAATACTACAACCTACCTCCAATTCTAGAAGATTTATTCCCAGAAGACTAACAGATTATTCTCCCAAATAACCAGATAGGGATGATAGGAGATAGATAGGAGTTATCTAGAATATTCTGTTTCCTAAATTATGTGTTTTGCATATTGCTATTGAATATTGGATCATTTTCAATTATCAACTTTCCACCTAACACTAATAAACACTCTCAGTGATACTGAGAGTCCTACTTGTTACATCAGAACTTCAGAAGAGCTTTAAAGTTGTCCATCATCTTGATTCTTTGGACTGGTGACAGAAGCCCTTGGGCAGACAGTTCTTTTTTTTTTTTTTTTTTTTTTTTTTTTATTAAAAGAGTTCTTTTAACAGCATAAGACTGTTAAAAGTCATAAGACTGGCATGAAGATCTGAGGGTAATAAGATACATAATTAAAAAAATATTTATTTTATTTCATATTCTTTGGAAGCCCACTAAGGCAGGGGTGTCAAACTCAAATTTCATTGAGGGCTGCATCAGCATTGTGGTTGCCCTCGGGGGGCTGGGTAGGTGTGGCCAGGGTGGGTGCGGCCTACTGGGTGGGCATGGATGGAGTGGGTGTGGCTTACTGGGTGGGCATGGCCAGCTCTACATCATTCGTGTCAAGGGTGCCTGTGGGGGGCCTAGGCAGGAGTGGGACAAATCTGAGGGTCTCTAGCGAAGGGGGTGGGACCAGGGCAAGCACCAAGACATGGTCCATTTCTTCATTCCTCACAAAGGGTGACACCTCCCCAGCATGCACCCAGGGGGCGGGGCTGACGTGGCAGGGGCTGGTTCCTCACTGTTTCTAGACAGCCTTGTGGAGCTAAGACTGAATGTGTTTCAGCATAGGTAGCCACCACAAAATTGTAAATTGGCTCCTGGCCGGCCTGTAAAATTTCTTTTACGGACTGGGAGACAATATTTAGCTTTCAGCTATAAAGAAAGCAAATATCCAATATGCCTTTGAAGGGACACTTCTGTAAACTCTGAAAAAGATCTCTTTTTTTATAATATCTCATGTGAGAGTATTCGGCTCAAATCTGAATAATATTTTTATCCCTTTTCTTTTTATAAATATACATGAAGAAAAATTAACTATTTTTTTCCTCTAGAATTGTCACTGTCCAGACATTGCAGGCCTTTTTGTGTTATCTCTCCCTCTTCCATAAATTATAGACAAGTAAGTATATATCTGGATGTGTCAGCCTGCTGTAGCAAAAGCACAAGAAAAACTGTGCTTAGTAAATATTAATTTATTATATCCCAAGCTTCTGTGCCTTACATTCACTTCACTGAAAACAATTGATGAAAATAAAGGTTATAGTATCTGTATTTGTTTTTAAGGTTCCACAAAATTCTTTATAGGATTTTTCATCTATTTGTTACTTTGCAATTTTCAAAAACAAAACATATAAATAGCTCATGGCCAACTGCTGCTTGCCATTTAATGAAGACAAAGCAAAAATGTTCCAGACTATGGAAGCTATTTTTAGATAAATCTATCCACAACTTTATTAGGCTTTTGCAATTAACAAAATTAACAACAAAACTAGTGTCTCATAGGACCTTAAACATTAGCTAGAATGATGTTACAAAGTCTGATGAAAAACAATCCAACAAAGTGAATATTGTCCCACAAAAGCTTATGTTAATAACAATATTAAGAAGTTTCTAAGATGTTACAGGGCACTTTGCTTTTTCTTTAATAAATATATGAATATTTTATTTTCATGGATCCAAACAGTGTGTCTGTAATTACAGTATTTCCAAAAATATTCTTAGAGAATGAAATTATTGCTGTTTGCAGCTCAGTGCTTGGTCTGAAAGAGTAGGCACCTATCAAAAAAAAAAATAGCTACATTAAACCGAAATGTAAAGCTGACATCTTTGGACAAAGGAAACCAGGCCCATTAGTTTGCCTTGTAGAAAAAGAGGATTTTATAACTGGCCATAATCATCATGGTAGCAATTTTGTGACAATATTAGGACATGCTTTCAAAATTCCAAATATGTTAATTACCCCCAAAATATTGGGGATCTCTGAATATTTCATAAAATAATAAATCAGTGGTAGAATGGGCAGTAGAAAATGTTAAGTCAAAGGAGATTTTAATGAAGCATTTATGTACTCTTTAGCACTGATTTCATAAGACTGGAAATTATGCCACAGAAAAAGCAGTGGTATTAAATACAAGGCAGACAGTCACAGAAGATGAAAGTGTCCTAGAAGATATGGGACTAAGCTTGTATAATACAAGAAACAAGATAACTCAAAGAAAAAAACCCAAATAAATAGTAAATGACCACAGCAAAGGGATGGAGAGAATATGAATGAAGAGTTAAACAGTTGAAAAGCAAAATGAACACCAGGCATTGGATATGTGGAAAGAGTCAAAAGTATCTGTAATGCAAGAGACGTTTTACTGAATGTATGTGTTGGAGTTGAATCTTATTAAAAAATAACCAACAAAATGTGAAATTTCTACTACATGAAGACAGACTTACCTTGATATTTTGGGCATCAACATTAGCTCCAGCCTCTAACAGTAGACTAATCACTGTAGTATTTCCTGCTAGAACTGCCCAGTGTAGTGCTGTATTCTTGTGATATTTGTCTCCCAAATTCACCGAAACATTAAAAGTAAGCAGCAACCGAGTAGGATCCACACTGGAAAATTAACAAAAACATTATATAAACTAAGACATTGTGTTTATTTAGATAAAAAATTCCTTGGAGAAAGAATATATATTCTTTCAGACTGGACCAGGTTAGTTTCTGAATTAATTAAAATACAAATGAGTGATTTATTACTAGTGACAACCACAACAACTTCCCTTCACTGGAACTGTCCGTGCATGAAGAAGCAGAACCATCAAAGCAGAACCCAACCTTCGAAGCAGCCCTGAAAGATATCATGGTCATTAACAAATATGTATCAAATGAATCCAAGAGGTTTAATGATGCCAGCAAATGTCATATACGCTACAGGAACCAATATAATCTCAGTCAAGCTCTGAAACATGACTGGAAGAGATCAAGATAATCTGTTTTATCTAGGAATCTTTGTAACTGAAGTCCTATCATCTTCTCCATAAACTTCCCTAAAAAGGGAGACTAGAAATTGAATGGAAATTATAGAAGACTATATCAAGAGATGGACTCTTAAGCAGAAATGCACACTGAATTCTTTGAGGATAACTATAAAACATCCTTCACAAAAGAGATATTTATCTCTTTCCTGAATCAAGCTACACACACCCCCATCTAATTTCTTGAAAGATCCAAGCAGGGCGTGGACTCATTTTAGTGGAAACTAATCTCATGTTATTGAGAGTTTTATCCTCTTTCTCAGATTTCACTAATTCAAAAAGGTCTCAAATGATCTTACAAAATATTGCTCTAGTCATGGCACTAGACTGTCCAAAAGCTGTTGAATCTGGATCAAATGTCAGGAATTTTATCTGCGAAGAGCCTTCCAAACATGATGTAGGGGCAAGCAGTCACTTTTCTTAGCCGTTCTGAGAATACAATTACAGTGGAGAAGTACAGTTTTTCATTGATCTGATTATCACTGTATATTGCCAAATCTGGGCTGAACAGTGACATTAATTCTTCATTTCCTCAATCCCATAGTCTATTTTGGTATTTATCAATAGGATTGCCATGTTGTCTGGATTTAATTTCATGTTCTTTTCCTTGTTTAATCATTAGAGTTCAATGATGTCCAAGCTATTGAATATTTCCTTGGAACTGGATAATAAGGAGCAAGAGCTGAGTATTATCAATATAATAATGCGGATAACATTATGCAGTAGATCTTCTATAAACAATAGAATTGTGCATAGTTTCAAAATAATTTGGAAGTAGTGTGTCAATCCTTACGTATTTCTCAGCTACTGATTAAAGCAGAATTGCTTTTTCAGGTTTCTAGGAAAACATGAAAAAAGATCTTGTTGCTCTAAAAATGTGATAGAATATCAAATATCAAGAGACTGCAGAGGAGAAAACAAGAATGATGTAAAATAGATGTATCAGCTCATGGAGACTAGAGGTAGTATAGCCAGGTATAGGGGAAAAAAATCATAGAAATATCACCTTAATTATGTTGAGTATGAGATCTGCTTTGACGGGCTTTCAAATTTTGTTATGTGACCCTATTGGCAATATTTTTTCTGGAAACTGAAGTGGCTCGTTTGCTAGCTTGGTTGAACTATCTTAATGGACAGTAGAAGGGTGATATGTACATGTGAGGTATGAACCATTTCATTCAAATCATACTTAAGAATATAACATTCTAACATTTTATGCTATGTATAAGCTACTTGAATGTTAAAAATAACGACCCACAGATTTAAAGTTAAATAAGAAAATTACCTGTGTGTTCTATAAGCTGCCCACATTAAAGGTGTCATTCCATTTTGATCCATCATATCAACATCCTGAGGAAAACAAAAATAATCAAATATAAAAAGAAAATACTAATGGAAAACATTTAAATACCTTCTCTGAAGGATAGTAATAGTAGTAAAGTTGGAAGGGACCTTGGAGGTCATCTAGTCCAACCCCCTGCTCAGACAGGAAACCCTACACCATTTCGGACAAATGGCTGTCCAGTCTCTTCTTAAAAACTTCCAGTGTTGGAGCATTTACTGCTTCTGGAGGCAGGCTGTTCCACTGATTAATTGTTATCACTGTCAGGAAGTTTCTCCTTAGTTCTAGGTTGCTTCTCTCCTTGATTAGTTTCCACCCGTTGCTTCTTGTCCTGCCTTCAGGTGCTTTGGAAAATAGCTTAATTCCCTAAAACAGGATGGACAGGACAAAACAGTGGCTGCATTTAGATTGCCGCCACATAACCCAAAGATACATGGTCTGCCTCCTTCCACAACCTAAGATCTGGAAAGCTTCAGAAGGTAAGTGTGGGACATAATGGGTGTGTGGGATGGAATCCAAGCATTGCAGGATTCCAGCAGGATGGGATGGAAGAGAGAGGCAGAAGGGTGCTGCGGCAACCCAGTGGTGGGTTGTAAGGGTGAATAACTGTAGGCTACAAAGTACTATCTCCAATTAAATCCCTATTTGCAATTGAGTCCGTTCAGATAATATAAAACAATTGACTAGTACTATATTCAACTATTCAGAGGTAAGTTCTGATGACTTTGAAGAGTTATACCCAGGAAGTTATGTATAGTGCTGCATATGTTAATCTCAGAAATGCACTTATAAAATACACAAGAGCATGTAATTGTCACTCCTAAAGTTATGAAGCAAATGTACATACCTGTCCCTTGGCTATTAGGTAAGCGACAATAGATGTATGTCCAAACTGGGCTGCTAAATGAATACAACTACATCCTTCTCCATCAATTAATGATGGATCTGCACCATATTTCATAAGCTGTACAACCATTGATAAATGACCCTGTCTAAAACATTAAAAAAACAGCATTAAATTTTGTAATGTAGCTTTTTCTTTATTTGCAGATTATTTCACCTAGAGAAGAAGTACAAATCTATTTAAGTCTATCTATTTACAAGATCATTTGTTTTCAAAATCATCCTAGGTAACAATTTCAAAAATGTTGCTTGCTTATTATATTTTTAGATGATGAGAATTACAATGTAATACATTTAGGTGGCACAAATTTGGGAGAAATCTGATTCATGTGACCAGGAGTTTTGACAAAACAATTGAAACATGGAAATATTCCATGAGCACATACAACCTTTTCAGGTTTTACATTCAACAGTCATGCAGCTTGTTCCTTTAATAAATATACTAGATATTTTGTTATGCTTTCTGAAAATTTTTCGAGAACCTTAGTGTATTAGTGAATGTACAAATAAGTCCTTTCAAAATCATTAAACAGCAAATAATCAACTCTTAATTCATTGAATTGACTGATAATCCACTGTGATTTGCTAAGACTCCTAACAATTATTAAATACATAGTATCTAATTTTTAAAATCCATACTAAATATGCATAAAATAACAAATAAATGTCAATGTACCAAACCAAAATCAAAACAAACTCAGGAACAACAGAAGAATCCAAATGGCAGCTACTTACTCTTTGGGGCATCTATTTTCAGTGTCTTCTGAAATTACAGGGAGTCTTAGACTTATGACCACAAGAGAGCCCAAAATTTCTGTTGCTAAGCAAGGCAGTCGTTAAGCAAGTTTTGCCCCATTTTGTGATCTTTTTGTCACAGTTAAATGAATTACTAGGGCTCAGTGAATCATGCTGACCTATCTATAGCCTATACTTGCCCAACAAGCAGTAGCTATGAGTCCAAGTTGCAGATCTGTTTCCTCAGTGTCTGACAGAGATGTTATAGAAACTCAATGCTCAACCAGCAACTCTTTCTTGCTGGATTTATTTTGCAGTAGAGTGTTGCAAAACTGTTTTATAAATATTAAATAATAATGAAATTATGTGAAAACATCCAATATTTCCCACCTAGTTGCCCAATGGAGTGGTGTGGAATTCAGGTCACCTCCAAGCTGGTCAACAATGGCACCTTTTGATATGTAGTATCTGTAGACAAAGAATAAATATAAATCTAATAATGGGAAGTCAGAAAGTGATAACACTTTCATCAAGAAATGCAGGACATGAAAAGAGGTTTTATAAACATAAAACAGTGTTTTACATTCATTATATTTTTGGGCTAATCAGTAAATGATATACTGCTTTTAAATAGTTAAAGATTATCAAAGTGACTTTCAACTGAACACAGTTCTCAAAAAACAATGACTAATGAGAAAACTGACTTTTAAAGTAAAACTGTTACTTACATAACTATATACCAGTGGTTCTCAACCTTTTTAATGCCGCAACCCCCAACCGGTCGTAAGTCGAGGACTACTCAACCGGTCGTAAGTCGAGGACTACTCAACTGGTGCAGCACCATTTGCAGAATGGGACTTTTGGCGGGCTCAGCAGGGCAGAGACAGCCTGGACAATTCCTATTGGCTTTTGAAAGCCAATAGAATTAGACTCTATTCAAGAGAGTCTATTCTATTGGCTTTCAAAAGCCAATAGAATAAAAGGGAGTAGCACAGCTAAGGAAAAGGGGGAAAAAATGGCGGACTGCATTGTTTGGCGACCCCCGTGAAATGGTCATTTGACCCCAAATGGGGTCCCGACCCACAGGTTGAGAACCACTGCTATATACAGAAATTAACTCATAAAAATATTTTAAATGCTTGTTCATTCATGCTGTTACCATTAGTTTTTATCAGATTAAAAAAAAGCAGAGATTAAGAAACAACTCCACTGCAGACGTTCACTGAAATTGGGTGGCCAATAAGTTTAAATAAATTCTATATTCATTTTGGGGAGGCCACACAGTAATTTGCAGAATCACTGCTCAAGAAGCATTAAACATTTCAAAGCTAATGTACATGTAACCCAGGTAAATTGACTTTGTTTCCAATGTTCTTCTCTGCCTCATATCCTACTGTCAAAAGAGATAATGGCCAGGAAAGAGTTTTATTTGTAATAATCCATTTGCCTAATTTGTAACCTTTTCAATGCCAATGATTTTTAAGCTTTTAAAATCTTTTTGTTTCTCTTCTTTTTTAAACAAGTAAGATTTTAATTGTTTTATGCTACATTTTAATGTTATAAATTACCCAACGAATGAAAAGCACTATACATGTTCATAAAACAAAAAAGCTTCCTCCAAACAACATGCATAGCATTCCTATTTTTTTATGAACTCCTTGACCACGGGTCGGCAACCCGCGGCTCCGGAGCCACATGCGGCTCTTTGAGCCATCCCCTGCGGCTCCAGAGCCTCCTCCGCCATTAGCAGAGAGAGACAAGGAGAAAGGTACTTGTACTTCCCCCCCTCTCTCATGCGGACTTGCCCCCTCGCAGGGCTAATGATTGGCCCTGCGCCCGGGTGCCCCACCACCTGGAAGAATGGCGGCCAGGAAGTCCCTTTCCCGGGCTGGCCCCGTCTGAGGTGCACGTGGCAGGGGAGCCGTGCGGGGAAGCTCCAAAATCACCGCTGGGAGCGGCCGCCCAAGCCTCTGCTGAGCAGGCCAGCCCTCCCGCAAACCACGGCCCCGAGGGAGAGCAGCCCCTCCGATGCCCAGCTGGCACGACCGTTGGCCAAACAGCAGCAGAGCCGGAGACAGAGGGTCAGTGGCGGGGGGTGGGAAGGGACTCTGAGTCCGTGGAGCACTGCCGCAAAGCAGCCGTGGGGCTGGTGGCGTCCCCAGCTTACTTGTACCAGGCGGCAGTCTCGGCTGGGGCATCACTTTCTGGGCCATCCCCGGGCTGCTCAGCCGGCCACGTCTACCTGGGCCGGGCAGTAGTCCTGGCTGGGGTGGCGGCTGGCAGGGGCATTACTCCCTGGGAAGCCAAGCCGGCCACGTGTCTCCCTAGGCCAGGCTGGGGGGCAGTCATGTCTGGGGCGATGGACAGCGGGGGCATCACTCCCTGGGAAGCCGAGCCGGCCATGCATCTCCCCAGGCTGGGACGGGCGGCAGTCCTGGCTGGGCCAGCGGCCGGCGGGGGCATCGCTCCCTGGGAAGCTAAGCCGGCCACGTGTCTCCCCAGGCTGGGCTGGGCGGCAGTGCCGGCTGGGGCGGTGGACAGTGGGGGCATCACTCCGTGGGAAGCTGAGCCGGTCACATGTCTCCCCAGGCCGGGCCGGGCTGCAGTCATGGTTGGGGCGGCAGGGGCATAGCTCCCTGGGAAGCTGAGCCGACCATGCATCTCCTCGGGCTGGGCGACAGTAATGGCTGGGGCAGTGGCTGGTGGGGGCATCACTCCCTGGGAAGCTGAGCCGGCCATACGTCTCCCTGGGCTGGGCCGGGCAGCAGTCCCGGCTAGGGCGGTGAGCAGGCAGCTGCGTCCCTTTGCCTTCCTCCAGAGGTAGAACTCCAGCCTCCCGCAGCAGGCTGAGATAGGCGAGCACCTTGGAAGATTTGCCGCAGCAGCTCCTTCTCCCCGTAGGCCTCCTCCTCTGCTCCCTCGGAACCTTCGCGCCAAAAGGCGGAAAGAAGAAAGTCTCAGAGAGGGAGAGCGTGGGGTGGGGGGAGAGCAGTCTTTTCCGAGGGGAGGAGAAGCCAGGACGGCAGAGCTGCCAATACTTTAAAAATTTAATATGTATGGGAGGAGGATACACCGCAGTGCAAGGGCATTGTAGGGAAGGCGGGGGAAGAGGGGGGGAGAAGAGGGATAGGAAGGAAAGAAAACGAAGGAAGCTCTGTAACCACCCGAGAAAAAGCAAATTTAAACACAGTAGCTGCCAGGGAAGGAGGAGGGAGAGGAGGTTTGGCAACTCGCTGGAAGGGACCAATTCGGGGTTCGGGAAAGGCACAAATCTTTCTGGAACAAGGCAGGGAGAGGCGTTGGGGGTTCCGGCCTCGGAGGGAAGAAAATGAAGCTCATCCAGCCTCTTCAATCAAGTGCTCTGATCCTCACAATCAAGTGTCCTGTTCCGCACAAGCACACACACATTTTGCGGCTCCCAGTTTTTTCTTTTGTGAGGGAAACAGGTCCAAATGGCTCTTTCAGTGTTTCAGGTTGCCGACCCCTGTCCTTGACTATTAAAAAGCTGTTTCAGTAACAACTAAAGTGAAAATGGAAATTATAGCATTTATTAATGAGAAAATGAAACAGCTACTCTATTTTTTGTGTTTATTAGTCTAAAATGATAGAAATTTCACTGTTGGCAGTCTATAGTTTTGACCATTACAGAATAAGTAGTTAAATAATGGCTATCAAAAGTTACAGACAACCTTAAACTGATATTTTTATCAACCAGTATGATCATTTATTTATTGAGGAAGTAGTTCAAACACTGTAAAAAAGAATAGTCACTATTTGAATGACAAAATTTTTTTCTTACAGCCTTTGGCTAATCATTTAATTATTATTTAAAGTATATGACTATACAATGTATTTATGCCTAATCCAACTATGATAGAAATATAGAAGAGTTAAATCGTACTAAGAAAATTAATTTTCTGATTGTGGCAGAAAAGTAGCACTTACTTCACTAAATCCAATCTGTTGTTGATTGCAGCCCAATGGAGAAGCGTAACATTTTCTTTATCAGGTTGCCGTACATCATAGCCTGCTTCTACCAACTCACAACAACGATCATATATTCCATACCTTGAAGAAAAGTCTAATTAGTTAGTAATTCTGAATTAATCAAACTTAATATTTGAATATGAACAACACTGGACAGAATAGAGAAAAAAGGGAGACATCTCTCTTATTTTCTTTTTCCAAATGACTTCTACATTTAAAATGCAGTGCACATACTTTCCTGTTCTTCCAAGGTGAAATCTTATTGTTTCTGCCATACTTTTATTATATAAACCAAGGTTAGATTTGCATTTTTACAACAGGAAAAATGTTTATTGGGCTAGTTATCAAAGTTATCACAAAAACCATTTTATTTTATGAAGCTGCATATGCCTATTCATGTGTTATTACAATACTTACTTGGGACAAGAAAGCACTAACTGGTTTTTGTAAAATGTGTGTGGGTGTTAGTCTTTTGAGATGATACAACTAGATAATTACAGATAGTCTTTGAGATACAAACAGCTGCCTAAAACTGTACTGTTTGTTTACACATAGTTTAAGATTGCTTGCAGAAAGATACTTTGCAGTCAACTGTTTATTAGCTTTTGCTTTGAGGATTAGTGTGTGAACTACTATAGACTGCTTGTAGAACAGCTGATGAGCGGGCAGTTCTCTCCAGAGGCTCCACTTGGAACCTGCAAATTCACCCCCATCCCAATTTAAGTCTGGGCACTTGCCTGGAGGTGCTGCGATTCAGAGGTGGAGGACCACCTGGCCTTGCCAGAACAGCTGATGGGCAGGCAGCAGCATTCCCTCTGGAAGCTCCAGCTGGGGACCTGGCAAATTCACTAGCCTTTCAGTTCACTTAAGAATGGCAGAGGTCACTTAATGAATCAAGCCAAACAGTAAGTCCAATCTGCGTTCATTCAGTGACCCGGTTGATTCGCTTAATGAGTGTATTTCAAAAATGTCATAAATATGAGTGTAATTCATTTTACAAAATTTAGACTTACGACCCTAGTGGGAAGGCTCCATTAGGGTCATAGCTTGAGGACTATCTGTAAATCATGGAGATAACTATTCATCGCCATTGGCTGAGGGAGATCCGTTCTGGAGGAATCCGCCATGGATCTGCAAGGGAGAGGCTCATCAGATCAGCGAACCAAGGCCTCCTTGGCCAATAAGGGGCCACCAGGAGTATCTCTGCTTGTTCCCGAAGAAGCTTGCATATTACCGCCGGGAGAAGAGGGAGAGGGGGAAAGGCATAGAGCAGTCTCTGCGGCAATGGGCTCCGAAGAGCGTCCATCTGTTCCGCCCCTGGAGATAGGAACCGTGAGAAGAACCGGGGCAACTGAGTGTTGGCTGGGGACGCAAAGAGGTCCAAAAGTGGAAGGCCAAAACGGTGACAGATTTCTCTAAAGACCCTCGGGTGGAGGCGCCATTCCGAGTGATCTACCATTGCCCTACTCAGAAGGTCGTCCTGAGTGTTCGCCTCCCCTGAAATATGATCGGTCTTGATGGAGGCCAGACTGTGTTCTGCCCAGGATCCCAGTAAGAGCGACTCGGTCAATAAAGTCCGAGATTGGGTGCCCCCTTGTCAGTTTACATGGGCCTTGTCAGCCACGTTATCCATGAGGACCAGTATGTGACGCCTTGTCACCAGGCTGTGAAAGTGGCGAAGGGCTAGATGTATGGCCCGTAGCTCGAGCCAATTTATGTTGTGCTGAAGGTCTGAGTGGGACCAACGGCCCTGTGCCCACTGCGAGCGAAGGTGTGCTCCCCAGCCGAACAGGCTGGCGTCGGTCTTTAATACTATCCGATCTGGCTCCTTGAAGCATGACCCTCTGAGCATGGCGGGAGATAGCCACCACATGAGGGAGCGCAATACCTGGAGTGGGAGTCTCACCCTTCATTGAGAGGCACTGAGGTTCTGCCTCTGGAAAGGAAGCATGAACCACTGCAGTTCCCTGGAATGAAGCCTGGACCACGGGACGATCGCTATGGCTGAGATCATCTTCCCTAACAATTGGGAGAGACTGACCAACGTTACTGTCCAACCCCTGCGTAATTGGAGGGCTGACTCCCTTATGCTGTCCCGGCGTTCTTGGGATAAATACACCCAGCACTCCACCGTGTCTATGTCCCCGAGGTGTAACAGCCTTGTTGTGGGAACCATATGACTCTTGGGAAAGTTTACCGATAACCCGTGATCCTGGAGCAGCTTTACCACCAGTTCGACGTCCGAAATGGCAGACTGGGCTGACGACGATTGGATTAATATGTCGTCCAGGTAAAATTGGACTCTGACTGATACCATCCTTAAGTGAGCTGCCAGAACTGCCAGGATCTTGGTAAATACCCTGGGAGCTGATGATAGGCCAAATGGGAGTGCCCTGTATTGAAAATGGAGTCCCTTGTACGCGAACCGTAGAAACAGGCGATGGGCCAGAGAGATGGAGATATGAAGGTATGCCTCCGTGAGGTCGATAGACCTCAGGAAGTCCCCTTTTCTTATGCTTCCCAAGATGGAGCGGAGCGTTTGCATCTTGAATTTGCAGTATACAAGATGAAAATTCAAGCCCTTGAGATCTAAAATGGCTCTCCATCCCCCTGACGCCTTTGGAACGACAAAGAGGATGGAATAAAAACCCCGACCTCTCTGGTCCGCCAGCACCGGTTCTATGGCCCGTATGTTTACTAGATGTTGAACAGCTTCTTTCATTAGTTTTTTCTTTGTTTGGTTTCATGGGTAGGGGCAAGAGAAAAATCGATTTGGAGGGTTGGAAATGAACTCTAGGATCAGGCCGTGACGTATGGTGTTTAGTACCTATGCATCTGTGGTGATGGCCTCCCACTGGTGGGCAAAGAGAGTCTGCCCCCTATGGGAGGAACCGCTGGAGAGTCACCTAGAGCAGCGAAATGGTCGGCCGTTCCCATGAAAGGGCCGCTTGCCCTGAAATTGCTGTCTAGGTCTGGCCGCCTGTCTGTCAGGCTGTCTATCCTGTCTGTCCGGAAAGGAACGGATGGGTTGAGAGTAGTTATACCTAGCCCCTGCATGAAATGACTGCCTTCGCGGACCGTTTGTCCGATTTTTTAAGGAGGTGATTAAGGACCTTGCGCTTATTCTTATTCTCAGTGAGATAAGGATTCAATGCGTCTCCAAACAATTTATCTCCCTGATATGGGGATGCCGACAGACGCCACTTAGACTTGGCATCAGCGTGCGAGTGCTTCAACCACACAGCATATGGCGACCAGTGACACTGGACACCATAGCCCTGGAGGAAAATCTGGCGGCTTGGAGGGTGGCATCTGACGCGTACTTGGTGGCTGCCACCATCTTGCTAAGATCCTGGTGTGTGCGGATATCCTCTGCTGGAATACAGGCCTGGAGCTGCCTGAGCCAGTTTTTTATCAGTGTTACCTGGGAGGGGAAGGGAGGTGGGAGAAGTCCACTGTTTTCGGACCGCATTCAGGAACATGGGGGCACAAGGGATGCGGTGTTGAGCAGCCACTGGTTCAGTGAAATTTGGGTCCACCTCCGAGTCTGGGGAAACAGCGGTTGTTGAAGAGAAAGGATCAGGCCCGAGATGGGCTGTGGATGTAGCCTTGCGGAGCAAAGGGACAAAGAAGGAAGGATTGAAAAGGCCACTGAATGAGAGGGCTTCTGGAGGAGGCTCCTCCTCCTCAGACATTGGGATCCCCTGTTCAACGTCATGTTCGCAAAGGGATGAACCCTCAGAGCAGGTAGACCCAGACGGGAAAGAAGGAGCGTAATAGGTTTCCGGAACCGGTTGATGGGAAGGAAGGTGAGCGATGGGCGCTGGTCTAGGAGCTTGCGCTCTGGCCTCAAGAGTGCGGTCTACCGCTTGCGCAATCAACAAGGCTAGAAGGTGCTCCGTAGGGAGGAGAACAGGCTCACTTGGCCGAAGTCCGGCTGCAGTAGGGGCAAAGGTAGCCTCGGGGGTCCCGCGATGAGCCCGTGTAGCTGTGGACTGGGAAATAGGGAGAATTCCGCCCGTCCCACATTGTGCAGGGGAATGTGAAGGTTCCCCCGTCAACCATATTCCCAGGGGAGAGATTGGGGGCCCCAGGGGTAGGTCAAAGGCCAACCCTTCAGCTTGAGAGGTCTCCAACCTGGCTATTTTCTGTGCCTTTGAAAATTCCTTTTCTAGAGCTTGATGTCTCCGGCTAGCCTGCTTTTCAGCTCTCTTAGAGGTCTTAGTGGTAGATCTGACCTTGGTTTTGGATGTAGTCTTGTTAGCGCTCTCCAGACTAGATAGAGTAGGATTCATTGGAGCCGATGTAGATGGCAAAATGCCCTTTGAGGAAGGTACAGAATCCTCCATTCTCTGATAACACAGGAACACGGTAGGGGGCCCCTGGTATCTAGAGAGTATTATACACTGGTTAAGGACAGGCACACTATTGGGGACGCCTGGAACTCAGGTAAAGCTGTTGCGTGGATAAGGACAGACGCACGACAGGGGACGCCTGGAATCCAACTATAGCTGTTGCACGGATAAGGACAGACACACTACAGGGGGCGTCTGGAATCCGGATAGAGCTGTTGTGGATAAGGACAGACGCACTATAGGGGGCGCCTGGAATCCGGATGAACAATAATTGTATGTATAATAAACAGACGCACGATAAGGTACGTCTAGAAACCAGTTAGTAATTTAGTAAAGCCCGGAGACACCAAACCTGAGAAAAGGAGTCCAAGGGAACCTGGCTAACTAAGAGTGCCTGTCAGATCTTAATAGAATCTAAAGACCCGGGAAACTGTATACAGGACCAGAAATTGTCCCCTAGGGCAGCTTGGAGGTTCTGTGTATTTCAGAGAGAGAGAGCCCGCCTCAAGTTAAAAAAGGGCCTATCTCGCTCTCAAAATGGTGGCTGTCTCCAAAATGGCGGCCTGCCTGGCAATAGTAGAGTCGTCTGCTCTGCTTGGACCTACTGATTTCACTCACCACCCAATAATTTCCTTCTCTCCGAGGATACTATCAGTAAATGAGAGGGAAGAATCACCTTCCTCCAATCCCCTTTGAAACGAACTAGTGATTTCACTCCCCCCCAATTCTTTGCAGACCACGTGGTCCAAGATGGCGGCTGCATGTGCAGTAGGCCACTAAGTCTGCCGCAGTCCAAGGGCTTTAGAAGTAAGCCCGAAGCCGAATGAATGCTGTCTTGGGCAATAGGAAGGTCCGCGTCTGGAGACTGGCAAGTAACAAGAAAAAATGGAGCCTTTTCTCCCTCCGATCAACGTATAGCTGATCGGTGCTGTTTCCTTGGTGCACGCTTGCGCGGCCTCCGGCCAAAAAATGGGCAATTGTGGGGCCGCGAGCTAGATTAGAGCAACCAAAGGCCAAGACTGCGTCTGGGGTGAAGTTGCAGCCGCATCCGAAATCCCCAGAAACATGAGAATTCGCAAGGAAAAAAACCTGAACACAATGCGAAAGGGAACCTCCCCCCCCCCGACGCTTGCAATCAGCCACCGGAGTCGCAGCCGCAAGCTCCGGTAGAAGGATTGAATTGCTTTGATGTCGGTTAGGGACTAACAGCCGTTAGCCCTCAGGTGAATCCAACAAATTAGTCTTTGAGAGATTATCTGTTGGGTTGGGTAAAATGGGGGGGAGGGGAGAAGGAAGGAGCCCCTTCCTTGGAACAGCCTAATACGTATTTCCCCCCAAGTCAAGAATTTGAAAGAAATTCTCAAATTCCTGAATAGGAAGGAAAGGGAAAATTTGCTAATGGGGTTCAAATCTGTGCTGAATACAGCACTCTACAGAAAAAAAACTGGGGAAAAGAGAATCCACCAATGGTGACTGTACCTGCCTAAGAGCCAAACTTGCACGTCTGTCCTGGGTGAGATCAAGTCAAGACTGGGATCTCTATGGTCCAGGACAGGCGTGGCAACTTTGGCTGACTTGATCTGATTGGGCAGGAATACAGTCTAAACCCATTGGTGTATTCTCCATCTCCAGTGCTGGAGAAACAAATAAGCAAAAGCATTAGATAAAAAGGAAACTAAATTACCAATGTCATGCACTATATTTCTCCCTACCTTTTGACTCTTTTGATCCTAAACAATCTCTGTTCCTACCACATCAATCCATAATTACATAATAATACAAAATTAATATCTTAAATGTTGATTTCCCCATGAAACAAATATCTATATGACTAAAAAAATACACTTACTGTGTGGCTTTGACAATATCCCATGTACTGTAATCATCAATGTGGCTTTTGCGCCCAAGAGATTCATTATATCCATGGTTATAGTGAGCTGGAGGTTTGATTTCCTGAAAAGAAGCAGTTTTATTAAACTATTTAAAATATATTAAAATTTCTAGAACAGAAGAGTATAAGTTCCGCTAAATCAGACCGCTGATCTGTTTAGTTCAATATACTCTTTTCCACTATAGCTCATATCCCGAGATCGAGTATGGGCAATTTTTGCAATTCAACTTTCCAGACTTCTAGAGCAGTGCTTTTCAACCCATACTTTGGCACCTAGCAGGTGGTACACCTATGACAGGTTGAAAAGCACTGTTTAAAAAAAGTGTAGAAAAAATGTGTAAAAGTGTAATGGGGGGGGATAAGCTAAAGCCTTTGGGAGGGTCAGTTGGAGCTGTGGTATTGCCAGGGCTCTGCTGAGTGCCCAGGATCTACGTGGGGCTCTAGCTGATTGGCGTTTCTAGGAGCAAAGCATATCCTGGGGGAGAGGAGTAAGCTGGAGTTGCACCAAAAAGAAAAGGAGGAGGAGGGGGAGAAAGGAGAGGATATAAAAGGAGGAGGTTTTGGTGGGAAAGGGAGAGAAAAAAAGATGACAGGGAAAGAGAAGAGGATGGAGAAAGAGAAACGGAGAAGAGGAGACAAGCAGAGGGAGAGAAGGGGATAGAACAATGCAAAAATTAATGTAAAGAAACAGACACAAGTTTCCCATTAAAAGTGTGCTAAGTGGGTATACAGATAGTCCTCAATCTACAATCACAACTGAGCCCAAAATTTATGTTGCTAAGTGAGAAATTTGTTAAATGAGTTTTCTTGCTACATTTGTTAAGAGAATCACTGCAGTTAGTAACATGGTTGTTAAGTGAATCTGGTTTCCCATATTGACTTTGCTTGTCAGAAGGCTGCAAAAGGGGATCACATGACCATGAAACATTGCGACCAACATAAATATGAATCAATTGCCAAGCATCTGCATATAAGTCATGTGACCCTGGGGATGCTGCAACGGTTGTAAATGTGAAAAATGGTCCTAAGTCACTTTTTCAGTGCTGTTGTAATAGTCACTAAGCGAACTGCTGTAAGTTGAGGACTATCTGTACTTTAGCATTTTTTTTCTTTTTTGAGGGGGGTCATCAAATTTTTGACACTTCGCTAGGCGACTCGTGGTACTCGAATATTGCCATATCCTAAAAGTGGTACAATCTGTGAAAATGTTGAAAAACACTGTTCTCAAAGACAGAGCATTTTTCTTCTATTTTAAAAGATTAATAAAAGTGGGAATAAACAAATTGTTCCCATTGCCATCCTTAAGACCTCCCCCTCCCTAAAACAGCCTGAAATTATACAGCATAAATGTGACCATATTACTCTGGAGTTTCAGATGCATGATTTTGGACTGATTTGGGGGTAATTTAAATAGTTGAGATAGAAGTCATTTTCTTTCTGAGAGCATCTTGGTCCCATCCTGATTTCTATTTTAAAAACAAACAAACTGCTGAAATTATATAATCTCATGATGCCACAGATGGCATAAATTGAGATCTGGGAAGCTACATGTAGTTTGTGGGGCACTGATTACCGCCTTCTTCCAAACAGATTACAATCTGGATGAGAGTAACAATCCTCTTTCACTATTAATCCCCAAATGATATTCAGGCACACTTCCTCTAATTCTGTGGTTTCCATATGTAAGATTATAAGATTCCTCTCAAAGTCAGGAAGCACTTACATCAACAATTATGCAAAAAATTGCACATCAGTTTCAGTGTAGCTTATTCTGACGTAACTATTGTTTTATTTATATCCATATATATGCTGTCTGTATTAATAACTCTAGTTAGTTACCGTACTAGCTACTGTACAAATAGATGTACAATTAAAATAATTACTTTAAAACATGATCATGAAAAAAGAGATGAAAAGATACACAATTCTTTTGCTTAATATTATTAGACATATACGCAGCATTTCATTCAACAATTCAAGCAGCATAGCGTGGTCTCTCTTTTCTTATTTTTTTCCTCAAAGCAACATTCCTGTAAGGTAGATTGGGCTAAAAGGGAATAACTGACCTCAGTCACCTAGTCAACCTTCATGGCTGAGGGTAGATGAGAGCTTGGGTTCCCTTGCTCCTAGTTCAACTCTTTAACCATTACATCACATTGATTCTCCTTTAAACTGTGCCAAAGATTTTCAAATGTCCAAATTTTTGCATAATTCTTCAGTAAACCTGAATCTCATTCAAGGCAATTTTATACACCTACTAATATAGGATGAGGCACACAAACCAGACTAACTGTACTATGCTTTGTACCTGTTTATTATTTATAAACTTCACAGATGCATCCCATTTACAGTGGAAATACTTTTATAATCCAGTTTTAGTTACTCACTCTGAATGCTTTCAAGTTCAAAAATTTAACAAGAAAATGCCAGCTTAAAGATCCAATACAGATGAATGAATCCTTCAAAATGAGAATTCTAAAGTCTAGTAACCAACTACAATATCAAAGAGTTCCAAGGATATACTGACACAAAACTCTTGGTAACAAGTCAGTAGAAAATAAAGCAAATTGAAATAAATCTATAGAAGAAAGAGAATTCAAACAAAAATATATAGTTAAACCTATACAGTTACAACACCCCCAAATTAACATACCATTAAATATTGGTATTATTAATTGGAAATATCACCTGATTAATATGCAAAGATGTATTGTGTTGCCTTGAGTAACTGACCTGGGACATATTTTGAAATAATTATACGTTTAAGTCAGTATGCTTAAAATAGCTACTTATTTTTTTTAACAAATAAGACATCAATCCCAGGGGCATTCCTAATAGAATGGAGATTCCCCAACGTGTTTACAATTCTAAAACCAATCAGAATCAAAGATGCATAAAGCCAGCTATAAAATGTCTATTTTTCATGTTTGAACTCTATTAGACCATAGAAGATAATGGTTTAGATAGCAAATTTTTAGATGAATAAAAAAGAAGAAAATTTATTTACATAGCTTATTATTTCTATAGAATTTAATTTAATCATCCTGATAGCCCTCCAAGGAAGAAAAGATGAAAAAAAGCTGATGACCATACTGGAATGAAGAACTAGTGAGTAGGTGGGCTCTTAATTCCTCTCTGAATTAGAATCAGAATAGAGCTGGAAGGGACCTTGGAGATATTATAGTTCAGACCCCTGCTCAAGCAGGAGACTCTATATTATTTCAAACAAGTGACTCTGGACAAGGAAAGGACTTGAGATCAAAAACAAATGCTCCATACAATTGCTCTTTGAAAAGAAAATGTAAGACAATGGTATCTGGTAGATTTAGAGCAGGCATGTCAAACTTGCAATGTCACGTGACGTTGCGTGATGTATTGGGACTTTTTCCCCATTGCTGGCAATGGGGTGGGCACGGTTTCGAGGTGATGCATCCAGCCCGTGGGCTGGCAGTTTGACATGCCTGATTTAGAGTTATGGGAGATAAGAAAATAGTCATATTTTTGCTCAAACCAAGGTTGGCACATTCAAAAGGACACTAGGTTCATATACTTCCTTTTCTAATCACTTTTGGAAATTGCTTATGAACTGCTTTTCAGCTATTAGGAACCTTTGGATTGACAAGTCTGAAAACAACTGGTGTTTCTTCAATATTTAGCAATAGAAGTTTTAAATAAAAATTTAAGGACTTAATAATTGTTTGGAATAAACAGCCAAAGGATTATCAGAACTTTGGTTTTGGAAAGTTGCAAGCAGACTAAGGTTCCAGATGGATATGAAATAAGATTTTGGAATTGATTATAAGAATCCTTTCCATGGTAAAATGCTTTTGTTTTGAATTCTCTTTAAAAACAATGGCAGAATGAGACTTTGAACACTGGACACCAGAAACAAACCAGAAGGAACTGAAGATTGCAAATAAGAGAAGAACACTTAAATTTGACTTAATATTACAGAGAGAGCAAAATATTTTAACACTGGACACATTGAAGGATATTTTTGACCAATGAAACCAGAAGTTAATTTTAAGAGTGTCTGCCTCTCTGGAGCTTCCGGTGGCTAGCGACAATGATGGCAGCTACTTTGTATCTGTCCTCCTGAGACGGTGTCAGATCTGCGGAGCACAGCGTGAATCAGCTGGCCCGCGGCTCGAAATCCCCTTCCCGGGCGAAGGGAAGGGGTAGAGACTACACGAATAGAGGTAGAACTTCTTAACCCCCCCTGGATTTCTTTTCTGGGGGGGGGTAGAAAGAGTGTTCCCTCGGAGTTCGTGCTTTCTCCGCCTCTCAGCTGTCTTTGTTTCTTCGGAAACAAAGTGAAACGCCGCTACCATCTCCGCGCTTAAAGTTTTCTGGTGAGTGATTTTTAAAGCAGACAGAACTGTTTAAAGGATTTTACTTAGAGTTAGAGATTTATTTTTTTTTATTTTTTTTAGCTTATGCTGATTCTGTTTTCTTTTGTGTTTTTTTTTGGGAGAGTGAGAGTGAAAGTAAAATGGCGTTTTGAAAGTGCTTTTTTTTCCCTATTTCCGGAAAGAAAAGACGGACTTAAATGAAATGTATGTTTAGCATTGTTTCTTCTCTCTTTTAAGTTTCTTTTTCCTTTTTCTTTTAAAGTGCTTTGGAAGTTTTTCTTTTTTTTGCACTCTCCCTGGTCTTTTTTTTAATTTTAAGGATTTTAGTATTATTTTTTTTTTAAAGGAGAAGGAAAGAGAGAATAAGACTTTTAAAAAATGGCTTCAAAGAGACAACCAGCTTCTATAATTTCTAAGGTGGTTTCTTCTCCTGTAATTGCAACTGTACAACAACAACTTAAAGTAACACCACCGGTGCAGCAACCTAAGGCTATACCTCCATCTTCTCCTCCCCCGCCAGGCTTGTCTGCACAAGATATTAAAGATATAATGGGAAATGCTGTGTCCCAAATCAGGGAGGAAATGAAGTAACTTCTGGAACAGAGCAAGTTTGAAAGTAAAGAGGAAATGAAGGAGGAAATGAAGTAGCTTTTAGTGCAGAATAATACTATTCTGAGGCAAGATATAGTTTCAGCTTTATCAGGATTGGCTTCTGTGGTCGTGAAACTGGATTCCAGAGTGGAAGAAGTTGCAGAGAAAGTAGATTTCCTTGAGTACAAATTCCAAGATATGGAAAAAAAGATGGAAACTTCACAAGATGATATTCTTATGTCTCAGTATAGATAAATGGAATATGCTTTGAGAATCAGGGGTCTTAAAGAAGACATGAATCAAGATCTGATGAAGATGGTGATTAATGATCTAGCTGTTGTTTTGAATACAGATAAAGATGAATTACGTAGAGAAGTGGAAAAAATTTACAGAGCTAACTCTTGGATTGCGAAACAAAAGAATCTGCCAAGAGATGTGGTGATTTATTTTGCCAAGAGGTCTCTGCGTAATGAGATTATACAAGCTTTTTATAACAAGAGGTTTCAGATTGCTGCCCAAGATGTCATTATTCTAAAGGAAATCCCATCTAAAATTTTAAGAAATAGAAAACATTTTGCTTTTTTAGCTAATGAACTTAAAACAAGATTGATGCCATTCAGATGGGAGATTCCGATGGGTATTGTTTTGAGCCATGCAGGGACACGTTATAGACTTAATACGGTTGCCAAAGCTAAAGAATTTTATAATACGGTCCTGGGAGCAGGCTCATTTTCATCTATGACTCAGAAAGCTTTGGGCGGCAAAGAGGTAGAACAGCAGTCTGAAGGACTAGGTTTGATGGCTGCTGGAAAATTACAGGTGGAATGGCTGCGTCAAACAGAGGTTAAAGAGCAGAGAATGACCCGTGCAGCACATAAACGTAAGGAAAAGGAACAACAGAAGAAAGAAGCTAAAGAATCTTCTCATGAGAGTGCTTCGATGCCGGTGGGAGGAACAAGACCCAAGAGTTCTGCAACACATTCTTCAGTGGCAGATCTTCAGGCAGTCTTCTCCAGGCTCCTGGTTGAGGGAGATGGCAAAGTTCCTGACCTGGAATGCTAACGGTCTCAATTCCCCGCAGAAAAGAAAGAAAATCTTTCATTATTTAAAGCAACATAATAATATTATCTGCTTGCAGGAAACTCATATTTTACTTAAAGATCAAAAATACTTAGCTAATGCTCGCTTGGGATCTCACTTTGTATCTCCTGCCCCTGGAAAAAAGGAGGCGTGGTTATTTATGTTAAGCAAAGTCTACCAGCTTTGTCTGGTAGAATCAGATCCTCAAGGAAGATATGTTATGATTGAACCTGGCTTATATGGTAAGAAAATACTTATAGTGGGATTGTACGCACCAAACCAGCAACAGGAACAATTTTATAGATTGTTACATCAGAAAATAACTTTGTTGGACTATAGGTCTGTGATATTAATGGGAGACTGGAATGGTGTTTTAGATACACAAAAGGACAAAAAAGGTTCTTCTATTTTTTTCAAACAGGCTAAATTACCTAAAGCCTTTTTTGATTTGAAAGAGGACTGGGAGTTGAGAGACTATTGGCATGAATGTAACCAAGAGGAAAGAGACTTCATCTTTTTCTCAGATAGACACCAATCTTTTTCAAAGATTGATTTCTTCTTGATTACGACTGACTTATATAATAGGGTGAAGAATGTAAAAATTTTTCCTAGGTCATTGACGGATCATAGTCCAGTCTGGATGGAATTGGCTGCTGAAAAAGAGGAGAGGAGATCTTGGAGGGTGAATGAGAATTTATTTAAACAAGAAAAAAATGTTCAAAAATTAAAGGAATGTTTAAAGGACTATTTTGCTTTAAATATGTATAAGGGAACATCAATGTCAATGGTATGGGATGCAGGTAAAGCCTTTATGCGCGGGATTTTGATAAAAATGAATAATGTTCATAGACAAAAGCAGATTCAGAAACGTAAAGAATTGGAAGAGGAGATTAAATTAAAAGAGAAGTCTTTGATTTCAAACCCTTCAGATGAAAAGGTTAAAGAAGCTATAAAGTTGTTAAAAACACAATTTAATATGTTGATGGCTGACCAAGCCGCAACTAACTTAATGTTTATGAAGCAAAACACATTTTGTAATGCTAATAAACCAGGGAGATGGTTGGCCTATCAATTAAGAAAGAAACAGAGACAGAGAATTATAGATAAAATAAATTATAATGGTAAATTGGTTTACCAGAAAGAGCTGATTAAGAAATCTTTCTTGGATTATTATCAGAAATTATATAAGAGCACCAATGTACAAACTTTAGATATAAATAATTATTTAAGTAAGGCTAATTTTCCTAAACTAACAGAAGATCAGAAACAAGAAATTAATGGTTTAATTACTAATGAGGAAATTGTAACAGCTATTAAGCAATTAAAATTAGGTAAAGCGCCGGGTACGGATGGCTTGACATCTATTTATTATAAAACCTTAGTAGAAGAGATGACTCAACCTTTATGCGAGCTTTTCAATAATATATTACAGGGTTTAGAGATTCCTCCGTCATGGCACAGTGCTTTTATATCTTTGATTCCAAAAGAGGATCAAGATCTTACCTTACCAAAGAATTATAGGCCTATATCTCTCTTAAATGTGGATTATAAAATATTTGCAAAAATTTTAGCTAATAGGTTTATGAGGGTTCTGCAGCAGCTTATACATAAGGATCAATCGGGCTTTATAACTGGAAGGTATATGAAAAATAATGTTAGACAAATTATTAATTTATTAGAATATCTAGATAAGAACAACCAAATCTCTGCAGGGCTGATATTTTTAGACGCTGAAAAAGCCTTTGACCAACTGAATTGGCAGTTTATGTTAAGATTAATTAAGGAGATCAATTTTGGAGAAAAAATATCACAAGCTCTAGGTGCTATATATCAAAAACAAACTGCTCAACTTATTGTTAATGGGGGTTTGTCAGAGGTTTTTACAATAGAAAAAGGTACAAGACAGGGATGTCCATTATCACCGTTATTGTTTGTTCTAACATTGGAAATTTTGTTGACCAAAATTCGGGAGTCACAAGAAATAAAAGGAATAGAAGTTAACAAAAAAGAATATAAGTTAAGAGCTTTTGCAGATGATTTGGTGGTTACTCTGTCTCAACCTACTTACTCTGTAGTAAAGTTATTACAACTGATTCATCAATATGGATGTGTCTCGGGTTTTAAAATTAATAATAATAAGACCAAAATATTACCTAAAATATGACTAACCGTGATAAACAGATTTTGGTTAATTTAACAGATTTTGAAGTTGTTGATAAGGTAAAATATTTGGGGGTCAATTTATTTGTTTCTAATGCAAAATTGTATAAGAATAATTATGAAAAGTTGTGGATCAGGGTACAGAAGGATTTGAAGAATTGGGATAAGTTACAGTTATCTCTTATGGGTAGAATTGCAGTGATTAAAATGAATGTCCTACCAAAATTTCTTTTTTTGTTTCAAATGCTACCTATTTTAAAGAATGAGCTTAACTTAAATGAATGGCAGAAAGGCATTAATAAATTTATTTGGGCAGGGAAAAAACCAAGGGTAAAGCTTAAAATTATGCAAGATTTCCGTGAGAGAGGTGGACTCAAGGTACTGAATTTGAAATTATACTATGATGCTGTGGTTTTAACATTGATTAGTGATTGGGTAAATTTAACAAATGTAGACATAGTCCATCTGGAGGGTTGGGATTTACTTTTTGGATGGCATGCCTACTTAATTTTTAATAAAAAAGTGGATCGAGCTTTTAAATCACATATTATAAGGATTTCTTTACTTAGGGTTTGGAGGAAGTATTATAAGAGTGATTTTAAAATACCCTTATGGGCCATACCTTGGCATGCGATAGAGGGGATAAAGAGAGGAGTTAAAATGGATAGGGTTTCTTATACACAATTACTTAAATGGGATGGTCAGAGCTGGCAGTTAAAATCTTTGGAAGACTTAGCACATGAAAATATTACCTATTCATGGTTTCAATACAGACAAATAGTGGACAGATGGAAGATGGATTGTAATGTGGGCTGGCTTAGAGAAGATGAAAATCTTTTTAAACAAGTAAAGGATCAAAAACAAACTCATATTAAGAGGGTTTATGGGGTTCTAGTGGAATTGGATTCAGAATCTGAATTAATTAAAGACTGTATGATTAAATGGGCACAAAATTTTGGTGAGCCAATCCCACTGGATACCTGGGAAATTATCTGGGTGAGAAATGTTAAATTTACACAAACCCAGAACTTAAGGGAGAATTTTTATAAGATGTTTTATAGATGGCACCTTGATCCACAAAAAATGTCTCTTATGTACCCTGACTTACAGCCTAAGTGTTGGAGATGTGGCTGTTTGGACGCCACTTATTATCATATCTGGTGGTCGTGTAAAAATATAAAAGCTTTTTGGATTAAGATATGGTGGAATATTCAAAGAATTTTTAGAAGGAGGGTAAAATTTACTCCGCAATTATTTTTGTTAGGTATTGTTACTGATTATGATGCTAAGGAGGTTATATTAATGTTAAATTTGATTACAGCCGCAAGGCTGTTAGTAGGGCAATATTGGAAGAAGGAATCTTTGCCTACCTTGCAAGAGTGGTTTTTTAAAGTTTCTTATCTGTCAGAAATGGCAAAGATTTCGGCTTTTTTAAAGGGGCAATCGCAAGAGAAATTTCTTGCTGTATGGGGAAAATGGATAAATTTTATACAACATAAATTGGATACAAAAAATATTATTTAGCCTTTTTGTAATTTGTATATAATTTTTGATATTTTATAGATTGTTTTCTCTTTTTTTTCTTTTTCCTATATCTTTTTCTCTTTCTTTCTTTTTTCTTTTTTTCTCTTTTTTTTCTTTTTTTTTTCCTTAACATTTATGTCATATATATTTTATTATTAACTATTTTATAAGTTGTAAAAATTTGTTTAGGTTTCTTAAAATTTTAATTAAGCCTATATTCAGCTCTGGGAAGCTCGGGGGGGGGGATGGAGGGGGTGGTTTGGGAGGGGTTGGGTGTGGGTTGTTTTGTTTTGTTTTTCTTGTTTGTTGTTGTTTTTTTGTTGTTATTTGTAAAAACTTTTTAAAAATTTCAATAAAAAAAAAGAGTGTCTGCCTCTGTAGATTATGTTTTAAATACATATGTTATGGAGGATGAGCAAGTTTTACTAGAAAAGACTGGGACTGCCCTGAAAGTAAATTTTAAAATGACAGGCTACAATAAGGATACAGAAAAAGATGCTACAAAGACATATAAATAACAAACAAACAAAAAAAAATAACCTGGATAACTTCAACAAGGAGACTTGTTAAAGCTTTGAAGACTTTTGTGAAAAGTGACAAAAAAATGAAAAGAAATCAAGTTCTGTGGCATTAGAATTAGATCAAA
Organism: Crotalus tigris; assembly: GCF_016545835.1. Taxonomy (NCBI): domain Eukaryota; kingdom Metazoa; phylum Chordata; class Lepidosauria; order Squamata; family Viperidae; genus Crotalus; species Crotalus tigris. The sequence goes on from NW_024096663.1 coordinate 1,282,604, forward strand.
ATTCCTTAATGTAAAAGGAAGGAAAATAAAGTTGGTTTATTTGATCAAGGTTAAAATAGATAAGTAATCTCTGCTGATCTTTTGTTGATCAGGATTGGATGATGGCTTTAAGATATAAAATATGTTATGTTTATAGATAAGAGAAGATGAGAAAAAGAGTTCACTTGTTGCATTTTAAGGTGGTAAGTTACAAAATGGTTGTGATGAAGGGGAAAATAATTTCTTAATATTTTTTTTCTTTACTATATTCTTATTTTTTCTATTTTTTCTTCTCTGCAATTTCTATTTTCCTTTTTATTTTTAGTTTGCATTAGTTTTTATCTTTCTAATTATAATGTTCAATAAAATTACATTTTCTAATAGCCATCATTTTCCAAGCATCCACAATTCAATGCTTCTGTAATCCAAGCTCTAGAAATCTTTGAAAGTAAGTGAGGAGGAGAGTGTAGGCTTGGAGAGATAGGAAGTAAACCCAAGGTAATGGGGTGGGGAAGATGGGAAGAGATAGGTGGGGGGCACTGCAGCATCCCTAGTCAGTTGTGTAATATTAAATGAGAACTTTGGGACCAAGTCGTAAGTAGCTTTTGGGGGGGGGTCTGATGAAACTTTGAACAGCTAAGCGACTAGTCATAAGTTGAGGACTAGTTGTTTTTGCTAGACTCCACTGAAAACACAGCATAGCACCCCCACTTGGGCTCCAGAATCCCTAGTCAAAGATTCATAAACTAATTGACTGACTGAAAAGTGAGAAAGCCCCAAGCTGTATTATCACAGGAATTATCAAAAGGTAATAGCTTCCCCCCATTTTGGTCTTCCTTTTCCCTGACATCAACACAAAATAAAAATACTAGGTGACTAGATCTGATCTATAACCATTCTCATCCCTAAGAATGGTAACACCACAAGTCCTTCACATTTATTCTCCAGTTATTAGGTGTGCCTAGTAAGCAACATGACCACTTCACTGACTGTATTTATCATGTATATAATATTATTTCTGTAATGTGCTGTTGAGGGGGTGGCATGTTTTCCTTTTCCCTCCCCCCCGGTCTGTGATTTTCCAGCTCGTACGCTTTTAATTCTAAGGGAATTGAGTAAAAAACAACAACAATGTGCCGGTCTTAGCGAGCTTCAGCTTGCCGCTGATGCAATCCAGGGGCAAACTGCTGACCGGCTTGGTCGGTCTCCCAAAGGGAGCTGGCAATTCGGCTCTTTTGAATTTTGCGGCTAGGAAAAGGACGGCCGCGAGATCCACTTTTAACTCGCTCCCGTATGGGAATTTGCTACGACGCCTGTTAGAAGCGATCTGCTGGGTCAGCGATGGCTAGGCTGTGGTCTGGCTCCCTATCTTGATGGGGAAAGATTCCTCCCTCCTCGCGCTGATTTGACCCATGGGGTGCCAAAAATGGCGACCGGTCTTTGTTAGCCTACCGAGTGACTGATTTAAGTTAAGGCTTCAGCTGAAGCCTGCCGGGTCCGCTCCAAGCGGCTGTGTGCCACAGCGAATGAACAGCTGTTCACTTCCTACTCTTTGCTTTAAAGGAAAATAAGGAAATAAGATTAATATGACCTGATCACGGTGATTTGAAGCCTAGAGCCAAATAAGCATGTCTCTCGGGCGACAAAGTCATGACTGGGTTCCTGGTCCAGGAAGAGAGGCATGGCAACTTGGCTGACTTAGTCTATACGGGCAGAAGACGAAGCTAAACCGTTGGTGGATTCTCCACTCATCATGCTGGAGAACATAGTCATCCAAGTTAGATATGAAAGAGCTGGCCACCTACTTGCAGATATTCCAATCTATCAAGGAGCGAAAAAATGGTACTCAACTTCCCCTAGGTTTAATATCTATGATAGCTATCATAACCAAAAAGGAATTCCATCATCCGGAACTTTGTGACAGGTATTTGGCAATATTGCTCATGCTGATGATACAGCAACTATTTTACTTGCATAGGTGGATCTCACGAAAAAGCTGTAGGCCTGCAAGAAGGAAGGTTTTACAATTAACTGCTCTAAGACTCAGAAAAATCTAGTTATCACAAATATCAATAGCGCATTGGAAATAATAAAAATTAGGTTATACTAAAGGAGGCAGATACATAGAGTCCTCAGTTAATGACTACTTTTTTAGCAACATTTGAAGTATTGATGGTGCTGAACATGTGATACTTATGACCATTCCCCAAAGTTCTGACCATCACAACACTCCCACAGTCATTGATCATAATTCAGGCACTTGGGACTTCCGGTTCTGGATCGCGGCGTCTGCAGCCATGTGGAGAGACTTCTCTCTTTGCCGGCTGCTTTCCCTCTTTCGGTAGACCCTTAATCGGGTCGAAAAGTCGTCCTGAAGAGGCAACTACCGTTGAGGAGGAACTCGTCGACTGTGGAAGGGTGGCAGCTCCTTCTGCGGTCCGAGATTGCTCCTTAGGGCCAACAGAGAAAAGATTGACCAGTAAAATGGCCGATCACTTTGCTGCTGTAACCAGAAGTCAGAAGAACATTTAAGCGCAAAGAACCACATGGTTGATACGGGTGAGATTTTTTTTTCTCCTCTCTTAGCCCTTTTCTCTTTTTTGTTTCCTGTAAAAAGCATTTTTGGAACTATTTCCCTGCTTTAAGAGAGTGGCGTTTGTTAGTGTGGGAAGAGAAGCTTTGAAAATGGAATGAAAATTAATGTCAATTGACTATTTTTTATTTCTATTTACTTTGGGGTCTTGAAAAAAATTTTATTATTGAATTTTATTACTGGATTTAGTTTATATGTGAAGAATATTTTTTTTTCTGATTTGGTCAACATCATTTTTGGTGTCTGGGAAGAGATTTTACAGTCTACTGAGGACACCCTGTGGAGAAATTTAAAATTGCAACTGTCTTTTTTCTGTTTGATGCTGAGATTGGCTTTGCTCTTCAGATCATTATAAAAGGGAAAAGACAAAGAAAGTTAACAGCTGTTAAATTTGTGGGGCTGGACACTGGCTAAATGTTATTAAATACAGACTCCACTAAAAGATAACAGGACTGTTTCTAGTTACTACTGAAATGTAGAAACCCTATTCACAACTCAACTGTGAACTTATATTGGAAAAAATCTATTTAGCCACTAAGCAAATATGTCTGCAAATAAAAGAGAGTACCACAGAAATAAAAAACAGAAACTCTACTTTGAACTTACAAACCAACCTTCAGATTTCATCTGACTATTCTACAGACCAAAAAATAATAGAAGAGGAATTAATCAACATTAAAGAAGATTCTATCTCATTCTATGTACAACCTATTGAGATTCCTGATGATCAAAAATGACTGTAACTAAACCATCCACAATTTCAAAATTAACAGAAATGGACATGCAAATACAACTGACTGGGGACTACGGCAATTTTGATAACCAACTACTAACCACAAAACTGGATATAATTGAGTGTCTTACTCAGCAGATTCAAATGTCGAGACTTGAATTTTTAAAACAACAAGGGATTATCTACAAAGGAGTCAGGTCCCTAAAACAGAGGGGGTGATACTCTTTCTTGCCTCAAATGATACCACAAGGAATAAAGAGAGACTTATTTGTTGATATAGAGGCTTTGTTATGGAAAACTGCTTGGCACAAAAAGAAAGCTAGAATAAGATTTAAGAGTGTGACCTAAAACTGTACACAATGGGTTTAAAAGGCTTTTTAAACACGGATTGATTCAAGGTTTAAGATTACTAAATAAGACATTAGAGATCCTGATTGAGTAAAGATTAATTAAAGATGTGAACTTAGTGAGAAGATGTTGTTCTTTGTATTAATATGTTTGTGGTGGATATAACAATTATTTGGATCGGATTTAAATTTTACTGAGTGGGTTAAAAGAGTTTTACATAGATATTGATAGATTATAGATTTAAAATAGAGTAGAAATGTATTTTTGGAGTAATATTCTTGTTTTTAGGAAGGATAGTTATTTTGTAATGGAAGGAGAATAAGAGGGATTTTTGATAAAAGAAGTAATGATATTAATAAATGAGTCGCTGATTATGTTAAGGAAAAAGGGAAAGGAGAGACATCTGAAGTGTTAACAATATGTTTATCTAAACTAAATTGGAATATGGTAATTGTAAATAGTAAAGCTCAATACAGGATCTGGATTTATATAGATGAAATGTTATTGATGATTTTTTGATTGATTGAACTTTATTGAAAAATACATTAATTTGAATATATTATATTATTTGAGAGAATAGAGAGGGAGTTTTTAATGATTTAATCTGAATTACATATGTATGATTTTGCTTATGGATAACTGATTACCCTGTCACCACATTGTTTCTCAAGCACCTGGTTGTAAAAAGAAAAAATCAATAAAACTTGCTTAAAAATAATAATAATAATTCAGGCACTGGCTCACACTTATGACAGTTGCAGCACCCTGCAGTCATCTGATCACCATTTGCAATTTTCCCTGCCAGTTTCTACCAAACAAAGTCAACGGGGAAGTCAGCAGGGAAAATCACAAGTCACTCACCTAAATTGCTCCTGCTGCTTTTTCTCCCAAGGAGCCATTACAAACTAGGAGATACCAGCAATACTGTAGATCAGACATGTCAAACACAAGGCCTGTGGGCTGGATCTAGCCCACAATGGGCTCAGATTTGGCCCATGGGCCACCCTGAAGATGGCAAGGGACCGGCCCCCGGCCCACCCCAGCCTTGTCAGCGTGCAGACAGGAGGCAGCAACCGTGTGGGGCCTGATGGTGTCTGGCAGCAGCCTGCCAGCCCCTTGACCAGCACACTCTGGGACTCCACAGCCCGCTGCAACTACTGGGGCAGGCATGGCAGTGGCAATGGCAGCAGGCGAAGGCATAGGCATGGGGGGGGGGAAGCACATGATCTGGCCCATCTCACTTGTCAATGCACAGCCACCAGGGCTGTGATGGGGTAGGTGGCTGTGTGGTAGGCGGGCTGGATCGTGTGCCTCCCTCCCTGCACCTCTGCCTCCACCTGCTGCTGCCATGCCTGCTGCTTAGAGGAACAGCCCCGACAGTCACAGCAAGCTGTGGAGCCCTAGAATGTGCCGGCTGAGGGGCTGGCAGGCTGTGGCTACTGCCAGACACCATCGGGCCCCACATGGTTGTTGCCTGTGTGTGCTGGTGAGGCTGGTGGCATGGTGGGATGCTGCCACATGCGGCCCCTGTGCATTTGCCCCCACTGTCCAACCTCGTCCTCCAGCTCCGCTGCACACGCAGGATGAGCCTCCCACCAGCGGCCTCACCCGTGATGGCCCTGGCAAACGGGAAGGGCGGGAAGTCCCCATCCCCAAGAGGCAGCTGGGACTCCACAGCCTATATAGTGCAGATGGGTCCAAGCGCCGTGACTCAGCCCTCCAAGCAGCAGGTAGAGGCAGAGATGTGGTGGGGAGAAGCACCCAATCCAGCCTGCTAGACGCGGCGTGCAGCCATTTGCCCTGTTCCAGCCATGAAGGCTGCGGGCAAGCAAAGACAGAAGGGGCTGCAGCAAGACAGCCGAGCTGGTCACTGTCACCACGTCTTGTCCCCTGCACGCTTGGCCCCCACCATCCAACCTCATCTTCCAGCGAGCATCCCGGGAGCTCAAGGACCAGGCCAGGCACCCGCTGCCCAAGTTCCCCCCATGTGATTCAAAAAGGTTGGCAAGATTCCTCTGGATCAGGCCCCGATGTCCACCCTGGTCCACTGGAAATCCCTGGATCCCTTCAGCTCCGCCTGGGCCCCCATAGGGGCCCCTGATGCAAGCAATGTTAAGCTGGCCATGCCCACTCTGGCCACATCCAGTCGGCTGTGACAACCAGCCATGCTCCCTTAAGGACAAACACAATGCTGATGTGGCCCTCAATGAAATTGAATTTGATACCCTGCTGTAGACCATAATGCACACCTGCCCGTAGTATCCCCCCACCTGCACTCCATAGCATATGCCTGACCATAAGTGTGCAACACACCTTCCTCACCCAATTCTACTTGTACAGTGCCACAACACCTCGTCCCCTGCTTTGATGCACTCATAGTGCTGCAACACCCTGTCTGCCCATCTGCCCTCCATAGTACCTGCCCATCTGCCAGAGAGCCAACCAGACTTATGACTTCCTACTGGCATCCCCAGAGACTTTGCTTATGCAAATCTGTAAGTTATGGTTATGTGATCTCCTCTCTTAATTACTTGAGATCTTCACTTAAAGGCGGAAAAGGGACTGCCATTACTAAGTGAGGTGATCACATGACATCACACTTTATGACTTAGCAATATAATTTCCAGTCCAATTGCTGTGGTAACTCAAGAACTACCTGTACTTGCCGATATCAAGCTTTCAAAGCTAAAACTATATTTCAAATGCAATACAGTGAAGCCTTCAGACATTGTTCAATTTAGGCTTTTTTACAAGTGAAAATACACAAAAATCCAGCAATTAACCGATCTAAGTTACCAATTAAATCTCCAAACTAGCTGCCTAGTAATTTTCTCATATCCCATGAAACATTCATATCTCAGTCAGAAAACTCTTGATCTTGTTTGGTCAAAGAAAATATGAAGTGCAAAAATCATTACTTTTGCACTGTTTTAGATGCCAGCTGAACCTAAAACATTTTTTCCTCTTAGGGAGGCAACCACATCCTAAATTAAAATGATTTTAATTTCTATAAGGTAATTTCCATTGAATCAAGTTCTATCCCTGGTGACTTCAAGGTCAGCTCCATGTAGGGTTTTTTGATAGCAATAAAAAACACATTGTCCTTGACTTTTGCAAGGTTTTTTTTTAAAAAAACTGTGCAAAGTGGCCCACAGTTCTTGGCTCTGATCCAAATTATAAACTAGGTTTTACACTTCTTAGCTTTTTGGGATTAACCAAGATTGGAAAGATATTGGCAGAAATCTGAATAATTAATTTTCCATGAATAAAAAAATTATAATTATGGTCTTGTACTTTAGAAGGTGCTGAAGGCAAAAGAAACTTAATTATTAGGAATCCTACCTGACTGGGTAGATATTTAACATTTTCTTAGATATAAGTTTCCAAGCATCTAAAAGCAGAGAAGGAAGAATGACAAAATGAATATGTTACTAATGTTTCTCTCAAAAACCAGTTTTGGAAGAAGCCTCTTCAACAACCTTTACAGGTAGACCTTCCTTAACAACCATTCGGTGACTGTTCAAAATTATTACAATGCTGAATAAAGAGTTGTACAACTGGTGCCCAATATTATGGAAGTTGCAGCCTTTCCTCCTCCCCCCCCCCCCCGTGGTCACTTGATTGGAATATGGACTCTAGGAAACCTGTTCACACTTATGATAGGCTGCCCAGAAAGTTAATGAAGAAACTGATAGAAAATGTCGCAAGTCACTGCCGCCTAGCTGGTTCCTGGGGGCTGACTGAAGAAGGTCCATTGGAACTCATTTTGGAAAGAATCTTTTTAAGCCAGCCTCTTTGAGGACAGAAGGGCTGCTTCCCAGGTTAATTTTACCCAATGGAATACCTCCAAGCAGCCCTGTTGCTCTCAAAGACACGGCTGGAAAAGTCCATGGCGAAAGCCAAGAGGGATTTTAGCATGGGACAACTGCAGCATGGGGCATTTGGAATCAGTATTGCAAGTGCCCCACATTAAAATCCAACTTGGATTTCACTCTGGAGTTTTTCCGCCAGCATCTCAGAGAGTGGCATGGCTGCCTTTGAGATTGATTTTGTTTCCAACCAGGTTATGTGCAGCCATTCTACGCAGAGAGAGAGAGTGCTGAGCTGGAGAAAAGAAGCTGGGACCACAAAGATTTGAGCTTCTTTACTCCAGCCCAGTGCTGCAATTCCCTTCTGCCCAGAGGTAGAAAGAGCCATCAAAAACACGAGTGCCAATGTTTATGATGTCTGGAAGCTCTTTCTACCTTCAGAAACATTTTGTTGGCTAACTTTCCATATTACAGGTAGCTATGCCTCACATCGGCTAGATATGCTTCTTAGCAGCAGAAGGTAAGAGAAAATAAGTGGACCTGCATGGAGTGTTATATCATGCACTGGTAGGCCTAGCCAATTGAGGCCGACCGACCTATGGCAGGTTTCCACATTACCATGGATGTTGGGCCTCTCAGGGCCTCCCATTCCAAGGCATCCCCATGCAGTAACTGAAGGACTGCAATGAGGGAACTGGGAATGTGGTAATTGAATGAAGTGATCCCGCAGGCATTTCGCTTAATAGCCACAATGACTTACGACCCAAATTCCAGGCTCAATTGTAGTCAAGGAATACCTATCAAGTAAAATGGATTCAATGTAAATGGAGTGCATGTATAATTTGTAAATTAAACTAACCTGTACTTGAGGTCAGCTGTTACTTCTTTTAAAAAGAGATAACTGTAAAAAACCACTACAGAAACTGGGATAAACAGCTATTGAAATATGTTTATTAAAGCCTAACTGCAAACAATTTTCTGAAAGCACAGAACATTAACAAATATTTGTTTTTAGACATTGAAAGCTAATTAGCATAACTAACTTATTCAATATAAGTTTTAACTCACTTATTAATCTTACTTATTTGCCATTATGATTATACAATTTTTAAATAGCATTGAGGTGAATGACCAGTCTTTAATTCAAACACTGTATTCAGCCTGGAGAATCATATCAATTCATATTGCAGAATTCACCTATTTTAAAAAATATCAAAATTCATGATATAAATTTTATAAAAATGAAAACAAACCACTATACAGTGGTACCTTGGTACTCAACTGTTTTGAAACTCATAGAATTTGGTATTCAACACATTTTGACGTGAAAATTTTGTCCTGGTATTCATCATTTGTTTGGTACTCAACGCACAAGATAGAACTTATCGGTGTTGGCTGCCTTGTGACTCACTACATTATTCCTTATGAAAAAAACTGTTCGGTACTCATTGCACCTCCTAGAACCAATTAACTATGAGTACCATAGTGTGCTGGGGGTATCTGTGTATATATATTTGTGATATGTAATATGTATCATTAATGTTTATTGAAATAACAATTACCTAGTTCTAAGCAATTAGTAAAATTTTTAATAGATTGTTCATAAGCGGTAATTTATCAACTTATATTATCTAGCATAGCATGAACTCCAAATCAGGCATAAATTGTCATACAAATGTTTGTTGAGTTTATAGCTTCTTTATAATCCTTCTGCCCATTGAATTACATTATTTTTCTTCTCTTTGTAAATGAGGCCTCACAACTGTAGCTGCCTGTAGCATATGGAAATTGACCCCTAAAGGCTCATTGTAACAAGCCATTACTCGTGATGTCATTAAAGCTTACAGAATGCAGAATACTATGAAACTGTGATGTAGAGATGTGTGCTGGACAATATGTCTCAATGTTAAAGTCAATTATCTCCTACTGGATCTGGGGGGCACTAGGACACAATTATACAAATTTCTGATTTGTGGAAAAATAATATTCCAAGCGTATTCCAAATATCTCTATATTTTCACATGAACTAAGTATTCAAAACAATCTCTTCTATTCCACAATTCCTGTATATTAGTGAACAGAATTGCTATATTCTAACAATATAAAATATAACATAGTTTTCTAAATATGTTATGATTCTGGAATTATTGTATACATTTTCATCATAGTACGATTAAAGAGTGTCCACTGTCCATTGGGCAGCACTATTTTCATTGAGAGACAATACAATTTTAAATATGTATTTTCAGAAATAAGTATGACTGAATTTTGTAAGACTTATTTAAAATACAGAATTGTAAGTTGCAAAATAAGATTTTGAAATTTAAATTATTGTCTTGAATAAAACTTGAAACTGTTGAAGAAAAATATATTCCACAAACACTCCTTGATATTTGGCACAGTTTTTAATGACAGAATATCATTTTAATGGCAGAAGCATGTTCCTCATAGTAGGAGGGGAAAAAGCTAAAAATAACAATGAAAAAGTCTTGCAGACATTTACCATATTGCAAAAGCAACTGCTAGAATCCTAAAGAATCTGTGAGAGCTAAAATCAAGTTTCGTATTAGTGAAGGCTTTTCGAAATATATGCATTCAAAAACAATTACAGTGTTCTTGTTAGCACAAGCCATAGGTATCAATATTGGAAGGAATGGGGCTAACTTGCATGATGCAATGAAGAGCAGATGTTTTAATTGTATATGACATATCTTCTAGAAGAAAAATAAAAATAATTTGCTGATGTTTTATTATTTTAAGCTTATCTACAGGCAGCTGGATACGGGTAACAAAATATCATCCATTAGGTGCTCATTATATAACCATCTTTATTACAAAAAATATATGGGATAAAATGCCCCAAAAGGTCACTGTTTCCCAGTAACTGATTTCGAAAAAACAGGTAAGTTTTTCTAATTTCCAGATCAAAATCCATCAAAAAATATTTTTTGCTATACACTTTAAATTATACTTATAAAAACATAGATCAAGACAGGTCTCATCTGTATGTGTAAAATTAGAAGAAAGTAGATCAATAAACCTATAAAATCAAATAATGTTTTTAAAGTAAAACTTTAAAGTTTCAGAACCTTCAAGAGCACAACAGATAAGGAACAACCCCATCCATAGTGCCCCATATACATCTTTGAGAGAACAGAACTTTAGAACACCAAAGAAAAAGATAACTCCGGGGGAACGCAAGCTTACAATAGTCACCTCAACCAACTTCCTTTCACTTCTGCATGGAGAGCCAAATAAAAAGGGGAATGGCTGGAAAGAAAATCTCTCTCCTCAACCTCTGGCTACATGGGACAACGGTTTCTACACCCAATTCCCTTCATCTCATAACCCAGCAAGAATCCCGGCCACTTCTCTCTCTCTCTCTCTCTGACAATTTTTCCCGTGCCTAAGGGCCATTCTCCGCCCCCGCCCGAGAAGGGAGTGTCAAGGAAGGCGGTGGCAGCCACCAGTGTCTGCTCCTCCCCCGTCGTTCGCTCGACCGGATCCTTCTTTCTCAACTGTGGCTGCAAAATAGCCGAAAACCCATAGGGCCTCACCTCCGAGTGCAAAACAGGAACGCAGCCTGCTTCTTTTTCGTACTCATTTAGAGGCGCCGCCATCTTGGTGCGAACGCACTGCCTGCTGCATGCCGGGTAACGCGCTCCCTCACGACCTCTCTCTCTCTTTCTCTCTGTACGCGAGGGGAGGGGAGGGTTGGGGTGGGTAGCGCCATCCCGGCTGGAAGTGGGGGAGGAAGGCGAGCCGCGGATTGGATGAGCGACTGGAATCGGAGCCCTGAGCAGCCATCACTTCTGCGGAGCGTACGGGATCGATGTATTTGCGCATATAAATGCTTTTATCTTGATCCCAACTGATCGAGTGCTAGGAAGTTGGGGCAGAGGAAAACAGATAATTATCCGGGCCAAACTCGGGTTATTCTTCCTTATCTATCAGATCGGGCCATTTTTCCCAACTCCTCTCGATGTGCCGGACGAGAACAGCGCACCGGCGGATTCGAGATGGGTACAATTCCGAGTGGAGAAAGGGCATTGCTGAAAAGTGAGTTAGGGTGCTTCAGTTTGGGAAGCCACCCAAAATCATACTCTGGCTGTGTTCATATAACCCACTATGAATTGTGAAAGCCAGAATTGGCAGGGTTTGCATTGTAAATGAAGCCATAAACCATACTTCACAAACTATGTTTTTTGGATACAAACAAGCAAGTTTAAGTTAGGTTAATGTATGGCGCAAAAGCCTCTTGAATGCAGAATTAAAATTCCACATTTTAATCTAGTTTTACATTGTTTTGCTTTCTTTGTGCATCACTGGTGGGATGAGGGGCTGGATTTATTAAAGTATAATTTACATAGGGCTAGGGAAGGCACTGCTCCAACATTAATAATTCGTTAATTTTCAAATTTCACCACTTATTATATATGACATTTTCAGAAGGCTTCCTAAAATCTAGTCAATAATATGTAATAGATGTATTATCCCAGTTCTGTTATTAAGCTTTGATGATTCAGTAATGGAACTGCTAATCAAAGCAGCGTCATGGAGGATGCCTCCGCCCACTTTATAATCAAAAGGGGGGGGGAGAGAGAATTGAGAAGCCTGAAGGCAGCTCAGAGAGTAGTTGGAAAAGATGTTAGAGACAGGATTATAAATACATCTAGGACTATGGAAGGCAAGTAACAAATTATAGGTACACTGCCATATTAACTTAGTTTACATATGCTGAGGAAGAAAGGCAGATTAAGTTCCTGTTTTTAGATGTTAGAAATACTCCTATGGTTGCAGTTTGTTTTACTCTTTCCAACCCAATATAAAACTGCATACAAATTATGTAAAGGGACCTTAGTAAATCCTGCTTCTTTCTTTGCATCTTCGGATACAGAATGGGATCATATTTTGTGTACTGTAGTGTGAGAACCCAACAAAAGAAAGATTAAGTTCAAAAACTAGCCAGGTCCAGTGGGGAGCTACAGAGAAGAGTATTTTAGAATAAATTATCTCAAAGCATCCCTATAGGAGAAGCTGTTGGGAAGTAGCTTGGAATGCTTCTAACTAATCCATTCTAAACCCTCTTTCTTCCTGGTTCTGTGATTGGAAAGGAAGATAATATTCATAAAGTCACAGGGCTGGAAGGGACCTGGAGGTCTAGTCTAACCCCCTCACATGGCAGAAGTCTTTATATACTATCCCTGAACAAAAGGCTGTTTAATTGCTCAAATGTTAAGGGGTTTGGGGGGAAAAATAGAGGACATATTCTATATGTTTTCACTCAATTTCAATTAATTATTAGAAATGTAAGAGCTTAGAACCAGTCCATTTTGCTGTTTGCCAGCAGAATAATTTTCAAAAAAGATCTGGACCACATTTGGAAGGGTTGTGAGGAGAAGCCAGTAAAAAAAAGGTTGAATTTAAAAGTGGGCCAGATCCACCAGGTGCTGCAAAAAAACAAAACAAAACAAAAACCCACCGCAGCAGTGCAAGAGGCACCTGAACAACAGCACAGAATGCTGTTGTATGCTCCCTCGTGCTGCCTTCCTCCCTTGTCATGTGACCAACAGCAATGCTATTATTCAGGATTGGAAAGAATTCCAGAGTCTCAGCTCTGTATGCTTTCCCTATCTCAGACATGTCAAACACAAGGCCCAAGGGCCGGATGCAGCCTGCGAAGTGGTTTCATGTGGCCCTCGAAGCCATCCTGGAAACAGTGAGGGAATGGCCTCCATGCCTTGGCCCTGGCCCAGGCTGGCCCGGAGCCAATGTACAATTTTGTGGTGGCTATCTATGCTGAAATGCATTCAGTCTTAGCTCCACAAGGCTGTCTAGAAACAGCAAGGAACCAGCCCCTGCCGTGTCGGCCCTGCCCCCTGGGTGCATGCTGAGAGGTGTCACCCTTTGTGAGGAATGAAGTAATGGACCATGCCTTGGCGCTTGGCCTGGTCCCACCCCCTTCTGCCAGAGGCCCTCAGATCTGTCCCACTCCTGCCCAGACCCCCACAGGCACCCTTGATGCGAACGATGTAGAGCTGGCCGCACCCACCCAGTAGGCCATACCCACTCCATCCACATCCACCCAGTAGGCTACGCCCCCCCCACGGGCAACCGCAATGCTGATGTAGAGGTTTGCAATGACAGGTGAGAGGGGTGATCCCATGGGTGCTCCTTCTGTTTGTTTGTATTTTTGTCCGTTATAGATGAAGTATGTGTTGGATAGGCAGTGGTTGGTCAGATCTAAGATGTGTTTAGGGGGATTATATTTGTTTTGGATAGCTGTCAAGGCTTCTTTGATAGGCACTTGGGTGAAGAGGGATATGACATCGAAGCTCACGAGTAGGTCGCTTGCCTGTAAGTTTTGTTTCTTTATGATCTCTATAAACTGGAATGAGTTTTTTAGGTGTGAGGTGATGGATTTTGCATAGGGCTGTAGTTGTTTGGCGAGAAATTTGGCTAGGTTTTGTAGAAGTGAGCCTATGGAGCTGACTATGGGTCTGAGTGGGGTTCCTTCTTTGTGTATCTTGGGGAGACCATAGAGTTTGGAGCATCTGGATGAATTCTCCCTGGGAATGATTCTTTGCTGGATCTCTTCGCTAATGGGGGAGGCTTTTATTTTGGATCTGGTGGTTTTTTCCAGGTAGGTGGTGGGATCTGTGTTTAGGGGTTTGTATGTGGAGTCTTGGAGTAGGTTGGTTAATTTGGTTTGGTAGTCAGATGTGTTCATAACCACCGTGGCATTGCCCTTGTCTGCTGGTAGGATTATTATGCTGGTGTCTTCTTTCAGGTTACTTAGTGCTGTCTGTTCCTCTTTTGGTAAGTTGCTTTTTGGTGGCTTGCTGGTGCAGAGGATGTTGGTGATTTCGAGTCTGATTCTGTTAGCGTCGTCGGGGTTGATTTTGGTCAGGCTGGTTTCAACTCCACATATAATGGTTTCAGTGGGGATGTGTTTGGGAGCGACTGCAAAGTTGAATCCTTTGGAAAGGACATTGGTTTCAGCTTTGGTGAGGATCCTATCTGAGATGTTATGCACTGTTTGTTCCATGTGTGGCTGTGAGGGAGGAGGGGTTTGTTTCTGGCGTTCTTGTAGTCTTCGGAGTTTGTTGGTGTGTGTGTCTGTCTTGAGGGCGGTCTGTGTTTCGGCTCTCCAGACGGCGAGTTGTTTGGATTTGTCCCAAAGTGCAGGGTGGATCTTGTTGCTGAGTTTGAGGTGAAGTGTGAGGAGATCTTTGTTAATTCGGTCTAGGAGGAATCTTTTTGTGTGAAGTTCATTTCTGATTAGGGCCAATTCTGTTCTTTTCAGGATGCGTTTGGTGGCTGCAGAGTTGGAGTGGAATTTCAGTTGGAAACATGTGGGGATTAAATTTTGATCTTGGCAGTTGGGTAGGAATGCGAGGTCGCATAAAATGGAAGCTCTTTGGACTTCAAGTTTTTCATAGGTCCTGGTCAGATGGTGGATTTCCTCCCCGTAGAGGTTCAATATTTATTTTCTGAGGTTTTTGCGCGTGTTTGTATGTAGGTCTTTGGTTATTCGGGTTTTCTCCCGCATAAAATTGGAAGTGTCTTGGCGACGTTTCGACGAAGTCCCATTCATCATCTTCAGGCTGGTGTTTTCAGCTTCATGCTTCGAGGAGCAATGTGTGGTCTTAGCTGTTTCTTCCTTTTAACTGCCAGTGGGGGTGTGAACTGATTGGGTGAGAGCTTGGCTGTATTCTGATTGGGTGGAGGTGTGTTCTGATTGGTTAGGGGCTTGGCTGTGCTCTGATTGGATGGGGGGTTGGCTGTGCTCTGATTGGATGGGGGAGTGTTCTGTTTGGGTGGGGGCTTTGTTGTGCTCAGGTTAGTCTGAGTTGCAGGGGGGTTTAAGATGGTGGGCTGCCTTGCTATTTTTTGGCTTCACGTTTGTGGTCGTGCCTCATCTTCATGGTGGGTTTCAGTTTGCTTCATGTATGGATTGGAGGGGTTTAAAGTAGCTAATGATGCAGCTGTGATCCTGACTTTGTTTGTTAGGGATTAAAATACCTGACTTACACTTTATTCCTGCATTCCTGCGTTTATTCCATTGGGATGACGACGGACGGCGTGACAGTAAGTCAGCACTCAATTATGTTTGCTGCTCCTACCCTTTACCCCAGCTGGAGGAAATGGTGGAGGGCAAACAGGACTCTCCCCAGATGGAGGAGGCTGCAACAGCTTAGCCAGTAGGCCCTGCTGATGTGCCCGAGGCCCAGGAGATGCAGTCGGTAGTGAGACTGAAGGCCGCCCAGGCACCTGGTCCCCTGGCCGAGACCCAGGAGGCCGCAGCCCCAAGAGGGAGGGGGAGTGGTGGTAGAGCCCTGCTTTGACATCCTTGGACATCGGCTGGCCCCGCAACCCCCCAGCAAGGTCGTCTCTCATGGGTTGGAGGGAGAGGCGAGTGACGGGATGAAGACCAGTGGAGCTACTCAACCGCCCCGGGCGAATACACCATGGATATGCTACGCGATTGCTTAGGCGAGGCCGGGTACCATGGAGTGTCACCCCAGCAGCGGACAGATGAGCCCTCCGGATGCACCGAGGCCTCCCGTTTCCGACTTAGTAGTCCAAGGCTTCGATTGCCACTTTCGGTGGGCATTGCTACAACGGGAGCCTCTGGGACTGGATCAACAGGTACACAGTCTCAAGCAGCATGGCTAGGTGGTCCATGGGGTGACGGATGGGGACCACCCTCAGGCAGAACACCACGGGGCCAGGGTGCCGGGCCCGGACCTAGAGGCTCAACCACTCCAGATGGGGTTGACAGCGCAGGGCAACCTGTGGCCCATTGGGGGTCGGGACATACATGGGGTCTGCCACCCATACCCATCTCTTTCGATGGGAACCCCGACAGGCTGGCCATGTTCTTGAGCCACATAATCAGTCATCTCGATCGTTATGCCCATATGTATTTGTCTCAATGGGCAATGGTAGTGGCGGTCACAGTGGAGTTAGAGGGAGAGGCAGCGGTGTGGGCTGCTGACCTCTACAGTGATCATGCCCAGGAATTGGAAAATGCATGCCCGGTTCGAGGATGTGTCACGTCTACAGCGGGCAGAGGCGGAACTCTTATCGTTAAAGCAGCACGGTCGGGCCGTAGCAGAATATGTCTGTGACTTCTGCAGGCTGGCAGGTTGGCTTAGCTCGTCGTGGTCAGAACGGTTGTTGGTCCATCAGTTCCAGGCGAGGCTTGACCAGGAGTTACGGCAGGCCTGCATTTACAGAGGAGTGCCCAACTGCCTTCGAGAGTGGTTCCGTGCATCGGTGGATATGTACATAGGCCTCAGATAGTTCCAGACAGGACGGGACACCAGCCGGCCTCGACAACCAGTAGGGAAGCCACGGGAAGGTGGGCAGAGTCAACCGGTTAACTACCCCAGGGGTTCTGGCCCCTTCGGCGACCGCTCCTTCTGCTGCTTCTGGTGCAATTAACCAGGCCATCAGGCAGCCAAATGCCCAGCTCCTACCCCGTGGGGTTCTGGGACACCTGGAGGAGCCACTCGAACACCGAAAAAAGGGGCCGCGGTGTCAAGGGCAGCAAAGCAACCGACGACGCCGGCATTCCAGCAAGTACTGCCAACAGACCAGGATGCCACGGCTGTGGCACGGTACCATCCAGCCGATGACGACAGTGAGGACAATGCGGTGGATGACCCGATGGTGAGTGAGTCCGTGACCCCCTTCGTCCTACCTGTAGTGTTAACAAGTCCACAGACCGGCGTGTGGAGGGAATGCCCTACCCTCATATACACCAGTTGTACCCGGTGCCTGATAAGCAGGCCTGTAGCAATGGAAAGTGGCATCAGGTTGCATTGACTGGCCCAACCTGTTCGTTTTGAGCAAGTCAACGGGTCCCTGTTGGGAGGGGCCCTGGACACCCACATCATGGAACCAGTCCGGTTGGAGCTCGGAGGCCATTGGGAGGTCCTCCATTTCATTGTCGCTCCAGCTATGACTGATGCTGTGATCCTAGGCCTCGCATGGTTGGATAAGTGGGAACCCACCATTTGGTGGGAGGGTGGTTACCTTAGAATACGCCTTGGAGTTGGGCCCCAACCACCTGGGTCAGGCCGCACGAAGCAGGTCCCAGTGTGTGTGGTCACAGAGGGGGGGAGAAGCCCCTTTCCCAGTGGTATATAGTGACCTGGCTGAGGTGTTTAGCAAGAAGGAGTGCAATCGGCTACCATCTCATCGTGAGACAGATTGTGCAATTGAAATTGAACCGGGAGCCAAACTACCAAAGCCCCAAATGTACGCCATGGCACCCAGGGAGCTTGAGGAATTACGGCTGTTTATTGATCAGAACCTGGCGAGGGGGTTCATTCAGCCAGTCCGTTCTCAGGTCGCTGCCCTGGTCTTATTCCGGGAAAAGAAAGATGGGTCGCTTCGTCTGTGTGTCGACTTCTGAGGCCTTAATGCTGTTTGTGTTGAACATCAATACCCCCTCCCACCTATGAAGGAACTACTAGCCCAGTTAGGAAAGGAGCAGGTGTTTACCAAACTGGACCTCCGGGAGGCTTACTACAGGGTGCAGATACGGCACAGAGACGAATGGAAGACAGCATTTAACTGCCCATTCGGCAGTTTCCAATACCGGGTGATGCCGTTTGGGTTACAAGGAGCCCCTGCGGTGTTCATGCAGTTAATCAACCAGGTGTTGCATGAGCACCTCTACCGAGGGGTCCTGGTTTATCTCAACGACATCCTCATTTACACTGCCACCTTGGAGAACATGTTCACCTAGTACGACAGGTATTACACAAACTCCTTGCGGCCAAGTTGTACGTGAAGCTGTCGAAGTGCGAGTTTCACCGGGACCGTCTGGACTACCTTGGATACCGGATTTCAGGAAGTGGGGTGGAGATGGATCCTCACAAGGTACTGGCGGTATTGGACTGGCAGGCGCCCAGAACCCATCGACAGTTACAGAGCTTTTTGGGATTTGCCAACTTTTATTGGCAGTTCATCCCCTCGTTTGCCACCGTAGCCCACCCCCTGACAGAGTTGTTACGGACAAAACACCTGAATAGCAAACCCCGGCCCGGCCAGCCAGTGGGATGGACCATGGTCTGCCAAAAAGCCTTCGAAAATCTTAAAGCTCTTTTTGCCAAGGAACCTATGTTACTCCACCCAAACCCCGATGCCCCTTTTGTGGTACAAGCCAACGCCAGTGACATGGCTGTTGGGGCCATCTTGTTACAATGGAATCACCAGGGGACATTATAACCTTGTGCATACACGTCCTGGAAATTCACCACTACGGAAAGGGGGTGGGCTATTTGGGAAAAGGAGGCATTCGCTGTAAAATGGGCACTTGTGACATGGCGACATTTACTGGAGGGCGCTACGCAGCCGTTTGAGGTATGGACCAATCACCGGAACCTCGAGGCATTACAAAAGCCACAGCACCTGTTGCCTAAACATGTGAGGTGGGCTCAGTACTTTGCTCGCTTCCGCTTTACTCTGAAGTACGTGCCGGGGGGTAAGAACTTTCTTGCGGACGCTCTGTCCCAGTTGCCGCAATACCACAGTAGTAGGGAGGAGGTGGTACAGGCGATTATGCCCCCCTGTACCCAGAGGGTAGCCCACATAACAACTAGTAGGTTGACGACCGTCGCACTTCCGGAGCTACGGGCTGTGTAGCAGATGACAAGTGGTTGCAAAATGATCCGGGCCTGTTAACACAGAGGGAGAGACTGCCCTGGAAAGGTGATAAACTCTTATGTTCCCGAAAGCCTGCAGCCGACCGTCCTCCAGCGTTGCCATGATGCTAAACAAGCCGGGCATTTCGGGTTCCTAAAAACTTTACACTTGGTGCGACGACAATTCTGGTGGCCCCGAATGAAACCAGAGGTGGAGACATACGTAAAGAACTGTCACATCTGTGCCACTGCAAAACAACGGGTGGGTAAGCCGATGGGACTGTTGCAGAAAGTAGCCAATCCGACCCATCCCTGGGAAGAAATCGCTATGGACTTCATAGTTGAGCTACCACGGAGCCGGGGCTACACCTTGATATGGACGGTTATCGATCTCTTCTCGAAGCAAGCTCACTTTGTTCCCTGCAAGGGGTTACCATCGGCTCGGCGACCGGCCAGGCTCTTCATACAGCACATCTACCTTCTTCACGGAGTGCCCCGACGTGTAATCTCGGACCGGGGGGTGCAGTTCACCGCGCACTTTTTGCGTACATTCCTTCAACTGGTAGGATCGTCTCAGAGCCTCAGCTCCGCATACCACCTCTGTACCAACGGGGCTGCGGAGCAAGCAAACACCATGATAGAACGCTACCTATGCAGCTACATCACATACCAGCAAACGGACTGGGTAGACCTTTTGCCGTTTGCTGAGATGGCGTACAATAATACGGTGCACAGTAGCACCGGCTTTGCCCCTTTCCGGGTGGTATATGGAGTGGATTTTGTTCCTATACCAGAATGGCCTCAGGAAGCAGGCATACCACACACACCCCCAGGCATGGATGTCGCAAGTAGCGGGTTTGTGGGGATGAGTAAAGGAGGCTCTAACCCAGGCCGAGGCAGCTGTAAAAGTTCAGGCTGACAAAAAAGAGAGCAGACCACAGGCCTTTCCAGGTGGGGGACTGGGTATACCTATCCACAAAGTACCTCCGTTTGCGACTTCCCTGTAAGAAACTCAGCCCCAAGTACATAGGGCCGTTCCCGATAATCCAGGTAATCAACCCGGTGACGGTACGACTATGATTGCCGTCGTTATTAGGAAAAATTCATCCCGTTTTTCATGGCAGCTTATTAAAGCCATTTCATGGGACCCCAGTGGGCTGTACAGCACTGGGACCAGTAAACAGGTCGCAATACGAGGTTCAGGAAGTTATTGACTCATGGGTCCACCATGGTAAATTGCAGTATCTTATCCGGTGGAAGGGGTACCCACTTTCCGAAGCGTCCTGGGTTGGGGTGGCGGAAGTACATGCTCCTCGGCTCCTATGGACATTCCACCATCGATGTCCAGGGAACCCGAGTAGTAGAAGCTGTGGAATAATGGACTCACCCATTTCTCCTTACCTTCCAGGTAAAGACGTAGTAGAGGGGGCCGCATGTCAAGCCCTGTGGGGCTTGCCATTTACTGGTGGGGGGAATTCGGAAACCAGCCTGCTGCCGCCAAACACAGCTGCGACACTGCATGGCCCCTCGCCCCGGCCGACACCGGGGAAACCCACTCCTCGCCAACCAGCTGGGTGTCGGAGGCCGGCAGAACACCACTGAGCTCAGCCGGCCGACGCCCGGAACCCCCAAGCCTCGCTGCCCCACCGCCCAGCTGATCGTCAGACATGTGCAGAATGACGAGAAGCCGGAACTGGGCAAGGGGGCTGTTCCAACAGCGTAGACGACCCGTGTGATGGCTGGACAAAGGGGGGGATGTGCAGGGCCGGGGGCTAAGCAACACAGAGCACTCACCGCTACCAGGGGGACTACCGGTGGCTGGCCCGGAGGAGCCTGGAAGCAGCACGTCAGAAGATGGCACCATCTTGGACGAACAGGAAGCAGGGCAGAGGAGTGGGGTTCAGCTGGGGGAGGGCCAGGGCCAGACAAACGGACTTTTTAAGACAGCTGGGCAGATGGTGGTTAATGGTTGGAGGGTGGGGTGTTGGGTTGTGGCACTGTTACATGAAGCACAGGGAGCAAACCACTCCCAGTGCTGACTTTGTAAGGGATTAAAATACCTGACTTGCAATTCGTTCCTGCATTCCTGTGTTCATTCCATCGGGACGACAACGGACGGCATGACACAGATATTTTGCCCTGAATTGACATTTAAATTATATAGTTTGATCAAAAGTTTTGAGTTATCTTTATTCTGACCTGAAATTCAGTATCAACCTAGTGTTGACCATGAGGAGACCAATCCTAGCTCTACAATCAGAACCACTGATTAGTTGCTCTTGTTTCTGCCTCCTAGGAAATGAGAACAGGATACTGTTGAAAAGATCACTAATTTCTATTTCGTCCGCTTCATAACCCACTACTCTCATTAGTGTAATTTTAATGTACTCGACTCCCCTAAAAATCCAAATACCAAAATGAACACAAATGAACAATGAAAACAATATAAGGAAAAGTTTGGAAAAGGATTTATTGTAACAATGTACAAGTAAAAGTTGCTTTACAAAACTGAACTCTGCATCTCTCCCAAAGAACCTCAGTTTGGGAAACCCTTAATTAGAGGATCATTAAAAAGATGTTGAATAGGAAAGTACTTTCTGTAGCAATTTACTTAATGAAGCAGAGCTGGTCTGCCAGTAGAGTAGTCCTAACTTTAAACGTGAGGGCCCTCATTGGCATAAGGAGCAAGAGCCTACCTAATAGCATCCAAAAATAAAGCCCAGCTCATTCCTCTTAACCATCCTTTTGACATGCTCCCGGAACTTATTCTTAACCTAAAATCTTAATCCTAGAAGATAATATGTTGCCTGCTGAAAATTATTTGAAATTTTTAAACTATATTTTTTATTTTTTTCTGTATTTTTTTAAATTAACTTCTATTTAGATTTAGGGATTTGGTTTCATTGGTAAACAGACATAACCTCTAATGAAACAGTTGCTACCCATTGTGTTCTCAGGGTGTTCACATACATCTTTTTCATTTTATATATCTGGGCATTGGCAGAAATAGGTAATTTTCTATTTTTCCAAAACCAGTTCTTTATACAAAAGCTGTCAAATACCAAGTTGGACAAG
Source organism: Crotalus tigris (assembly GCF_016545835.1). Taxonomy (NCBI): domain Eukaryota; kingdom Metazoa; phylum Chordata; class Lepidosauria; order Squamata; family Viperidae; genus Crotalus; species Crotalus tigris. The sequence goes on from NW_024096663.1 coordinate 1,304,801, forward strand.
TTGAAATACGTCAGGAAATTCAGCTTATCATCATCATAATTATGATCTAGGGAACTCCTGTTGGAAATTTATGTACTGTGATTCAGTTTCCATCAGAATCAGAACATGGAATTCTGCTCTGGGATTCAGTTGTCACAGTGAAAATAAGAAAGCTAGACAAAACTAGGACAGAAAGGAAAAAAAGATTCAATTTATAAATTAGACATGTCTGAATAAGCTGATTGTAGGATGCTAAGCACATTCACAAAAGACAGTGATATAAGTTTTTTTTTTCAGCTCATGAAAGGACTTCTATTCTCTTGAAATATAAAGAAGAGATGTGAAATAATTTCACTCTAGGATGATTCAGAAGGACATTGGAGGAGATAAGCTACAATTTGTCTAATTCTGAATATAATAATTATTTTTAAAATGCAGAATCAGAACTCACTGTGGACTAAATATAGAAGAAACTAGGAAAAGTAGGACAGGGTTGCTTGTTTTTATCACAGGGGGAAGAGACATTAAACGAGTCAAAATGATTACCCCAAATTACTAAAGAGGAATCATTGATACCAATTCCAGCTATACAGAATGCATATTACAGAAAAACTCCAAGCCCCTCACTGAATTTGTCAGCTCCACTTCAATTTCAGTTTCTCCAGGATCATGTCTACATAAACGGGTACAGGTTTTTTCTGTCCTAGAGCTATTACATCAAGCCATTGACAGAAAAAAAAATTCTGAATAAACAAAAGGAATGGAAAGATATAATCAGTGTCCACAAAAACTTATTTATTCCAGCCACAACACTGTGAGAAGGAACTTGGACTATTGTACTCTTTGAAAGTATATCCATAGAAAGTTATAGTAGCCTATGTGGGTTGGAAGGGAACATGGAAAAAAGCTATATAAAGAATTGTAGATGCCAGGCCTTCTGGAAATTTTTTGACAAAGGACATGGCTTTTTTCAAAACCTGTAACATTTTTTTTTATTAGACTGCAATGGGGTATATGTTTATTTAATAACTATACTTACATAAAATAAATTACATAAATGTTCTTCAATCCCAATTGCAACCTCAGCAGTTTACAGAGTACACAAAATACAAAAGTTAAAAAACCCGCAATCTGATTAAAAGGAATAAGAACACCTTAAGAACAACTTAATGTTTTTAACATTTTTTTAAGAACACTATGTTCTTTAACGTTCTTTAAGAATTAATGTTCTTAAAAATGAAAAATAAAAAAGGCAATACCATGTTACCACAGAATAGTGCCTTTTAACCTTGTGCGCTCTCCTTCCCGCTTGCCAGAAGTATGCTATTATTAGCAGTTTCTCCTTACAAGTTGTAAGGGATAAGTGATTCTGATTGGAGCAGGTGGTACTACAGATATCCAGGCATCAATCCACAAAGGGCTTTATAAGTCAATATCAGAATCTTAATTCTACTCAGAAACCAAATAGCGACTAGTACAGATCCTGCAGAATCTGTTATGTGCTCCCAACCCTTGAAGGCAGCAAGGATATGGGCCATTGCATTCTGGACCAATTACAGTTTCTGAATAGTTTTTAAGTGTGGCCACATGTAGAACAGAAAGGAAGTCTAACCCTGCCTGCCTAAAAGCAGCAAGTGATCTTAGCATAACACTGCATCAGTGTGTGTGTGTATGTGTGTGCGTGTGCGTGTGTGCGTGTGTTCAGTACAGAAAGTACTACTTTTATTCTTTTCTGTATTTTGCACATTTCAACCATGGCAAAAAATAAATCTTCATACAGTTAAAGATGTAGATGAGAACACAAATCTCTAACAGATTTTTTATTAATTTATATATGTTTGACACAGCTCCCAAGATTGCAGTCTTGCATAATGTTATGGAGTGTACCTTTTTAGAAAAGGGTAAAAGCATTTTCCCCTTCATACATAAGCTATTGGATAATATTATGACACCTTCTGTTACATTTGTTACCACAATACATAAAACAAAAATAAAAAAAACCCAATACACAGGTAGATTCTACTAATAATTGCAAGTTACATCAGAAGTAGAGAGCTACACATTTATGCACATAGAGGCGGCTTATTTTATTTTATTTATCAAATTTTTACACAGCCCATCTCACCTAAGTAACCCTGGACAGATTACAAACAACATTATAATATAATATAAAACTAACCAAAAGCATAATTAAAAACAGTTTAAAAAGGTTAATATTTAAAAATTAATTTTTATCTACTCCTTACACTATTCACAAGTAATACAATAGAGTGCAATATACCTGTTAACATATTTTTTCAAGGTTCTTCTCTTTTTAAAATTTCCATATCATACTGATTTCCACACACACTTTACCCTTTATGTCACATTGGTTGTATTTTTAATGAAATTAGATCTGTGTCTTTTCATAGATCACTAAAGGTAGTTACTTCTTCTGCACATGATTAGAGACAGCATATGTTCATTTATCTTTCATAAATCTTTTCAGATAACCTGTCCATTCAACCATTTCTACAAAGTAAAATATGAGTTTGCTTTTTTTTATAACTTCAGTGAGTCTCCATATTCTCCTATGTCTAGGACTCTAGGAGAATGTCTGAAATATATTATCACCTATACCAAAATGGTACTCAGTGGTGGGATTTAGCCGGTTTGCACCAGTTCTGTAGAACTAGTAACTAATTTCTTTTGAGTTCTCCTCAGTTATAGCAACTTTGCTTTTCTTGTTTTTCCTTCACTCTTTTATAAACGCTTCCTTGATTATCTTGAGACTTTCACAAAATACCAGATGATTGTAAATGTTTATCCATTAATATCATTGTGTTGGTAATGTCCAAAATAGGAATATTTCCAAATGCCCAAACCCACAAATAAAAATAAGAGGCAACCAGTTTTGACTTTTCTAATATTCTCTTCACAGTCTATATTATCCTTTCTACACTGTATAATACAGACAGGAAGTAATATGCACTAAGTTGCAATCTTTTGCAAATTGAACTAATGACTGCAATGACTTTCAGAGATTTCCTGTGCTGTAAACTCAGTTTGACTGAACAATTTTAGTTTGATTAAACAAAAATGTTCTAGAAATGTAGACTAGCAATCAATATAAATTCAGATTTGAAGTTCAAATATATGCACATCGAATTTCTGCCAAGTTCTTCTATTTTGTATATTTTAATATACTATTTTGTATATTTTAATCACAAATGAAGGCATTTTATATACTTTAAATCACTCCCATAAAAAGTTATGAGGAATCTTCTTCATGGAGTGCACGTTTAAGTCTGTAACTTTTTGTCATTACTTCCACACATTTTTGAAAATTCTTCTTTCTATATGTTCTATATTCTGTTCTGCCTGTTGGGGATGCTATTTTATTATGATAAATCAATCCCAAACATGAGTCTCTTCAGCATTACAAATGACTGATGTGATTTAACTTTTTAGCTCTACAAACATTAATGTGTTTCAACTTTAAATTATAAATCCTTAATAGTCTTGTTTCTATTCTTTCAGAACTTATTGCAACACTATATGGTCCTGATTGCCATATTATTGTTCCAATTTGTAATAATACACTAGAATTTTAATTCTGTTACATAGCCGTCATTATGTTCATCTTTGTAAAAATGCCTTATATGATGCATAATATGACAAAAGCAAACATTCTCATAAAACATTATAAACATTCTCATAAAATTTAATTTAAATTTGTAGGCACTGGAATAAGCACCTGAACAGCAAGTGAAGCAGATGCATTTCTTCTCATCAAGGTTCTCAAATTAATAACCAGCTATAAAAACTAAATATAATTTCATGAACATGTAGCATAAACAAGTTTCTACGAGTAAGGATGATGTGTGCATCCTTTTTTAAAAAAAAAACAAAAAACATTTTACCCTGTTCTTTATCCTGCAAGTCTCCCAGAATAATTTACAGTCTGATATTATAATAGCAAAATATTTTATAAACTGCTGTGTCTGTTTTGGTAACCAAACCAAAACTGACTTAAATCAACTGATCTCTCAATAGAGGTAGTTTTCTCACTCTCTTTGCCAGCATTTTAGAATTTTCAAGAAATAACATTTTATTTTCAGCTTTCAGAAGTTCTATATAATATGCTTACATATATGCTTACATATAGGCTTAATATAGGAAAAGAGACACTGCTTGAAAACTGAATAGAAAAAACAAATATAAACTTGTTATAAATGGTGACTCTTATAAGGAACCAAAATAAATATGTGCTGATTGTACTCATCAGCTCATGAAATGTATTGCCTATCACAGACATATCAAACACAAGGCCGGGGGGCCGGATGCGGCTTGTGAAGTGGTTTCATGTGGCCCGCGAAGCCATTCTGGAAACAGGGCCCCCGCTGCCTTGGCCCTGGCCCAGGCTGGCTGGGAGCCAATGTACAATTTTGTGGTGGCCATCTATGCTGAAACGCATTCAGTCTTAGCTCCACAAGGCTGTCTAGAAACAGCGAGGAACAAGCCCCTGCTGTGTTGGCCCCGTCCCCTGGGTGCATGCTGGGGAGGTGTCACCCTTTGTGAGGAATGAAGAAATGGACCATGCCTTGGCACTTGCCCCGGTCCCACCCTCTTCTGCCAGAGACCCTCAGATCTGTCCCACTCCTGCCCAGGCCCCCACAGGCACCCTTGACGTAAACGATGTAGAGCTGGCCATGCCCACCCAGTAGGCCACACCCACCCACCCCCCAAGGGCAACTGCAATGCTGATGCGGCCCTCAATGAAATTGAGTTTGACACCCCTGGCCTATCACCAACTGGGATAGAAATTTGACAGAACAATGTCACAGTTTTATCAAGTTCATTGAATCATTCTGACTAATATATGTGCAAAGAATCATACAACTTATCACCATGGAATATTAAGCTCCAGGAAAGAAGTTCAGTTCCCATGGACACAGGTGATGTTCTCATCCATTCTCTCTGTGAAAAAGAACAGAAATGGAAAGAAAAATATTGCAAGTGAATAATTGTCTATGAAGATGTCAAAAGAGATATTTGATTTCTGGGAACTTGGTTTCTGTAGATGATGGCCTGTTGTTATAAGTTACATGTCACAAGGCCTAATAAATATATCCTTCGCCAAAGTGGTAATAATTATTATTATGAAAACTTTAAAATGAATTCTGTAGGAGTGGAAACAAATCCTTTCCCAAAGTAAAGACTTCACATAAAAATTAGTGCAATTAGAAAGCAAGGGGAATGTTGATGTTAAATAAAGTAAAAATAGTAAAAAAAAAAGTTAAAATAGGCAAGAAAATGGTAAGATAGCACCTATCCATTCTAAAGTTCAAATCCCCAGGACCAGATGGATTACAACCCAGAGTTCTGAAGGAGATGGTGGATGTGATTGTAGAACTACTGAACCATATCTTTCAAAGGTATTGGAGCATCAGAGAACTACCAGAGGACTGGAAAAGAGTTGATGTAGTTTGCATATTAAAAAAGAAAAAAAAATACATCCAGGAAACTATCAGCCTGACATCAATACCTGCAAAGATCCTGAGGGAAAAAAAATCAAGCAATGGATCTGTGAACCCTAAAAACAAGCAAAGCTATTACTGGAAGTCAACATGGGTTTGTCAAAAACAGATCATACCAGACAAACCTTATTGTATTATTTAACAAAGTTATTAAATTAGTGACCAGTTAAATGCTGTGGACATCAGATACTTGGGCTTCAGTAAGGCATTTGACAAATCAGACTGCAACTCACTTGGTAAGAAAAATGTGAGATAGATATAGCATCACCACCAAATGGATTCATAACTGACTGACCAACTACTCTCTATATCTACGTAGAGGGAAGCATACAGTGGGGCCCAGTACTCAACATCTTCATAAATGATTTAGAAGGAAACTCATCAAATTTGCAATTGATACCAAGCTCAGGGGACTAGCTACCACTTTAGAAGATAGACTCAAAATCCAGAAGGCCATCAAGGCCTTGAACACTGGGTCCTGTTTAACAAAATTCAGTGATGAGAAACATAAGAAAAACTAAATGCACAGGTATAGAATAGGTGGTATGTGGTTCAACAGCAGTGATTGTGAGAGGGATCTAGAAGTCCTAGTGGACAATCACTTAAACATGAGCCAGCAGTGTGCTTCAGCTGCCAAAAAAGCCATTGAAGTCTTAGCTGCATCAACAGAGAGATAGCATCAAAGTCACATTAGTACTGATTTATACTGCTGTGGTAAGACCACATTTGGAATACTGAGTCTAGTTTTGGTCACCATAATACAAACAGGATGTTGAGACTCTAGAAAGGAGGTAGAGAAGGGCAACTAAGATGATTAAGGGATTGGAGGTTAAAACATATGATATTGCAGGAAGTGGGTTTATCTAGTCTAACAAAGACAAGCACTAGGGGTAACATGATAGTGGTCTTCTAATATTTGAGGGTTATCACAGAAGAGATGGTCAACCCATCTCCAAAGTACCTGGGGGCATGACAAGAAGTAATGGAAAATTATCAGGGAAAGATCAAACCTAGAAATAAAGAGAAATTTCCTGACAGTGAGAACAATTATTCTACAGAATGGTTGCTTCCAAAAGTTGTAGGAGCTCCATCACTAGAGGTTTTTAAGAAAAGATTGGACATCCATTGGTCCAGAATGGTATAGGGTTTCGTCTCATGTTTGGGGATTGGACTAGAAGATGTCCAAAATCCCTTCCAACTCTGTTCTGTATCTTTTCAGCAGACCTCTTAAACCACTCAGTGAAAAATCAGAAATAACATTGGTTCATAAAATTGATGAAATATGGCTTTCATATTCTCCATCCTTTTGCTCAGATTCACTTTAATGTAGCCTTTAATCTTTCTATAAATGACTACACCCTAACAATTATACTTTTTATAATAATTCATATGTGGGTGTTATGTAGATGTTGCATTATTTGAGGGGGAGTATTTCCCTGTTGTGTGCTCCATTTCAAAATGATAATTGCAAAGCACATAAGATTAAAGCTTTGCTTGGGTAAGATGCCTGGAGATGTGCAAGAGCAAAACTGTAGTTGGCTCCACTATAGAGGCTGATGGATTCCATTTTTTCTTGCATCAACTTGTATTTTGTTTTGTGATGCCAAGGTGTACCTGTCTCAGTGAGTTCACATCTATGCTTGAAATGCATTGTTATTGGCACAATTTTATTATTAGGTGGTTTAAATATTCAGTTCATAAATATTATTTATAATTAGAGGATTTGCACTGCATCAGCAAAAATACAAAATAAAGCCAGAACTTTCATGCTGGAGAAATATATATGCATAATATACAGAATTTGTACATCAAATTAAACCATACATTATTTTGTCAGATTACTGATTAATTCTCATGTATACTAACCAGAATGTTGGCCCGTGTCATACTGGGTTTGTTTCATCTGGTGCAAGAAGTCATGGCAAGGAAAGTAGAATTTAACACTTTCTTTCTGTAAAGAAGCAAAGAGTACACTCAAGTTCAAAATCAAGCAGCCACAAGTCAGGAAAATCAGCATCTTTTAGAAGAAAACTATTTTATCATTAGTTCCTATTTTTATCTAAGCATACACAGTACAATGTACTATTCATAATGGGGTGCACTTAATTAGTTAATCTTTCCACCTCCCATTGTGTTTTCTAACATGCTAAACTCTGCTTTACCTTTGGACCTCTGTCCAGACAATAACAGCTGAATGTTACCTTACCTTCCTTTTTTCTAATAACGGGTCCACTTATAAAGTTTCTTAGCAAGATTACCACAATCTTCAGCTAAGCGCTCATAGTTAACATCTTCTTAAATAAAGGGAAATAGATGTGCCATTTATTATGATTGTGAGACAATTAGATTCAAATCTTTTCATATTTCTCAGAGAGGGAATCTTAAATTTGCTAAATATTTGCCTTTTAGATAGAATTCTTTTGTGTGTAGCAGTCCTACTTAGATAGCTGTATAATAGCAGATTTGAACATGAACTGTGGTTTGTTGGGCAAGGTCAATAAATATTATTGTAAAAGTATCTTGACATACCACTATTAGAATACACTTTCTGAATATATTATTGCTGAAAATTTAAAACAAAAGCATGATTATCAGTAACAGATACTATAGCAACAAAAAATGCTAATTGGAAATACTTTACTATATTACAAAACTAAAGGGATTTTTTTCTTTTATGGAAACATGAGGAGTAATTGGAAGATACTTGGTTTCTCAGAGGCACAACATTTTTCTTTTAAAGCCTAAAAATATTCTTTCCTTTTATTCATGTACAATAGCTTCTTGAGGCTATCTTAAAAGATGTAAACAGAGAAGCATTAAGGTAACATACAAAATGCAGAAGGGAAGCGAACTGGTGTTAAGAGTTTTGAGTGGCTGTCAAATTGAGAACCTCAGGGAACCATAATCAGGGAAACTCTCAAGAAAATGGGCTGTTGCTGTAAGTCGTTGTTGTAAACCTAAGAAAAAAATAACTGTAAAATTGAGTAGCTTCAAACAGGAAAACCCATCTTTCTAGCAGCAGACGCCTTGTGTCTGTGAATGGGTTTCCCAGACTCTGCTCATGTGGAGTCAGGGTAGAAAATGAAGTTTTGAGTTTGAGCTCAAGGACTGCTTGGGAAATGAGAATGAGAGAAATGTGTTTATGTCTCTGTGTGTGAGTGAGAAGACCTTTTTCCCAATCACAGTTTTCTGTTCTCTTTTCCTTGTCTTGGTATGTATATGTGTGTCAGAGTCTTTGTGTGTGAAGTAAATATGACTGTTACTAACTTCAAGAGAAAAGAAGATATCAAAGGAAACACCCTCACTCTGTTTGTCTGGCCAACAAGCAAAGTGAAGAAAGATGTGTTGTTTCCCTCCCTCCCTCCCCCCCTCTCTCTAGAATAGCCCAAAGTTACCTGCTCAGGCAGGAAATCCTATACCATTTTCTTGCCCATTAGTTCTGCTCCCTCCCTTTTGCAACTGTCTGCAGGCACAAACCCCCTCCCCCCTTCTTTTTCTGGTGTGTTGCTTTGAAAGCGAGAGAGAAAGAAGGGAGAAGGGGGGGTGTTGATCTTTTTAACTTTTTCTCTGCTTAGAATTCCAGTTTGAGAAAGGTGGGAGGCTGTGAAATTTAATGCCCACTTTTGCAGTTTCAGCTTGCAATTTTTTCTACTCAAAAGAGGAGCCAGTAATTGTTGGACAATTTTTGGGGGGAAATTTTTGAGTTTAAATTGTTTAAATTGTTTAGTTAGAGTTAGACCTATCAACCAAAAGAAATGACTCTGAATTGTTTTGCTTAGATTTATAAATGTTTTCCCTATTTAATGGAAATTTATTTCCATCTGAATGGAATTTGATTAAATTGGAATTTGACTAACTTTATATTAAAAGCAATATTAGAGTTTGAAAAAAAACTATTTCAGAAACTCAGAATATCTTATTAAGCTTGTTTATTTTTTGTGAAGTTAAAACAAAGAAGATGAGAAAAATTTTGGGATTATAAATAGCTATACTGTTTTGATTAAAGATTTGTACCAAAACTGTTAGAAAAAGAGCTTGTGTTAACAAATGCAAACAGAGTTTGGTGAGGATTTCCAAAAAGGAAAGAAGAATAAAGGAGCTCAGAAGAGAGAGAGGAGAGAAAGTCTTTTTTTCCCTCTCTCTTGAAATAGCAGCGAGAGAAAAGTTTGGGCATAGAAGGGTTGCTTAGATTGCGGAATTGTACTGGCTGGAGAAAGTCAAAGTGAAGAGGAGCTTCTTCTTTTTTTAAAGGAAAGTTTAATCACGAGAGGCAAGTGCTCTTTAAAGCCATAAAGTGAAAGTGCTGACGAAGCCGAGGAAGTAGACATTTTGAATTAAGACTGTAGGCTGAATACCAGAGATAAAGACAAGAGAGAGACCTGCTGGCTGAACAGAGAACAACTCTAGAAGGGAAAAAATATAAAGAGGAAATAACAAACCTGTGACTTTAAAGTACACTTAGTTTTGTCTGCAAGTGCAAATTGATATTTAAGCAAAAACTCTCTGAAAGGAACTATAGGGAAAAACTATATGAACAAATTGTGAGTACAGCAAGGGCGAAAAACCATATATATTTATTGAACTTTCTGAAATCATTGACATCTATATTAACTAAAAGAATGATTGTTAATTATATCTGTTGATAAGTTTATTGTGAATACTGACTGCTGCAAAATATTGGTGACTCAGATTTATAACTTAAATAATTTAATTTAATAACAAGTATCTAAAATTAATTAATTAAACATCTATCTATTTTTGTTTTAAAACGCTTTAATATTCACTGTTAAATATATTAATACTTGTATTTAATATATCTAATTGACAACCTATATACAAAACATAACATACTTAGATCTAATTGTGAGAACCTTGATATACTGGAGAGAAATATAAAAACTGTAAATAAGTGGGGAGGTTGGTTTGAAGAGTTGAGAAAGATGACAAGTATTTCCAATCTCACGAGAGTTGGAATAGGAAGAAAACAGACAACACAAACCATAACAATGGAACCAAGCCCACCTAGGCAAAGATCTCTGGAAGAGGTGACACAAAGAGATAGAGCAAACTCATTTAAAGACCTATAATTAATGCTGCAATCAATGCAAGAGGTACTGTGTAAAAACCATGAAGACCTAAAAAAAGAAATAGGGGAAGTGAGAAATGATGCAGGAGAACTTAAGGAAAAGATGAAGTCAATTGCCGGGAAATTTGAGTGTTTTCAGCAACAGATTATGAAAAAATGAACAAAAGTTACAGGAAATGGAAGAAAGAATGGGAAAAGAAGAAAAGAGAGTAGATGAAATGAATGAGAGGTTAATCCAAGCTAACAGAGAATTGGAATCGGCAGTCATCTCCCTGAAATTAGAGAAGGCTGCCCATTTTCTACGATTCCAAAACGTTAGAGAGAAGAAAGGTGAAGATCTATCAGAGATGATGACAGACCTACTGGTGGGAGCTTTAGGGACTGGCAAAGAAGAGATGGCAAATGAAATCGATGAAATCTATAGAATTCATACGAATTACGCGAGACGACATAATCTCCTAAAGAACTCCACATTAGATTTGTCAAGAAATCTATTAGAGATGAGATATTATTTAGGACTAGAGATGATCCACTAGAATATCGAGGCAGGCAATTAATTGTACTTAAGCAAGTACCAGAAGGGTGAGGGATTTGAGAAGACCTTACCAACAAATAACCTCCAAATTGACAAGAAAAAATATTAATTTCAGATAGCTGACACCGGAAGGGATTATGGTGGTATGGCAGGAAAAAAGGCTTTGACTAGACACAATAGATAAAGCAGAAGAATTTTATAGACAAAATTTTGGTAGTGAGGAGGAGTTAGTGGAAAGAGAGACAAGAAAAGAAGATGAGATATTAGCACAGGCCATAGAAGGAAAGGAACCACAAATCAAAGACAAGGGAGCTGGGAAAAGAGAGGATATAGATAATGAAAAAGATGATGAAAAACATGATGAGGATAGACTCAAAGAAGTTAAAGAGGCTAGACCGACAAGAACATTAGTGAGATATTAGCACAGGCCATAGAAGAAAAGGAACCACAAGTTAAAGAGACTAGACCGACAATAATAAGATCTAAATATAGATAAAGAGACAAAAGAGGAAGCTGCGATTCTATCCTTGAATGTTAATGGTCTCAACTCCCCACTAAAAAGGAAAAAAAATTTAAACTCAGCAAGATGAATTTGGATATAATAATTTTACAAGAAGTCCATATAAAAAAACATCAACATCTACTAAATTGCCCCAAATTGGGGAATATGTTTGCATCACTGTCACAACAGAAAAAAGGAGGAGTTGTAGCATATATTAAAGAGGAAATTCCAACAAAACAAATTTACAAAGATAAAGATGGTAGAATTCTAATAGAAGTAATATTGAATAAAATAAAAATAGCCCTTGTGGGAATCTATGCCCCGAATGAGGGGCAGAAACAATTTTATAAAAAAATTACATAGTATTATTGGTGAGTTTGAATATGACAATATCTGTATAATGGGAGATTTTAACGCAATTGCAGATAAACACTTAGATTATAAAAGTGATAAGATTAGAAAAGGAATTAGAAGAATACTACCTAGTACTTTCCTTAAAATGGCAGAGGAGTTTAATATTCAAGATATCTGGAGGGAGAGGAATATAGGGGAAAAGCAATATACCTATTATTTGGGTCGACATCTATCATGGTCCAGAATCGACATGGCATGGCTGTCAGTAGATTTAAATTCAGAAGTGGAAGACATTACAATTGACACGAACTCTTGGGCAGACCACAACCCAGTCAGAATTAGATGGAGAGGACAAAAGAAAATAAGGAGATGGACTTTGAAAAGAGCAATTTTAAAACATAAAGAATTTAAATTGAAAATGGAAGACCAAATGGGTCTGCTTTTCCAGATGAACAAAAAGGAAGATACAAACTGCCAAAATTTATGGGACACAGCCAAAGCTTACATGAGAGGTGTTGCAATTGCCTATATGGCCAGGGAAAATAAAATCAAACTACAGCGACAAAGAAATTTAGAAGAAGAACTTAGTAAAGCTGAGAAAAAACTACAAAATGAACCACAAAGATGTGATTTGAAACAACAAATAGACCTAATTAACAAGATGAACACCATTGAAAAGGAAGAACTGGCGCAGCAAATAAAACGCACTAAGCAAAACATTTTTGAAAATGCTAACAAACCGGGGAGATGGTTGGCTTACAGAATAAAGAAACAATGATAAAAAAAGGATTAGTAAACTATACAATGAAGAGGGTGACATTGTATATCAGAATGAAGGGAAGAAAATTGTGGCTTATGAGTTCAATAAGAAATTATACGAAGATGAAGAACGGAAAAACAAAGATAATATACTAAAATATTTCCAAATAGCTGAATTACCGAAAGTCCCAGAAGAGCTCAAAAACATGTTGAATAAAGAGATAACACCTCTAGAATTATCAGATGCAATTAAGAAACAAAAAAACAAAGCCCCAGGTCCTGATGGTTTACCAGCAGAAATATATAAAATTCTACAAGAATCTTTAGGTCCAACATTAATAGAACTATTCAATGAAGTCCTAAAAAATGCGAAAATACCAGCCTCATGGGAAGAAGCAATTATTACATTGATTCCCAAGGAAAACTCAAACTCGGCGTTTATTAAAAATTATAGACCTATCTCATTACTAAATTCGTATTACAAAATTTTTATGGCTATAATGGCTGAGAGATTCGAAAGATTCTTAGTAAAATTTATACATACAGACCAAAACGGCTTCTTGCCCAAAAGATATATAAGAAATAATGTTAGGATTGTATTAGATGTATTGTAATACTATGAGGTTCATAATGAAAAACAAATGGGACTAATTTTTCTCGACGCACAAAAAGCATTTGATAATGTTAAATGGGACTCTATGCTTAACCAACTGGTGTATATGGACTTTGGGGAGAATTTTATAAATATGTTTAAAGCAATCTATTCCAAACAGGTAGCCAAAGTAATAATTAATGGAGAAACAACTGAAAGTTTCCAAATTCAAAAAGGCACAAGGCAAGGTTGTCCACTATCCCCGTTACTGTTTGTATTGTCCCTGGAGGTATTAACTTGAACAATTTGGAAAGATGAGCAAATCAAAGGATTGGAGATTAAGAGAGAAATATTTAAAATGCAAGCCTTTGCAGATGACTTTGTCTTTATAATTGAAGAGCCCCTACAATCAGGGACAAGGCTAATGGAAGTACTGGGTAAATATGGTGAAATAGCAGGCCTAAAGATAAAGAAAAAACTAAAATGCTTGTTAAGAATATGACTAGAGCACAGAAAAATGAATTAGTTGATAGATTAGGCTTCCAGACTACAAAGAAAATAAGATATTTAGGGATACAATTAACAGCTAGATGTGCCACACTTAAAGGAGACAACTACGACAAATTAATGGAGCAGATTAAAATTGACCTGGATAGGTGGACAAACTTACAGCTTTCTTTTATGGGAAGAATGGCTGTAATTAAAATGAACATGCTACCCAAAATACTATTTTTGTTTCAATGCATACTGATCAAATTAGATAAGGAATTTTTACAAAATTTTAACCAAATCATACTCAAAATTATTTGGCAAGGGAAAAAAGCAAGGATTAAGTTAAAATGATTGCAAGATTCTAAGGAGAGGGGTGGATTCGGTCTCCTGGATTTGGAAAAATATTATCAAGTTACTGTCAAAGGTTCCAACTAATGAAGCACTTCAACGAACTTTCAGGCATGTTTCCTAAAGTCTTTATTACAGAGCTACAAATTGCCGGACACCATCATGTACGTATTGATGCCAGAATCTGACTTCCTCTCGCTGGCATCAATCTTTTCTTGCTAAACCCCTTCCTTATCTTGTAGTCACAAGTCACATTATCCAATTAGTGTGAAGGTCAAAAATTTACTTCCTCTTTCTTTCCCGGGCTTCTCCCCCCCACTCTAAGCTATGTATTAACCCAGTAAATGCCAGACAGTTTTGCATATTATCAAAGCAAGAATATACAGTATTTGCAGCATTGACATCCGGCCCCCCTTACAAGAAGGACAGATCCTGTAAAGTAAACAAAAGCATATGTTAAGGGTTATCTTTCGGTTTGCTGGGGTGTTTCACATGAAACCTTTCGATCAATCTGTCAGCGTTCACTTCACTATATTTCACCCAGGTGGCTTCAGACAACGGGTATCCCTTCCATTGTACTAAGTACTGTAATTTCCCTCTAAAGATTCTGGAGTCAAGAATATGTTTCACTTCATAGTGGGTCTGCCCTGCCACTACGAGGGGTCCAGGTGCCTTCTTTGGAGGAGGTCTTAAAGTGGAGCCCCGATAAGGCTTCAATAAACTACAATGGAAAACTGGGTGAATTTTCCCTAGAAGTCTAGGCAGTTTTAGTTGTACTGTGACTGGATTGATGATCCTAACTATGGGGAAAGGCCCCATAAATTTAGGCCCCAATTTCTTGCTGGGCAATTTGAGACGTAGATATTTAGTTGACAGATAGACCTTCTCCCCAACTTGGAATGTTCTTTGGGGAGCCCTCTTTTTATCAGCCTGCTTTTTATTGTGGCTGTGTTTGAGAGCATTAAGACGGAGCACTTCTGGCAAATATAACTTCCCCCCTTTGTAAGCCAAGCCATCCCTGCATGTTAGGGACGCTTGATTATCTTTGAACCATTGGTCAGTGAGGAGCTCTCGTTTTATTTTCTTCACTCCAGGGTCATCAGGATTGGGGACCCTGCAAGGTGTAAGTTGAGCAAAAGTTTGTGAATCGGGAATAATTGCCTCGTTAACCTGCTCTCGTTCGCTTTTGTACTGGGGTAACCGGGATAGCGCATCAGCTAGAAAGTTCTTTCCTCCTGGTATGTACTTTAGAGTGAAGTTGAAACGGTTAAAGTACTGTGCCCACCATACTTGCTTTAGTGACAATTTGTGGGGAGTTTTCAGTGCCTCTAGGTTTTTGTGATCTGTCCCTACCTCAAATGGCACCTTGCTCCCTTCTAGATAGTGTCGCCAGTTCAATAGCGCCCACCTAATTGCGAAGGCCTCTTTCTCCCAGATTGCCCATCTTCGCTCGCTCTCAGTGAATTTCTTAGAGGTGTAGGCACAGGGTTGCAGGATCCCATTTTTGTTCTTTTGAAGTAACACTGCTCCAACCGCCACATCGCTGGCATCGGCTTGAATCACAAAGGGTTCCCCTGGGCAGGGGTGCTTTAGAACCGGTTCAGCGGCAAATAGTCTCTTTAAATTCTCAAAAGCTGTTTGACAGCTCATTGTCCATGCTAGTGGTTGGCCCAGTCATGGCTTCCCTCCTCCTTTGCCTGTTTTGAGTAGTTCTGTAAGAAGTAGGGCAATCTCGGCAAAAGAAGGGATGAATTGACGATAAAAGTTGGCAAAACCCAGAAAGCTCTGGAGCTGTTTGCGAGTCCTTGGGGGGTGCCATTCGATTATAGTTTTCACCTTGGCCGGATCCATTTCAATACCCTCATTGGAAATTCGGTAGCCAAGATAGTCTAATTGGGTTTGGTGAAATTCACATTTTGACAATTTGACATAAAGCTTGGCATTCAATAGTTTCTTTAACACTTCTCTCACTAGCTTTATGTGATCAGTCATATTTGTGCTGTATATCAGGATATCATCAAGATACACCAAAATCCCTTTGTACAAGTGATCATGTAGAACCTCATTAATCAACTGTATAAATACAGCTGGGGCCCCCTGTAGTCCAAATGGCATGACTTTGAACTGATAGCTCCCCATAGGACAGTTGAAGGCAGTTTTCCACTCGTCTCCCTCTTTTATTCTCACCTGGTAGTATGCCTCTCTTAGGTCTAACTTAGTGAAGACACTCCCCTTAGCCAGATGGGTCAATAAATCCTTCAGGAGGGGAAGGGGGTATTTATTTTCCACACTTACAGCATTGAGTCCCTTGTAGTGTACGCAGAGATGAAGAGACCCATCTTTTTTCTCTTTGAAGAACACAGGGGCTCCCATGGAAGATTTGGCCCATTCAATAAACCCCCTCGCTAGGTTTTTGTTCACATATCGCTGCATCTCCTCCATTTCGAGGGGGGACATAGCATACATCCTTGGACGTGGGAGTTTGGCTCTGGGCACCAGTTCGATGGAGCAGTCATTGGGTCTGTGAGGGGGTAGGGCATCACATTCTTTTTCACTGAACACCTCCGCTAGGTCCAAGTATTCTTTGGGGATGACTGGTTTGCCTGGAGTCAGTGAGGCGGCCATGTGCGCTCGCTCATTGGGTGGCCTAAGATGTCCAGTAATATCTGTTGAATCAATGGGGGGATCAGGCCCTATAGGTAGTCTCACAATTCTCATTCCTTTCTCCCACCAGATAAACGGCTTCCATTTGTCCAACCAGGCTAGTCCTAGGATCACTGCCTCGGTCATTTTTGGAGCCACCAGGAAACGAATAAACTCCCAGTGTGCACCTATTTCTAGGCGTAAAGGCTCAGTTAATTGTGTAATAAGAGTCCCTCCCATCAGGGAGCCATCGGCTTGCTCAAATCTCATCGGTTTGGAAAGCTGTTTTGCCCTTATGCCCATTTTCATGGCAAACGCCAGACTAATAATGCAGCGGGTGAATCCCGAATCAATTAGTACGTTTAAGTCTATTTGTGCCCCAGACTTAGGGATTATAAGTTTGGCGGCCAGTGAAAAAGGCAGGATTTGTCGACTCACCATTGGGTCGTTTTCTCCTTCATCATCGCTATCAAAGAAGGGTAGAGCAGGGGCAGGTCCACCTGGAGTCTTGGCATCCTCCTGTGTGTGGGGTGTAACCTGGGCAACTGGTTCTTGCGTGAGTCGATTGGATTTTTTTCTCATTAGCCGCTGAGCAGGTTTCTTTTGCATTGCCGGTCCTGGCTTGCTCTGCAGTCGAGGGTAGGGGACTGGACAGGTGGCCGCTCGGTGTCCTCCTTGTCCATACCGGAAACACTCAAAGGAAGGGCGTGCAGGTGGCCTGGGTCTCTCAACCCTTGCAGTAGTTGAAAACTTTCGTGGGGGTGATTGCTGTCCAGGTAGCTCTGGTTGCTGTTCGGGTTCCTGTGGGGGAGGCTTTTTATAGCGAGAGAGCTTAACATCTAGCTTCACGGCTGTCTGGTACCACTCCTGCAGCCGATCAGGTATTTCTCGATAGATGCAGGCCTGAGAGAGGTGATCGTCTAATCCACAGGTCGGCAACCTGCGGCTCCGGAGCCGCATGCGGCTCTTTGAGCCTTCCCCTGTGGCTCCCAGCCTCCTCTGCCTTTGCAGAGAGAGAGAGACAGAGAGAGGCAATTGCGCTTCCCTGCTTCAATCTCTCTCTCTCTCTCTCTCTCTCTCTCTGTGTGTGTGTGTGTGTGTGTGTAAAAGAGTGTACTCACATGTTCTCCGAGGAGCTGAAAAGCTTACTGGGCGGAGCTCCTCCCTTTGCTGCGTCTCTGCAGGAAGCAGGAAGCAGGAAGGGCAGGAGAGAGCTAGCTAGCCCAGCTAGGCTGACTCAGGAATTCTGGGAGTTGAAGTCCATGAGTCATAAAAGAGACGAGGTTGCCTACCCCTGATCTTGTTGGACAACAGTTTGAAGCTTGCCAGGTGAGCAGCAGATAGGAGAGGGGGGGAGAAAGAGAGAGAGAGAAAGAGAGAGAGGGAGGGAGAGAGAGAGAGAGAGGAGAGAGAGAGAGAAAGAAAGAGAGTGGGGGAAGAGGAGTGGTAGACCAAGGGCAGATAGAGAGGGAGGGAGAGAGAGACAGAGAGAGAGAGAGACCCTTTTGACATCTAAAATGAAGATAACACTGCATGTATCCTTTTTTTAACCTGTGTGTGTATGTGTGTGTGTATGTATGTGTATGTATGTGTATATATATATACATACATATATATATATATATATATATATATATATATATATATATACACACACACACATACATACATATACATACACACACACACACACACACACATACACACACACAAATACCCCCACACACACAAACACACACACCTATAATAAAGGTAAAAAAGGATATATGCAGTGTTATCTTCATTTTAGATATCAAAAGGGTTTTGCGGCTCCCAGTGTTTTGTTTTTGGTGGGAAACGGGTCCAAGTGGCTCTTTAAGTGTTTTGGGTTGCCTACCCCTGGTCTAATCCCTCGATGAAGAATGGATGAGGGACTGCTCAGGCCACCCCTCTATTCGACCTGCTATCTTGCGGAATTCTCGCACGTACTCCAGGGCAGGCCTCTCAGCTTGTTTTATTTTGTGAATTTGTCCTGCTGCTTTGAGGCCAATGGATGGGTCCTCAAATCGTTCTCTCAGACTTAAAAGAAAGTGGTGGGGATCTTCCAATTCGGGGGTTTGCTCGCTATATAAATGGTTCAGCCATTCAGATGCTTCTCCCTCTAGGTTGGACGCATAACATTGACCATGGTCCCTGGTTCCGGGTACAGATAGGCCCAGCATTTCAAGTGAAAACGCACTTGGTTGAGAAAAAAAATCAGCTTCTCTGGGTCCCCATCAAAGGTTGCATTGAAGGGTGGTACGAACACAGGCTGCTGTGGCCCCCACTGGGGCTGGTTCCACGGCTGCTGGGCCCTCTGCTTCTGGCCAGCGGGGTTGGATGGTTCCTCCTGCTGCTGTAGGCCTCCCAATGGTGGCTGCGCAAGTGGGGGTTGTAGTGGTCTTCTCTGTTGTTGGACTGCAGGGGGTGGTGGTGCCCTCTGCTGCTGCTGATCATTCATCTGCTGGGGAAACCCATCTACCCAATGCTGCAGATGCCTCAGACTGGAACTCACCCTCTCTTCAGGTTTGGGGTCTCTGGCCGGTGAGGGCAGGGTCTGACAGGCTTCCTGCTGGGCTTCCCACTGCTCTTGTGGCCACCCCACTTGCTGTAGGCCCCAACCTGGCTGCAGATTTATGCCCAGGGGTTGCACGTTTGGGGGCTGTAGCCAACCTCCTTGCTGTGGCTGTTCTCCCCACAGTTGCTGATTTCCTGGCTTCTGTACCACCCCAAGAGATTGCAAGGCCTCTATTAGCTGTGGTAAGTTCAGAGGACATGGATCAGCCACCTGCTGGGAAACCCAATTTCCCCCTTGCTGCAGAGGATTCAGACTGGGATTCTCTCTCTCAAGGCTGGAGTCCATGGCAGGAACATTTGCAATAGAAGGACTGTAGGTTTCACTTTGTAGGAACTGATTTCTGGTTTTCGTTTCTAAGTTTTGAAATCTTTCCAACGACTCACCCATAACTGCGTCATCTGTCCATTCTGCTTTTGAAGTCTTCGCTCTCAGCTGGGAAATCTGCCAAATTCCTCTCTCCCCCGGCTTGCTGGCTGTCGCTCCCCCCCCCCCGGGGAAACTGTTGCAGCCACGGGGCTGGTCTCAGGCAATCTTTCTTTCTCCATAATGAGATCTTCCCCAAAACTTTGCCAGCTCCTCTCAAGCATAGGGCAGCTGATGGAGTTCGGGACCGCAGGTCATTTGAAAAGAATGTTGGATTCTGGCATGATGTCAAAGGTTCCGTCTAATGAAGCACTTCAAAGAACTTTCAGGCATGTTTCCTAAAGTCTTTATTACAGAGCTACAAATTGCCGGACACCATCATGGACGTATTGATGCCAACCCCTCCCTTATCTTGCAGTCACAAGTCACATTATCCAATTAGTGTGAAGGTGAAATGTTTACTTCCTCTTTCTTTCCCAGGCTTCCCCCCCCCCACTCTAACCTATGTATTAAACCAGTAAATGCCAGACAGTTTTGCATACTGTCAAAGCAAGAATATATAGTATTTGCAGCATTGACAGTTACAATATTAATATGAGTGCGGGACTGGATGCAATTAAAAAATAGGAGATTATTAAGATTGGAAGGCCATGATATGCAGATTGGGTGGCACGCCATACTGTGGGATGAGATATACAAGGTCCACCAGTACTTCCGGAGGCATTAGATGAGCGTTAATAGACGTGTGGGTTAAAATCAGGGAACAAAACTATATGCAAATTCCTAATTGGATTTCAACACTGGAAATGCACATACATCCAATGTTCATACAACTAGGGAAATTAATAACGTATAAAAATATATTAGACGAGAGAGGAGAATTGAAATCAAGGAAAAATCTTCAGGAAGAAGGGATAGAACTGGAATGGTGGGCATACCTCCAATTGCAATCAAGATATAGGAAAGATAAAAAAGATTGGGGTATAAAAACAGAGGCGACAGAGTTAGATAAAATATTATTAGGAACCAAAGATAAAATGATTAAAAGAATATATCACTATCTTCTAGACCAGGCAATGTTTGAAGAGCAGGTTAAGGAAACTATGTTAATGTGGAGTAGGGATTTCGGCTTTAATATTGATTTACATATTTGGCAACAATTGTGAGAAAGAAACAGGAAACTCACTTTAGCCACTTCTTATAAGGAAAATTTTTATAAGATGTTTTACAGATGGCATTTCCCACCCACGAGGTTAGGTAAAATGGGCCCCAATCTTTCACCTATATATTGAAAATGTAAAATAGCAATAGGGACCTATTATCACATGTGGTAGGAATGTCCTAAAGCCCGTGATTATTGGAATAGGATAAGAAAATGGTTGAAAGAAATATTAATGTTGGAGATAGAGCTAAAACCTGAACTCTTTTTATTGGGTATAACCACAGATAAATATGATAAGGGAACAATCTATTTGATGTTGCACATCTTGACTGCTGCTAGACTGGCTTTTGCACAAAAATGGAAGAACAAAGAAACTCCCACAGATGAAGAGATACTGCATAAAATATTATCTTGTGCTGAAATGGACAGGCTTATGATGGAATTGAAAGATAAAAGCGGATCAGAATATTTTGAAATCTGGGATAAATTTTACCATTGGTGGGAATCGAGGAGGACTATTGGGTTCATAGATTAGCAATAAGATGGAAATATATATATTCTTAGGTTAGCAAATAGAGAAAATGTATTTAGTATTGTATAAAAAGTTTATATATATTTATAGAGATAAAGAATTGAATTTAAGAGGAGAAATAATTTGATAGAAATGTTCAAACTGGAATGTTACGTCATGCCCAATGTTTTCTTTTTTTTCTTTTAATTGTATTATAAATAAAAAACTTTTTAAAAATTAAAAAAAAGAAGAAGAGAAGAAAGTTACTCAGTATTTGCATAATCTGGTGCAGGTTTTGTCTTCTATCTCAGTACAGGCCCAGGCTGCCTTACCACCACCTGTTTCTGGCCATTGTTCCTGGAGAGTGGGTTCACGTGAAAAGAACTGTCACCTAGAAATACCATGCCAAGTCCTCCTGATTTAAGGAATCAAGGCGTGAGTCCATGGAAAATCCCATCATATCCTCTCCAGTGACAAGCTCCACAGCTGGACGGCCTGAAAATGAAATTTCAACCTGTCTCACCTGTTGAACTGTTTCCATCTAAGTAGGAGAAAAACTTCAATGGATTGGACTACCCTGGAAATCATGTTCCTAGAACCTGGACTATGTGTTACAATATTTTTCTTCTGCTACTGTTGTTTCCTTCGTACCTTTGGTAGAAGGAAGGACCATGGGCCCAATACTTTAAGGAACATTGGTAAGGTGACCAACCGTCCTCCTTTAGGGAGGACAGTCCTCCTTTTGTGAGTTCTGTCCTCCCTCAAAAAGTGTCCTCCTACATGTCCTCCTTTTCGATATTTGAAGACTAATCTGCAGGGTTTTTTTTCTCATAGAATGCTCAGAATGGCATTCTGGCACCCTTTTTTGATAGTTTTTTTTTCAACTTTTGCATGAGCTGTGCTACTTCCCCTATTGGCTTTCGAAAGCCAATAGGAATTGCTGCTGGACTTCCAGCTGTGATGTCATCGTGGAGCGGGTGAAGGATCAGACCTCTGTTCCTAAATCCCGAAAAATCTTCGCTAAGAGCCCAGCAAGGGCTTTGCCGATCCCGGAGAGATTGGTAAATTAAAGAGGAAGCTTCAGAGAAGCCGGGTGGAAAGCAAACACCCGAGCAGAAAGGAGCAGCACTTTTAAAATTGGCGGAGAAGAAGCCGGTCTTTAAGGCCGGCCTGGAGCGATGGCGGCAGTCTGAGAGGGAGTGAAAAGTAGAACTGACAGCTTCGTAACGGAGACGAGGAAACCCCCTGAAGGAGGTGAGAACATTTGGCTGAGAGAAGATGCAGAAAAAGCAAAGCTATAAGCAAAGAGACACAGTGGCAACTGAATTGGAATAGAGCAGAGAAGGGAGCAATAGAGCAGAATGAGAGCAGCGTGAAGAAGCAGAGAGCCCACAGTAAAGTTTATAAAACGTGAGAGACTGGAATTTAAGAACTGCAAGAAGTAGAGACTGAAACCAGAGAAAGGACTGGAGAACGGTTGGAGGCAATAAAGGGTGATTAAGAAGGACTTTGAAAAATTAACATAAGGATTAAAAGATGAAGTGAGACAACGGAGAAATTTAATACCACTTAGTGGAACTTATTTTTGAAGAACAAACAGCATTGAAATTTGGACTTTAACTGACATATATTTGGGTAAAGTGATGAGTGGATGTTTTGGAAATATTGGATATATAGAAGAAGAAAGAAGAGGTGACATTTGGTGGATTGGTGGATATATTAAATTGAGACAGAGAAAAAAAGGCTGATGCAATATTGCAGCACTCATATACAAGCAGTGACTAAGCTACAAGTAGAAAAGGGGCATCAGGCAATGTATTAAAAGTAATGAAGTAATAAAACGATGGCGTTTGCCGCGCCGATGGCGGTTTTTTTCTAGCCACCCGCCCTGGGATCACGTAAAAGTCTGCGGAGACAGTGAAAATTAGCTGTCCCGCGGCTTAAAACCTCTTTCCTTGGGAGAAGAGGAAGAGGAGAGCCTCTTGGGTAAAGGTAGAGCTCCCCTGGACCCCCATAACTTCAGGGAGGTCGGAGGGTAAGAGCTCCCTTGGAGCCCAAGTTTAACTCTGCATTCCAGGTCGTCTTTGTTCTGAAATTTAGGAACAAAGCTAGACGTCGCTTCCACATCTGCTTCTTAAAGTGAGCTTGTGAGTATTTAAAAGCAGATGGAGCTGACCAGGAGAAATTAGATTTGTGATTATCTGGGACTTTAACTTCTGAAAAGTATCTTCTCCAATTTTTCCTTTTTTTTGAAGAAGAAGAAGAGAAAGGAAAGTGATAGAAGTTAAAGATGGCGCTCGGCTTTCTTGTTTGAAGGTTTTGCAACAAAGTTAATAGACTGTTATAGTTTTTGTTCTACACACAGAGGCAAGAACTTTCTTTTTTGTCTTTGGGAATTCGTTTTTTCCTCTTTTTTTTTGATCTTATAAGTCTGTGAATTTATAAAAATGGCTTCAAAATGTTTCGTCTCCTCGGTCCGTAAAGCTTCTATTTCCTCTCTGATAACACAGACTGTCTCTCAGCCTAAGCCAAAGACACCCCCTCCTTCTCCTCCTCCACCTGCATTTTCACTTAAAGATTTACAATAAGCTTTAAAAAAACTGCTTTAGATATTAAAGAGGAGGTAGCTGATCTTTTGGATCATAAAATGACTTCGGAGAGGGCTGTAATGGCAGAATTATTGGAGGAAAAAAAACAGAGAAATGAGAGAGGACATAATGTTTGCATTTCAAGGACTTGCGGTGCATATTGAGAGACTTGATGATAGATTAAATGAGGTGACGGAAAATGCAGCGAGATTGGAAAGCAGAGTTGATGAGGTTGAGAATAAGATAGATATGACATAGGATGAATTAATTATTTCACAGTATAGGGACATGGAATTCGCGCTGCATATTAGAGGAATGAAAGAAAATCCGCAAGAAGACCTAAAAGAGTTAGTGGTTAAAGATATTGCTTTCAATTTGGGATGGAGACTGGGGGAAATTCGGAATGAGATTGAAAAATTTTTTAGGGTTAACTCATGGATTGCCAGACAAAGAAATCTACCTAGAGATGTGGTCATTTATTTCTCCAGAAGATCAATTCGTAATGAAATTATACAGGCTTTCTACAAACAGGTTTCAAATTGCAGCTCAAGATGTCATAATTTTAAAAGAAATACCTCCAAAAATTTTAAGAAAAAGAAAAGATTTTACTTTTTTATCTGAGGAGCTTAAACGTCATCAAATTCAGTTCAGATGGGAGATTCCAGCTGGGATAGCGGTGAATTATGCAGGAACGCGTTATAGATTAACTACAGTTTTAAAGGCAAAAGATATTTATTCCTCTGTTCTGAAGGCAGGTTCGGCCTTATCTCCACAAGCTAGTAAAACTGAAGAAGAGCAAACAACTGGAGGTGCGACGTCATTGATTGCTAGAGAATCACAAGCGGAATCTGCTGCACAGATTCTGGAGATAAAAGAACAAAGGATGACTCGTGCTGCGCATAAACATAGAGAGAAAGATCAGAAGCAGAAGACCAGTGAAATAACAGAAGGAACCACTACTATAGAGCCTGTGGGAGGAGCAAGACCAAAAAGATCTTCAACAGCTGATCTTCAAGTTATGCTTCAGAGGCTTCAGGCCGCTAGAAATGGCAAAGTTTCTGATATGGAATGTTAATGGCCTGAACTTATCACAGAAAAGAAAAAAGTATTTCACTATCTGAAACAACACAATAATGATGTAGTATGTTTGCAAGAGACTCATATAACTTTGAAGGATTCTAAATATTTGATAAATTCTTGTTTGGGGTCGCATTTCATAGCCTCAGCTCCAGGGAAAAAAGGGGGAGTTGTAATTTATGTGAAAAAAACCTTATTGGCTAAACTAATTGACTCTGACTCTCAAGGAAGATATGTTATTATTGATTTAGTATTAGAAGGCAAGAAATTCCTTATTGTTGGATTATATGCCCCTAATCAGCAACAGAAACAATTTTATAAGTTTTTGCATGGAAAAATAACGCAGTTGGATTATAAATCTGTTATCTTGATGGGAGATTGGAATGGAGTTCTGGATTCAAGGAAGGATAAAAAGGGTTCTTTTAAAACTTTTAATCAAACTAAATTACCCAAAGCCTTTTTTGATATGAAAGATGATCTGGAACTCATTGATATTTGGCGAGAAAGGAATTCAAATGACAGAGGTTTTACTTTTTATTCGGATAGACATCAATCATTTTCTAGGATTGATTTTTTTAAATTACTACTGATCTTTTTTCTAGGGTTAAGAAAGTCAAGATTTTTCCTAGGACATTGTCTGATCATAGTCCTGTGTGGTTGGAGCTATTTGTGGAAGACGGGAATAGAAGATCTTGGAGATTGAATGAAAATTTATTTACACGGGAGGAGCTTGTACAGAAATGTAGAGAATATTTGAAGGAATTTTTTGTCTTAAATATGAATAAGTACTTCAATGCCTATGGTGTGAGATGCTAGCAAAGCTTATATGAGGGGAATTTTGATTTATATGAATAATGCTCTTAGGTCTAAATTGACACAAAAACATAAAGAAATAGAAGAAGAGATCAAATTAAAAGAAAAGGCTTTTATCTTGAATCCAATGGATAATAAGTTAAAGGCTTCTATAAACATGCTCAGGGCACAATTTAATATGTTAATGTCAGACCAGGTTGCGACTAATTTGCGCTATATGAGACATAATACCTTTTGCAATGCAAATAAGCCTGGGAGGTGGTTGGCTTATCAATTACGTAAGAAACAGAAGGCAAGAATTATAGAGAAAGTAAAATACAAAGGTAGTGAGGTCTATCAACAGAATTTGATTAAAAAGAGTTTTTTAGATTTTTATACAAAATTATATGCTAGCGACAATATACATGCTTTAGATGTAGAGAAGTATCTACAATCAGTACATTTTCCTAAACTTTCTAATGAACAACAAAATGTGATGAATTGTTTAATTACTTCAGAGGAAATTGGTTTAGCTATTAAGTAGTTAAAGGTGGGAAAGGCCCCAGGTACAGATGGACTAACGGCAATGTATTATAAAATGTTATCTGAAGAGATGATAGAGCCATTAAAAGAACTTTTTAATAGTATTTTGCTGGGAGCTCCGGTTCCCCCTTCCTGGAGAAGGGCTTTTATATCATTGATCCCGAAAGAGGATCAAGATCTTACTGAGCCTAAGAATTATAGACATATATCTCTTTTATATATAGATTATAAGATTTTTTCTAAAATTTTGGCAAATAGATTAATGCAGGTTATGAAGGATTTAATTCATAGTGTTCAGTCTGGATTTATAACAGGAAGATATATGAAATACAATGTAAGACAAATCCTTAACTTAATTGAGTATTTGGATAAGAATAATCAGATCCCTGTGGCCTTTATATTTTTGGATGCTGAGAAAGCTTTTGATCAATTAGATTGGCAATTTTTATTTTTACTTATAGAGAAAATGAATTTTGAAGATAAGTTTCTATATGCTCTCAAGGCTATATATCAACAACAGTCTGCTCAAATTATTATTAATGGGGGATTGACAGAGACTTTTAATATTGAAAAGGGTACAAGACAAGGATGTCCATTATCCCCATAGTTATTGGTTTTAACAATGGAGATTTTGTTCATTCAGATTCGAGAGTCAACTGTACTTAAGGGAATAAAAATAAATAAGAATGAGTATAGATTGAGAGCTTTTGCGGATGATTTGATTTTAACTTTATTACAACCGACTCAATCGGTTAGTCATTTGTTGGAGCTTATAACTCAATATGGGAAAGTTTCTGGTTTTAAAGTAAATAATAATAAGACTAAAATATTATCTAAGAATATGACTGAGAGGGAAAATGAAATTTTAGTTAAACTTACAGGTTTTCAGATAGTGAAAAAGGTTAAATATTTGGGAGTATATATAACAGCTTCTAACGGAAAATTATATAAGAATAATTATGAATTATTGTGGACAAAAGTACAAAAGGATTTAAATGATTGAAAAAAATTACAACTGTCATTGTTGAGAATTTCAGCTGTAAAAATGAATGTTCTACCAAAGTTTCTTTTTTTGTTTCAAATGATACCCATTTTTAAAAAAGATGCTAATTTGGATGAGTGGCAGAAGGGTATCAATAAATTTATTTGGGCTGAGAAGAAACCAAGGGTGAAGTTTAAGATTTTGCAAGGTGCTCGAGAAAGAGGAGGGCTTAAAGCACCTAATTTGAAATTATGTTATGATGCAGCCACATTAACTTTGATAAGCGATTGGCTTAATTTAATAAACAAAAATATTCTTTCTCTTGAAGGGTGGGATTTATTATATGGTTGGCATGCATATTTAATTTTCAATAAGAAAGTACATCGGGCTTTTAAATCGCATATTTTAAGAAATGCCTTACTTCGAGTCTGGAAGAAGTATTATTACAAATTTTTTTTGTTAATTGTTAATAAAACTTTTTCAATAAAAAAATCACAATAGTAATATCACTGAATTCGAAATATATATACATCTTTGCATAATATTTGCATTAGATAAATATATAAAGAACTGTAACTCTTTTCTGTTGTAATGACATACTTAATATCGTTGGTTGTTTTCTGTTGTTTTTCTTCACTTATTTTTTAACCACATTCCCCCCTCCCCTTTTTGACAATGTATTCTGTTCCTTTGTGTTTATTCTTTTTCTGTTATTATTTTAAAAGATATATATATGTGTGTGTGTGTGTGTGTGTGCGTGTGTGTGTGTTTTCTGAGGTTTTCGCGGGTGTTTGTATGTAGGTCTTTGGTTGTTCAGGTTTTCTCCTGCGTAAAATTGGAACTGTCTTGGCGACGTTTCGACGAAGTCCCATTCGTCATCTTCAGGCTGGTGTTTTCAGCTTCGTGCTTCGAGGAGCAATGTGTGATTGTAGCTGTTTCCTCCTTTTAACTGCCAGTAGGGGTATGAACTGATTGGATGAGAGCTTGGCTGTGTTCTGATTGGATGGAGGTGTGTTCTGATTGGTTAGGAGCTTGGCTGTGCTCTGATTGGCTGGGGGGTTGGCTGTGCTCTGATTGGCTGGGGGAGTGTTCTGTTTGGGTGGGGGCTTTGTTGTGCTCAGGTTAGTCTGAGTTGCAGGGGAGTTTAAAATGGTGAACTGCATTGCTATTTTTTGGCTTTGCGTTCGTGGTCGTACCTCATCTTCATGATGGGTGTCAGTTTGCTTCATGTATGGATTGGAGGGGTTTAAAGTGGCTAATGATGCAGCTGTGGTCTGGCTTCTGGTTTGTGGTCGTGCCTCATCATGAGTGTGGCTTTGGGTTTGCTTTTTGAGTGGATGTGTGGTGGTGACATCCTGTGTGGTTTTTGTGAGTGTGGGTCTGTTGTCATTTTTTGTGTTAGGGAGTTGTTTGTCAATAAGGGCGGGTTTCCAAATGGCTGGTAGGCGGGAGGTATCATCTTGTTTGTTCATGCTGTGTGGGCGTTTTTCTATCTCGATGGCTTCTCTGATTATTCTGTTATTAAAATGTTCAGTTTGGGCGATAGTTCTGGTCTTTTTAAAGTCAATTTCATGTCCTGTGATTTTAAGGTGTTGGACCAGGGAAGATGTTGGTTCCTTTTTTTTCACTGAATTCTTATGTTCTTCAATGCGTGCACTTATTCTTCTGTTGGTTTGTCCGATGTATGTGGTGGGACAAGTGGTGCATGGGATTTTGTATACTCCTTGATTTTCTAATTCAATTTTATCTTTGGTGTTTCTTAAGATGGTGGATATTTTTCTGTTTGTGCAGAATGCTGTCTTAATGTGTGTTTATGGAGGGGATCTTACTGATTCTGTCTGTGGTGCCTTTTATGTAAGGGAGTAGGGCTTTGCCATTTTCTTGTTCTCTGTCTTGGGTTTTAGTGGGGGTTTCTTTTTGGATTAGTTTGGTAATCTGATTTCGTTGGAATCCATTGGATGTAAGTGCATTAGTGAGAGTGTGTAGTTCGGTTTTAGGTGTTGTTCATCAGCTAAGCGTTTTGTTCTAGAGATGAGTGTCTTGGCTACGGAGTTGATCTGTGCTGGGTGGTGGTGTGAGAGAGCATGCAGATAGTGGTTTGTGTGTGTTTTCTTCTGGTAGATGGTGTGTCCTAGGGAGCCATTGGATTTCTTGTAGACTAAGACATCTAGGAAAGGAAGTTGGTTATTAGCTTCTGTTTCCATGGTGAACTGTATTTTGGGGTGTAGGCTGTTGAGGTGTATGAGGAACTTGTCCAGTTTTTCTTTCCAATTTGGCCAGATTATGAAGGTGTCGTCTACGTATATGAGCCAGAGTTTGGGTTTGTGTTCAGATTTTTCTAGAGCTTGAGTTTCAAAGTGTTCCATGTAGGTTTGCAATGACAGGTGAGAGGGGTGATCCCATGGGTGCTCCTTCTATCCCATGGGTGCTCTAGAAAAATCTGAACACAAACCCAAACTCTGGCTCAGATACGTAGACGACACCCTCCAATCCATACATGAAGCAAACTGACATCCACCATGAAGATGAGGTATGACCACGAACGCGAAGCCAAAAAATAGCAATGCAGTTCACCATTTTAAACCCCCCTACAACTCAGACTAACCTGAGCACAACAAAGCCCCCACCCAAACAGAACACTCCCCCAGCCAATCAGAGCACAGCCAACCCTCCAGCCAATCAGAGCACAGCCAACCCCCCAGCCAATCAGAGCACAGCCAAGCTCCTAACCTGAGGTTTTCGCGGGTGTTTGTACTTCCAATTTTACACGGGAGAAAACCCAAACAACCAAAGACCCATATATATAAAATGAGCACCAAGGTAGTAAAAACTATAAAAGTTTAATTTAAAAAATTAAATATATATAAAGTAATGAAGTAAATGAATTGTATTAATGAAATAGAAATAAGCATAATTGTGTAATTGAACTAAATAGAAGTGAGAAAGTAATTATAGAATTGTAAAGAAATATAGACAGGTGATTATTCAAATAAGAGCGATAGTGAATGAAATTAAGAGTGGTGATAATACTTAGAGAATAGTATATGTATATGCATCGTGTGTAGTGCTATAGAAATATATATAAGAGGTGTTTAGAGTATTATAAATTGTACTAGATAATAGTGGGATAAGGAAAGGTACAACTCTACTTGTAATTTTACTTTTCAACATTAATCCTAAGAATACTTTTCAATGTTAATCCTAAGAATAACGTTCTATAAAGGTATTATAGTCATATATATTGATACATAATTAGAAATATATATATATATTCTTTACTATCCATATTACATATATATTTGCATATTTAAGCTTAGACTATATAGTTTGAAAACCAACTTGATCAACAAAAACAACTTGCCATAAATTGGTATATGCAAAAGTGGAGAAATATTCAAATAATAAAAAAATGATAAGTACCACAACAACAACTAAAGTTGGCAAAAAACCAGTTACAAATCCCACACCTAATAATGGCCTCTCCTATAGGCTAAAGAGTGATAGCGAAAGAAAAAGAAAAAGCAGAATCAGCAATGAACCCACAGAGCATGCAGTTAACACTACAAACAATTCAAGAAACAATTATGATGACCCAAGAGGCAATAGCAAACAATCATGAAGAAACAAAAATATATCACAAAGAAATTAAGAATGATATTGGAGAAATGAGAGATGAAATTAAAATGAATGATAAGATAGGCAATATACAGCAAATAATGATGGAAAATGAACAAAGAATCCAAAAAGTTGAAACAAAAATGGAGCATATTGATAGCAAAATAGAAAGGATAGTACAGAAATCTGAGCAGGTAAATAGGGAGTTGACTGAATCGATTGCCTTTTTGGAAATGAATAAAGCTTCGTTCTTTCTAAGATTCCAAAATATTGTGGAAGAAAAGGAAGAAGATTTGGGAGAGAAGATGATGGAGATGTTGGCGGAGATATTAGGCAAGGAAAAACAGGAAGTAAGAAGAGACATAGATGAAATATATAGAGTACATACAAATTATGCATGAAGGCATAGATTGGAGAGAGAGGTCCATATAAGGTTTACTAGAAGATCAATAAGAGATGAAATATATAAAAAAACAAGAGACGAATCAATAATATATAAGGGTAAAGAAATAATTGTATTAAAACAAATACCATGTAGTATACAAAATCAGAGACGAGAGTACCAATTTCTAACAACCCAATTAATTAAATATGAAGTTATGTTTCGATGGTTAATACCTGAAGGCATATTTCTAACTTGGCAGGAAAAAAAATATAAGATAGATACACTTGAGAAAGCGCAGGACTTTTATGAACGTTACTTTACACAGGGAGAAGAACAAGAAAGTAGGGAAGAGTCGGAGAGTAAAAGTCAGGATGAAGATGTATTAGAGGAAGTCAAACGAGAGAGAGAAATACAAAAGATACAAAAAAGAGAAAGGTTAGAAAGAGAAGGAGCAAAAGGAAGAGTAATAGAGACAAGAAGCATAAAAAAAATAGAGCAAGTAAAAAATGGGAGACGCAATTAAGCTCTTCTCTGTAAACATTAATGGATTAAATAAACCAAGAAAAAGAGCACAAACGTTTAACAAATTAAGGAAATTGGATGCAGATGTGATATGTCTTCAGGAAGTTCATATAAAAAAGGATTATAGAAAACTACTAGAAAATGTAAAATTAGGAACACTATATACAACACTAGCACAAAACAAGAAAGGAGGAATTGCTATATATGTCAAAGAAAAAATAAAATCAAAATCAATATACTCGGATGAAGAGGGGAAAATTTTAATGTTGGAAATAGAATTAGAGCAAAAGCAAGTCTTATTAATGACAGTATATGCACCAAATAATAATCAACAAGAATTTTTTTAAAAGGTACATAAGAAATTAATGGATCTGGACTACGAAAATATTTGTATGATTGGGAATTTAAATGCAATAGTTGATGTTAAGAAAGATTATAAGAGTAGTAAAAAGAACAAAAAGAAGAAAATATATTACCAAAATTGTTTTTTGACAGTCTTCAGGATATATGGAGAGAGACACACAGATCAGACAAACAATATATGTTCTATTAGTATCCACATCAGTCTTGGTCTAGGATTGATATGGCCTGGGCAACAACAGACGTACAAAAAGGGATAGAAGAAATTGAAATAGGGCTTAATGATTGGGCGGATTACAACCCAATAATAATAAAATGGAAAGGCCAGAAACAGAGAAAAAGATGGTCAATGAATCAAAGACTGTGTAAAGATAAACAATATATACAGATGCTAGAAAAGGAGTTGACATTTTTTCAGGTAAATAAAAAGGAAGAGACATCAACACAAAATTTGTGGGATACTACAAAAGCTTACATTCGGGGATTGACAATTGCATACAACTCTAAGAAAAACAAAGATAGGAGACTTCAACAAGGAAAATTACAAGAAGAATTAAAAAAAATAGAAGGTGATCTACAGAAAGATCCACAAAATAAAAAGATAAAAGAAAAATGGAATATTATAAAACACAAGATTAACCTGACAACACAAAAAGAAATGGCACAGAAAATCAGGATGGCAAAACAAAATTACTTTGAAAATGCGAATAAAACTGATCGATGGTTGGCCTATAAATTTAAAAAAGAAAAAGGGAAAAGAACAATACACCAATTAGAAGATGAAAGTGGAACAGTACAATATAGACGGGAAGAAAAAAAGAAAATAATACAAAAATTCTTTTCAAAGCTATACCATCAGGAAGATATACCAGATGATAAAGTCAATATATAGAGGCAGCAAAAATGAGCAAAATTACTGAAGAACAAAAGGAAATGTTGAATAGACCAATAACTGCAATAGAACTAGAAACAGCATTGAAAAAACAAAAAAAGAACAAATCACCAGGCCCAGATGGAATTCCGGTCGAATTTTATAAAAATACACAAGAGTCACTACAATGAATAATGTTGGAGATTTACAATGAGGTGTTGGAAGAGGCGAAGATACCGACAACTTGGACTGAAGCAATCATCACCCTCAGTGAGTAGGAAGACTCAGACCTACAACAAATTCAAAATTATAGACCGATTTCTTTACTGAATACAGATTATAAGACATTTACAACAATAATAGCAGAAAGGATAAAAAAAAATTTGAATAACTATACCCACCCAGATCAAAATGGATTTTTACCAGGACGACAAATAAAAAATAACATGAGGATAATACTGAACACTTTAGAATTTTACGAAGTCCATCCTGAAAGACAAGCTACACTGGTTTTTCTTGATGCCCAGAAGGCATTTGATAATTTGAATTGGAATTTTATTATAACACAATTGTACTATATGGATTTTGGGACAAAATTTGGAAAGATGGTTGAGAAAATATATACTAAACAAACAGCTAGGTTAATTATAAATGAGGAAATGACAGAAAAAATTGATATAACCAAAGGAGTAAGACAAGGATGTCCACTTTCCCCTCTTCTATTTATTTTATCATTAGAAATACTCCTTACAAAAATTAGAGAGGACTAAGAAATAAAGGGTTTAAAAATTAAAAAGGAAGAATATAAGGCCCAGGCCTTTGCTGATGATTTGGTATTTATTTTGGAAAATCCATTAGAAACTGGCTTTAAATTGATTCAAAAAATAGAAGAATTTGGTGAGGTAGCCGGACTTAAGATTAATAAGAATAAATCAAAATTAATAACAAAAAATCTTACAAAGGCACAGGAAAGGTAATTGGAAGATAAAACAAAGATAAGTATAACCAAGAAAATAAAATATTTAGGGATCTGGCTTACAGCGAAATGTTCCTTGATTAAGGAGGACAATTATGATAAAATATTACACCAGATAAAAAAAGATTTAGAAAATTGGGAAAATTTGCAAATTTCATTTTTAGGGAAGACCGCTACAGTCAAAATGAATGTATTGCCAAAAATATTATTTCTGTTCCAGGTTATTCCAATAAAATTAGGGAAAACATTCTTTCAAGAATTAAATAAATTGGTCACTAAATTTATATGGCAAAGGAAAAAACCCAGGATTAAATTAAAACTCTTGCAAGATATGAAAGATAAAGGGGGATTGGCATTACCAGAGTGGGAAATATACTACCAAGCATTGAGCTTAACTTGGCTAAAAGATTGGATGGATTTGAAAAATATTAGAGTTTTAACAATAGAAAGACATGACTTGCAAGCAGGGTGGCATGCATTCCTATGGGACGAAAAACATAAAATACACAGATACTTTCAAAGACACATAGTTCGGAATGCATTGCTACGGACTTGGGAAAAAATAAAACAAAAACATTATATAAGAATTCCAATGTGGTTATCCCCAACAGAAGCTCTGAAATACCCAAACCTATTGGATATAAATAAGATAATTAGATACAAGGAATTAGTAAATGAACAGGGAAATTTGAAAACAAAACAAGAATTGGAACAAGACATTGGCAGAGAGATTGATTGGTGGACATTTACACAAATTCAATCTAAATATACAGAGGACAAAAAATTATATGAAATCCAAAAAGAGCCGCAAGAATTAGATAAAATTATACATGGAACAGAAATAAAATTAATTAGCAATTTATACAAATACCTATTGAGATATAAAATGGAAGACGAGGTTGTCAAAGACACAATGATTAGATGGGCAAAAAAATTCGGATATAATATAGAATTGGAGAAATGGGAAAAAATATGGGAAATAAATATAAAATTGACTATGTAGGCAGCATTCAAGGAAAACCAGTTGAAGATGTTTTACAGATGGCATCTTCCACCAGCAAAGCTTGCCAAGATGTTCCAGAAGAATTCGCCAACATGCTGGAAATGTAAAAAAGTACATGGAACATATTATCATTTATGGTGGACATGCCCAGTTGCAAAAAAATACTGGTCTACAATAAGAAAATGGATCGAAGAAATAATAGACCAACCTGTAGACTGGAAACCAGAGATCTTTTTGTTGGGTATTTTAAACAGAAAATATAGTAAAGAAATATGGTACTTAATTTTATATATAATAACGGCGGCAAGAATAGCATATGCACAGTGCTGGAAAAATGAAACTATACCATCAGAGGAAGAAGTAATAAGAAAATCCTGGATTGTGCTGAGATGAACAAATTAACAAAAGAGATAAAAGAAAAGGAAGACACAGAGTATTATATAACATGGGACAAGTTGTATGTCTGGTTGGAGACTAGAAATAATAGAGGAGAATAAATATGGAAAGGTCAAAAGTGAAAATATGTGTATAATAATGTATAATAATAATAATATGAATTATTCTTAGTAAGAAGTAGAACATGAAAGAAGAAAAATGTAAATAAGAAATAACGGGGCTATAAGGACAAATATTCTAAAGAAGAATAAGGGGGGAAATGTAAATAATAGATTACCATTAAGCAATTGCTGTAAAAAAAAGGAGGAGTATATATTGTGTGTGTATGTGTGTTATGTTTTGCTTTTTTTTTTTTCTTGTTGGTTAAAAAAAAAAAGGAATTGCTGCTGAGCGCGCCAAAACACCCAGCCAGCAAACTTTGCACATGTAAGTTGTCTGCAGCGAAGGCTAATTGGCAGGAACTTTGCACCCCTTCCTCCTACCCAACTACACCATCTCCTAGTTAGTCCCGAAGATACCTGGAGGAGACTGGAACGGGGACGCCACGGTAACTTTCTCTTGATCTTCGGCCCTGCTAGGGCAATAATGGCTGTGGGCACAAGAGGCAGAGGGGCGGAGCTGCTGCAGGTGAGGGTATGAGGGGCAGCGGTGGCCGGCTGCTCCCCATGCTGTGGAAGCCACGGGGCCTGCTCTACATGGGGCTGCGCAGGGTGGGTGGTGGTGCTGGCGGGGTGGCTGTAGGCGGGGCAGTTGCAGGCGGGGTGTGTTGATGGGCTGCCCCTGGGGCCGGAGCTGGCGCAGCTGATGCTTTAGGAGCCGCAGGACCCACTCTACATGACGGGGCAGCAGTGCTGGCAGGGCGGCTGTGGGCGGGGGCGCAGCATGTAAGCATAATTACAATATAAAATGTTATTGTTACAAATGTTTTTATTATGCATTTATCATATTATAGCGTATTCTGTATTATTCTTGCAATGAATGACATGTTTTTTTTATTTACGATATTTTTTTCTTCAATTTATTTGTGTCCTCCTTTTCATTGTAAAAAAAGTTGGTCACCTTAACATTGGGGAATGTTCAGAATATGAACTTGCTTGCACAGGAATCTAAAGAAAATATAGGGAGTTATGAACTATAAAAAGTACAAAAGAATAATTCAGGTAAAAAAGGGTGGAATTGAAGGAAAATAAAAGTTATTCTTTTGTAAATTGTAGAAATATAATTGTAGAAATGCAATGCCAATGTATGAGACTGTATGTTTAACACAAATGTATTAATGTAGTGTAAATGTAACAATGCAATGCCAATTATGAGAAGGAATGTTTACTGCTTTCTGCTTATGTAGAGTGACCACAAATGGTAACCACAAATGGTAGTCAGCAAAGATAATGAATTATGACCTGGATGGACGGAAATTGGAAGGAAATTGTCAGGATGAACTATTAAGTGTAAAAACAACTTCAAGAATTGCTATGGAGTTGAAAGAGCTTCTTAGATGTGACGTGCACTGTAAAAAGTATAAAATGCAAAGCTTGGAAACTTGTTTGTTGCGCTCCTAGAACCCAATCCATAGGGAAGGATCCAGGAGGCTGCATTTGCAAACACCTCTTTTTATGTTATTCTCCAATAAAACTTTGTTTTGTAAACCAGACTTGTCTTCGTATTTTATCAAAATTTGGGGTTTTTACATCTCACATACTTTTTTAATTATACTTAAATAATTTAAGGTTCCAAATGACTTTCAAAACCTTGAGGGAGGCTAGATCCTTATATGCACCGACAAAGTAAAACGTGACTGTATTTTAGTGTATTCCACATTCAAATAATATAAAATAAATTGAATGTGCTTTGTTTAGTCAGTATTTCAGAGCCCACACTTGTCCGTTATTATGATAAAAGACTTCAGCAACATTTAGTCGAGCATTTGCTATTTCGTTTTCTTTTCTTTTTTTACGGTGGGACTACACTATTGTTGCAAATCAACCTCTCCTGAAACACTAAGCTCATATAAAAACGAAATAACCAATGACTTAGGAAAAAATGCAAAACCGCCGGATAGACTACGCTCACAACAGCTGAGCGACGCGAGGAAGGCCTTCAGCTCAGGGCTCGGTAAAAGCAGAGGGCGGCGTCTCCCAGTTGTTACCTCAGCCCTGTGCTGAGGATGCCCAATCACATGACTTTTCCGAAGGGCGTGGTTGGGTGCGAAAGCCCACCCTTCTCCAGCGTTGACTCGCGGTGTCCGCGAGCGGGAGGTGAGGGAGAGTTGTGGCGGCCGTTGATGAGAGAATCAAGTGGCGACGTCCTGAGCGGTAACGGCAGCGAGTGAGAGAGAGAAGCCGAGAAGAGCTGCGTGCGCGCCAGACAGACGGGGGGACGTGTGCGTGGTTTTCCACCAGCAAGGGACAAAGAACAAGCATCCTGACACGCGAACGGGATCCTCTCGACTTACAAAACCTTGTCCTTTCCTCGAGCCTCTGGCTGCTGTGGCCCTGCCCCTTTCCGGAGCCGGAGGGTCCGGAACCGGTGGATCACTCCTCCCCCTTGCCTCTGGACCCCTAGAAAGAGAGGTAAGGGGGCGGGACAAAGGGAAGCATAGCACCAATCTTGTGTCGCTACTCAGAAGGCGAAGTGTTGCCCCACCGAACTGCGTCGCAGCCCGGTCCTGTGGGGAGGTGTGGGCGGCGAGGCAGACTCGTCCCTCAGCGGAGCTTTTGGGTAGTCTTCCTGGTGTGGGTGCCGCGTTGCATGACCTTGGGCACGTCTCTCGGTTCTGCGGCTCTCATAGGTATCAAAGCGAAAAATATTTTAAGATGGTGATGATTCAAGTTGCGTTTCGTGACGGCTTGGGATGTGAACAAGAGTTTTAATAGCACAGCTCTCCTGCCTCTTCGTATAGATTGGTTTCTTTTTAATAATTTTTGGTTGTGAAAACAAAGGTGTCCCCATTATCGCCCCAGTGTTTTGATAACTATAGATACCGCAGGGTTTAATAGTTTCCGTATTAAAGATATGAGATCAGCTTTCTGCCTTTTAAAGCCTTAATACTGGGGCATTGAGTCGCCAATAAATTTAATAAAAATGTATAATTCAGAAATGGCTGTACATTAATTTGCTGCAAGAGCCGTGAGTAAGTGAACTAAGTAGGCAGATATATTGTGCTAACTCAATTGCACAAAAGCAGCAGACCATGTTCCTATTATTGCCAATACCAGATAAAATTGTCAGTCATATAATTTGACTTGCAGTACTATTTTCCTTTTTACGGTATTAATCAGTGCCCAGTTCTGCATCACAACAAATAGCTTATTCTGCCAAGATACATTGCAATATTTATAAGTCATTATGAATAGATGTAACTTGATTGCATAGAAATGTATGTAGAAGCAAATCCTTTTGTTTCTGTGCTGCTTGTTTCCATGTTTGCCATAATTTAAAGCACGTTTTTAATAGTGTTTGAAGGTATAATCTAAATCAGGGATCTGAAACTCAAATTATTCATTAGCTTGAAGGCAACAGTAATGAAGCTTTTTTATATTTCATGATAAATATGTCTACTGAATTAAATATAAAGAGCATCACACTATACGATTAAACAAAAATAAATATGTTAAATACATTTTTAAAAGAACACAGATTGATTGTTAAACAGACCTACAGTTTTGTTGTTTCACTTTGGCCACTTGTTCTAGCATTGTTTTTTTTCCTTAGCCAGAACACCAATGTTCAGCAAGAGTGTTGTTAAAAACATAAACTTGAATGTAACCATGTAAAATGTGGCAGCATTTATCCCCTCAGGAAAAACAACAAAGCCTGAATATTATATCCGGTTCCATAAAAAAATAAAAATAATATTGGGAATTTACAAAGACAGAAAAAAATATTTTGTCTTTATTTTTACTTATCACCTAATAGTGGGAAATGCAGCTCACTTTTTGATTGCTTTCAATGAAATTCAGACTAAAAGGTTACTAATAAAATACATTATAGTACACAGGGGGAAACAGCAATGGCTTTGGTATTTTTCAGTAATAATTAACAGGGATGCATGCAAGTTTGGAGGGGAGGCTATCAAGTTAAAAATTTGAGCCTAAGCCTCTGAGAGGTTTGTCATCTGTGGGAGGCGAGTATTCTAGACGAGAAACTGGGACCAGCCCCTTGAAGATTCATAGTGGTAATTTAGTGTCAGAAAAGAGAGAGGGCAGTGTTGTGCTGAGAGACTCTATCTGAGCATAGTTCCTAAATGTTGCATGAGTCTTGAAGTGATAATTTTGCAGGCTCCAAACAGCAATGGAGGGCTTGCAGAAACTGTATCAGGAGTGCATCTTCCTGCTGTTTGGGTGAGAGTGGCATTCTGTCCTCCTTCATGCAAGGAATCACACTTCCCGTCACAGTCAAGTTCTTGAAGACTTGGCGAAGATGCTGCCTTCTATCTCTTTTCTGAAGCAGCAATCTGCTCACATCCTATCTAATAGTGTAGAACAGTGGTTCTCAACCTTTTTAATGCCACGACCCCCAACCGGTCGTAAGTCGAGGACTAAACTGGTCATAAGTCGAGGACTAAACTGGTCGTAAGTCGAGGACTACCCAACCGGTCGTAAGTTGAGGACTTTCCCTGCCTGGGAGCGCTGCACATGTGTGGTGCCGCCCCCTGCGCCAGCCGAGGTGTAGCTGGCAAGCGGCAGAGACGGAGCAGGCCAACCACCGGCTGGGTCATCAGCTGTCCCAGCCCAAGGGAGGTAAGGCACCCACCGGAAAAGGGGGAAAAAATGGCGGACAGTCTTGCTTGGCGACCCCTGTGAAATGGTCGATCGACCCCAAATGGGGTCGCGACCCATAGGTTGAGAACCGCTGGTATAGAATACTGAATCTTTCCTGTCCCACGTTTTTCTCCTCTGGCTAGAATGGTTGAAGGAAGCCACCAACAGTCCCATATTTAGCTATTTGGCTAAATGCTGTTACTGTATTGTCTGGAAATGTAACAGAAAATATCTTTATTATGTATCTAGCATTTGGACTAGAAGAGCATTAAGTGAATCCAGTTTTCTTCATTGACTT
Source organism: Crotalus tigris (assembly GCF_016545835.1). NCBI lineage: Eukaryota > Metazoa > Chordata > Lepidosauria > Squamata > Viperidae > Crotalus > Crotalus tigris. The sequence continues at coordinate 1,345,410 of NW_024096663.1, forward strand.
TGCTTGTCAGAAGCCAGATGTAAAATACATGCTGGTTGCCAAATGCCCAAATTTTGATCACATGGCTGTGGGGATGTTGATAGGGTCATAAGTGCAAGAACCAGTTGTCACTTTTTTCAATGCTATTCTAACTGAATGATCATAAAATGAGTGATTGTAAGTTGAGGATTACCTGTACAAGGAATGACATTTTTCTATTATCTGGCAAAGATGTAGTTTTCAAAAATGAAACCAGTGCTATGAGAATGTTGAAAAACATTAAGGCAATACATATAAAAGATATATGAAAAATACTGAGCTAGGAATGTGGTTACTGTTCAGCATGTCACCATCATTCCCATACATATCTCTAAAGTAATCCATCTGCCTTTCTCTCATTTCAGTTTCATCCAAAATCATGTCATTACTTTCATTCTTATTTCTAATTTTCTTTGCTGCTTGTATAGCCCTTTTAACCTCCTTTCATACAACTCTTTTTATCATTTTAATGTCTTTGATTCTGGTTTTTCTCTATATACAAATCTTTAACACTGATCTTTTGCAGAAATAATACTCAATTTTTCTTCACCACAGGTTTTCACTCCATAGAGCCATCAAACATATATTTTTAATATGACTCCACACTTTTGTGGCACTTTGCAATATTTTCACTTTATTCCAAGAAATTTCCATATCTTTCTTTAAATCTACCTTCCCATTCATTCTAGGAAACAAATTAATGTTTTTCATACTGGACTCATACTTTTTTTTCTGACATTCATTCCTTCAGAAATTTTTAATGTGTATTCCTTCCTACATTGTCTCTAGACACTACCAAATAATGGTCTGCCCATATTCAGAGGTTCATACTTACCTCTGAATATGGGCAGACCTCCTTCATTAATTCTCTAACTTTCATAAAACAGTCAAATCATTCATGCTGTTACATTTATTTCTTTGCAATATATGTGTGTAGATTTAAATTTAAACTAGATATTCAAAGAAATCTTTTACTAAACAGATCTGAACCTATTAATATTCTTATTTATTCTTAGTTTTGTGAATTACCCAATCATTTTTTTCTATATAATCTCTGTTCCATTCATTGTTGCAATCCACATGCAAGCTAAAAGATAGTGTCCCCATCCCTGACTGCATTTATTCAGAATATTGGGCAATTTTCTTTCAATCCTTGGTTCTTTATCATTATTCATGAGAGTATAACATGTAATTATCATCAGCTTAAAAAATCTTTCTTTCCTACACACCCACTATAGTTTAGATGATACAACTTCATATATTATATTCCTTTTGCTCATAATTAAAATATACTTTCATTTTCAGGTGTATATTCTACATGATTTATGTAATATAATTTGATATAATTTAATTTATTGGATGTTGAAACCACCCAATTCCAAAAACTGGCTAGCTGACAATATTCAAAATACGTAATTTAAAAAAACATGACAAAACCACATCAATAACATTCACAGAAGATTCAGCAGGATATCCATAAGCATCCTAACTCATTCCTAGAAACAAAGCCTGGTCTCAAGAGACTTGTAGAACATTTGGAGGGTGGGAGCCATCCATATCTATGGTGGGCATGTTACTCACAGGGCAGGGGCTGTGATAGAGAATGTATCAGAATATGACAATGTTTAAAAGAGGGGGCATGGTTCACCTAATTATTCAGTTTGGTTATATTCTTCCCCTTTGACTTTCACAAACATATAAGACCTGTAAAAGCAGAAGAGAACTGAAACAAGACACTTGTGCTGCTGCTGATGTTACCTTGCCTGGTGACTAAATATTCTGGAACTGAACAACAGGCTTGGAGAACAAACACCACCAACATCTACCACCCAAGCTACAAATATTTTCTACCATGTATAATATCTATTTTTTATTTTTGTTTTTATTTGCTCATTCATTTTCAGTAGCATTTATTCCTCTTACGTGACTTAATCTTCATTTGTCAACAGATAGACCTATTAATATTAATACCATTTTACCTTTACCATATATCATGGCTTTGTTGAACCAAGCCTTTCATACAGTGTTTTTAATAAAAGGAAGAATTTACCAGACTTAGGTATATCAAAACCACCTACTATGTTTTGTGCTAACAGGAAGGACACAATGACAGTCACTTTTCTTAAATTCTGGTTAATTTTGTTAATGTCACCATAGTCCTGTCTTACTCAAAACATGCTCATTCTGTTTTCTAATTTGAAGATTATCATGCAAGCCAATATACTGTTGCCAACAACCCATCAACTAGGTGGTAATATAAGTAATAACATTGTAGCAACATATTTAAAATACTCTGGATCTCTGATTCAGTGCATAGCATACGTAATATTAATAACCTCATAATTCTATATGTTTTGTTCTACAATAAGCCTTTATCTGGTGGGCTACCTGTTCCCAATTAAAATCTATATTGAGCTCACTATTTCAGCCTCCATAAGAAGGAACCCTGCTGAATGTTTTTGTAATTATCCATAATGAAGTGAAAAGAGAAGAATGTAATGTCAAAGATTCATCTTAATCTTTCTATGGTTAATAGAAAGTCAATTCTCAGAATCTCAAGATTTCTAAGAAAGAGGAATCTGTATATTCAGGAAATATATAATGTATAGTACTAATCTTAAAATTAAACTTATTTGTTCCAAGCATACAGTATGTGTCATACATCAGATTTTAGAGAACTGTTTGTGTTTAACAGCAATATGTCAACCTGTTGTAATAAGATTGCATAAACTATAGCTATTTACTAGGGGAGTTGATGCAATCTCCTGTGCTGCTGACACTCATAAAAATGGATTTGGAATTGTTATTTTCTGATTAGGTATTGTTAATAAAAGATTTGGTCAGCAACTAGTTTGTGGTAATTATAGATATTATCTGACCTCTCAACTTCTTATTATAAAAAAACAATTTTCCCTTGTAAAATATCTATGCCCATCTCAAGATACTTTTCTTAACTTGTGAAGTAGTGATCATTAATAGAATTTATTAAGATGTAGTGATCACTAATAGAATTTATTTAAGAGATATTTCTCTTAACTTGTGATGTAGTAACCACTAATAGAATATTCAACTCTTCACTGAATATTGATTGGGTAGTCAAGCTTCTAGAATTACTGTTTGAATTGGGAATTCTGCATATACAGAGATTGGTTTTAATAGATTTTGTAATTTATCAAATTTATTATTTGCATTTTTATCAAATGTATTATTTGTTTATTTTATCAAATGTATATGGCCTTTTAAGACTATATTTATTTTAAGATTACAATGCTTAGTATCACAAGATAGCATTCTATAAATTTTCTGATTTCTGATTCTTTTTTCTTCCTGCTTTAAACAGATTTTCACAAATTTTGCAAAGTTGTACCTAAGGTATAATTTATTGAATTTTCCTTTAAGAAAAAAAATTATTTCCCAAAGTTCACATTTCCCATAGTCTTATTTCTTTAGAAAATAAACAAAATCTGGATGACTTGATGTAAATTAAAAGAAAAAAAAAAACAAGTTTCTTGCTAATTCCAAAAGAGGACTAACAAATCTGTAACTATTTTATCCAGAAAAATTATTCTAAAACAGTTTTATTGTGTGTTATAAATGAATTCCCATAATACCATTTTCTAACAATTTATTTAGGACAAAAAGTCCTAAGTTATATTTCCTGTACTGTTATAAACAATCATAAGTTTTTCTTAAATAGGAATGATAACTAGGGCTGCTTTTTAAAAATATCTGTGGTTTCTATGGAAAATGATGAGTGGTCTTCTTTATAAAGAAATGAGAGCTTAAATAAGCAGATAAGGCTCCATGCTGAAGACAGTTACTATTCAATTCACATGAAGTAGAGCTATCCATACACAATATTGTATGGGACATTTTGAATGCCTACTTTCATAAATGCGATTATTTGTTTTAGATATGTCACAAAGGTAAATCCTTGCTCATAAAGTAAATTTTTTCAGGAAAATATATACATGATTTCCCCCCCCCCACTTAATGAATACAGTGTTAGCAATTTTTATCTAAATAAAACCACTGATTAAGGCTGTGGTTTGTTTAACAAGTTTAATGACTGATCATTTGTTAATTTGTGTTTTTTCTCCCAAAATGGGATACAGTGTGCATTTTGAATTATCTGCTTCTTTACAGTATAATTCAGTTTGGTTAGCAGTTGGGAAATATAAGCACCAAGTTAACTCTGAATTAGTTGATATAGTGGAGAACTTACAGAAATGACTTGAACAGAAGACAGCTCCTAGCTATTTTATATGAGCAAATTTATATGGCCACATATTCAAAAGGCAGAAGAGAAAATATTTTCTCTTCATTTCATTGCTGTATTGGATTAAGAGGCTGACATCTCAGTTGCAACTACAGTAGTTACTTTTAGTTGGGAAGGGAATTATCTATGAAAAAAGATGCATAGTTGCATATTTATTGATCTGCTCCTTAGAAATGTTTTACCATAGTCTGTTTTTAATATACTCAATTTAATCTGCTCAGATGAGCATGCAATGTACCATGCAATGATTTCCTGCTGAGATCTGTCTTTTCACCATGATTGCCATGATGAAAGATTTTATGTAACATAATTTCCTTTGGATATTGCTTTAAAAAGTTTGGGGTGAAAATGTGCGGTAGTACTAAAATTATCAACATAGGACTCATGCAGAATATGTTTATAGTGAAGTACATTAAATGCTGTTTGGTATTACCATTGTTTGATACAGAGAATGCCATGCTTTTCAGTTTCCTATGACTGCAGATAGCACAATCAACTTTTTAAGTCAGTAAACAGGATGCTCAAAATTGAAATAGCAAGTTAACAGAGGAAGTGTTACTGAACGACTTTTTGCTCAAGGATTGTTTTGTTGCATTATGTTCTATGGAGGCGTTTATTTTATTCCTTTAAACTATAGAAATCATTCCTAGTATTAATATAACAAGGATTGAGAAGAGCATGGGAGAAATAGATAATTATTCTTGTTATGGAAAAACATAAACTTGCTTTATTTATTTCTTTTCCTTTTTATAATTAATTAATATCTAGAGACAGACTATGGGGAAAACTGGGAGTTATAAATCATGTTTTACTAAGTTTAATTGCAATATTGCATGAAAAGAAGTATATGCAAGGTACATGGATTATTCCAGGAGGTTTTCCGGTTTCTGTACTCATTTTAAAAAGAGGTAAACAAGGGTGTGTCATTGCTTTCCTTCTGTTCAATTGTTATATTTACTGTTAATATTCCAGAACAATGTTTTTCAATCTCAACAACTTTAAGATGAATGAACCAGCATGAAGTCCACACATCTTAAATTGCTAAAGATAAGGGCACCAGCAAAAAAATTTCAGAACCCCTAGTTAAAAGACAAAACACCTGCAATAGAATATTAGTAATAAAATGAAACTTCTGCTTACTTTATTTATACAAATTTATATATTAAAATTATTTAATTTTTACAGAAATGGATGCCCCAATTATAGCACCAAAATGTTTCACTTTTTTCACCTTTTGCTGTACTGTCTGCAATTACCAGCTTGTAAACGATGATCCATATTTTAAAAAATGTTATCATGACATAAATATCTGTTAGGCCTAATAAGAAAACAAGCTAAAATATGCATATGCTGAGGATGAGGACGACAGTTTAATATTATGAAGTTGAAAAATTATGCAGCAGAATCCTCATTGGTGATGTAACTTAAAAAGCATCTTTTACTTAGAAATGCTAATAGCATGGCATGCATAAACATGACATGCAGCGTAATCAGAAATAATGGATTAATATAGCGAAATTAAATTCAATTTTTACCTCACTATAACTGCCTTGCTAAAGACACTTTAGCACCCACCCTCTTCCTTCCTTCGCAAATACAGTTCTCATATATGTTTATCTCATATATGTTTATTCTGGAGGAAATCTCACTCCTATAGGATTTGAAGCACATATACACTGCAGCTGGGCTGTTGAATCCTATGTAGCAGCATTAATTCCTTCATAGCTCAATGGATTTAATCCTGAGTAAGTTTGCACAGTATGCTGCCTTAATAAGTAAGCTGACCAATCAGGACATATCATAAATATACAGAAATGGGCCTGCAACATAAAAAGAGATACTGTACATTGTTTCTAGGACTCTGTAGCTCTTGGGCTTTTAACCTTTTTTAAAGACATCCTGTCTCTTTTTATGTCTTTTAGGAAAGGTGCTAATAAGACCAAAATCAGGAAAAAGATTTAGGTGGGAAGAGGGATTCATCCTGATTTTGTGCTGCCAAGTAAATTAAAAACTCTTACTGGATTTTAAGCTCTCTCTGTGAGGTTAGGATTAGAGTTTTTCACCATCTAAACACAATAGTCCCTTTTAACTTTCTCACCTGCCCTTTAAAATAGCATTTTCTATTTAATGCCTTGGAACATATTCCTTATAGTTCCGAGGCAGGCAGGAAATTTGATGTTGTGTGTGTGCATGTAGGAAGAGAGAAAAGAGAAAATTCAAGTGGTGGTGATGGAAAGGCAACCAGCTGCCTCCTGAATGGATTGCTTGCAGTTTTGACAACAAACTTTGGTGATATGTAGGTAATCCATTTAACTAACCTAATTGGACCCTTCAATAGAGTTAGTAAGTTCTAGCATTGAAAAATTATATATGTTCCAAAACAAAGGCATGTTAATTGTCTTACCAATTAGAAAATAAATGTTATTCACATTGTCAGATCATTGCCTTTTTGAAGTAAATCTTATTATAGTCCTATATCTTTTTTGGGTGGGATCTCTTATACTATTATCCTTCAAAGCAGCTCCATTTTCTCTATCAAATACGTCATAGTTATTTACCACCACCACCACCACCCTTCTTGTTTTGATAGACTGAAGAATGGAAGTACTTTAATGGAAAGAAAAGCTGTGCCCACAGGATGGAAATTGCTTCATTTGAGGGGGACTCTGATAGAGCTTCGGTGAGTAATTTTATACAAAGTAGTTGGCAAATAATACATCTATAGAGAAGGAATTTCCTAAAATACATGCCTATATACAAAAATATATTCCTTTCCATAATTAATTTTGACCAAGGTCTACTTTTAGATAAGAAGTCTCATGCCCCACTTTAAGCCTACCATATATCCCTCAGTAATTTTAGTTAAAACTTTAAAATGAATAAAATATTAAGAAAGCTAGTTTGATATGGTAATTAAAGGAACTGATGTGGAAACCGCAAGAGTATGAGTTCTAATACTTAGGAACTTTGGGCTGATGGTGGCAAAGTGGTGTTCCCAGTGCTCCAAAAGTAGAGTAGGGAGAGCAGGCCGAGCATGCCCTGCTTGATTTCTTTGGCTCACTGAGGCTGCATGCCACTTCTGAAGTGGCGGGCAGCCTCGGGGAGTCTTTCCCCAAAGGCTTCCAGGGCGCTGTGATCTCATGCCCATGTGTGCCTGAAGTCCTGCGTGATCACAGCACCCAGAACCTTCCAGTTGCCATGCAAAAGGTTTGCAAGCCGATGGGACACTTTGAGGCAATGCAATTTTGCTGCCCTAAAGCCTCCTGTTGGCGTGCACTTTTCTTACCGAGACTGGAAGGTTTTGGGGGAAACTCACCAAGGCTGCTCATCGCTCCGGAAGCGGCATGCAGCCTTAGTGAGTCAGAGAAACTGAGCTGGGCATGTTTGTCCCACTCTCCCCGCTCTGCTTTTAGAGCGCCAGGAGCAGACACAGAAACCATGGCAGAGAGGCTGAAGAGACAGCTTGCTAGATCTTCGCATGGTGAGTCTCCTCCCAGCATGGCAGGAAGGGGGGGAAGCAATTGTGGGGAGCATGAGGTATCAGTGAGTTGAGGGAGGCCTTGGGTGTCTCAAGCAGGTGGCCTGTTCCATCACTAGGCCCCCCATGGCCTTCCTCACCCTGAGATACATTATGTGCACTTAACAACCTGCACATTTGATTAGCGAACATGTAGGGAGTTTTCACATTCATTTTACATGATTCACTCCAACGAATCCTCGGGTTACAAATGTAATTGACTGTTATGATTCCGTGCCAGCCTGTGATCCCGGTAGTTAAGTCTGGGAAATCAGAGGCGGAGGAGGAGGGGCCTGGAGAGCCATCAGAGTCGGAAGGAGGCTTTGATGAGCTGCAGGACTTACAGACTGATGAGGAGGCTGATCCTTCCACTTGTGATTGAGCTGAGAGCCAGCTGTGCTGGGAAGATGAGTCGGACTTGGAGGAAGCACAGCTGGAAGACATCAGAGACACTTGTAAACGTAGATAGGTCACATGAGTAAGACAGAGGGAGGCAATGGGGCAACTCCAGGAGAAGAGGAGAAAGCAGTGAAAAGCCACACCTTATGGGCTGCATAACAAAAAGGGAATGTGTGGGCAGGGCTGGTTGCTGAAAGCAACCGTTTGCAAAGAATGTCAGAGTCAAGAGATTATAGTATGTTTATTTTGTCTGAGTTATTTCCTGTTTGACTTGTGCTCCGTTTTTGCTTTTGGACAAGGTCTCTATTGGAAAAGTGTTCTGTTGCTTTGGTTTTCTGGGACAATTATCAGGTCTGTAACTCAAATAAAAAGGGTTTATTTTCCAGTCTACTGTTAAAAGAGGGGTTGTCTTTGTGAAGTAACAAAGATGTACGTAGGCTGGGACAGAACATTGACAGGCTCCATTACATTTGTAACTCAAGGATTACCTGTATTTATAATATTGTTTATATCTATAAATCATAATTTTTATCACATTTTTTAACTTATTATAGATCTGTATTTTTATTATAGTGCTTTCTGAACTAAAGGTCATAATAAAGGCTTTTGATTTTATACAACTGGAGGGGGAAAGTAGTTAACTGGATCTTCTCAAATGTTACTGGATTTATTTTTGGCAATGAACTCAACTTAATTCCAAAAACTCTTTTTGGAGAGCTCCTAGCAAAGGAACTATTAGTTGTAAAAGAATTCTCCATGAATTCCAAATAGAATTATTATAATAATATTTGGCAAATCAATCTGGAGGCTATGAATGTGTTCATTGAATAAACCGACTGAAGTTGAACCCATTTTAAATGGAATTTCCATTTGTTCATTGTGATTCTCAGCTGGATCCATTGCTGTGTCTGCAAATAAGAGGTTCTCCTGTATTCACAATTACTGTTATATGGCTACGTATAAGCCATGAATAGGAGATCTTTTGCCCAGCTTCGGCTAGTATGCCAATAGCGACCCTATGTAAGCAGAATAAACCTGCAAACATTGTGCTTTTATCACCTTGCAGGTGATGTGCTTGCATCACTATCGCAATGTCTACTACTGTAAAGACCCCTGGAAGACTACATTTTGTGCAAAATGTGGCAGCCCACATATTGGCAGGTAGTGACCATCAGGGACATAAAACATTTTATTGGTGGATTGCATTTATAAAATTATAAAGAATTTTACATTCATCTTTGTTAAATTTCATTTACTGTTTTTTAAAGGTCATTTTTCTAACTAATTAAGATCATCTTGAATTTTATTCGTGTGTTCTCTACGCTAGTGATCCCCAAACTTTGTGGCTTGGCCTGGCTTGGGGGGAGAGGGAAATAGGCTGCCCAATCAGGCTGGCGCGCATGTACGCAGCTTGATCTGCATAAGTTTAGCTTCGTGCAGATGTGCATGCACGCCATCCCACTGCTCATGCTGCCCAGTTCTGAATAGGCCAGTGGTCCTCAATCTTTGCAGTTTGGTGCCTGGATGAGGAGAAGCAAGCTGCACAAGTGACAGTCCAGTGCATAGTCAGCTCAACTGGCGCATGCATGCACGCCAACCCGCCGGTCATATTGCCCGGTTCCAAATACGCCACGGCCCGGTAGTGGGCTGCAGCCCAGGAATTGGGGACCCCTGCTCTGAGCTATTAGTTTTTGTGTCCTGCAGATTTGTTAAGCATTTTCTTCACCTTTTTGATCATTAGTAAGCTATATTGAAGAATGCAAGAGTCCATAGTGCCCCATTTTGCACTCCGTTTAACATCTCACTATAATAGATGGAAAATTGTTGATGAGCATAGCAACTATTTATTTGAAACTAAAGTTGAAGGCTTTAATATTTCCTTTAAATCAGATATATTTACTATGATAAGGTATTTCATATCAATGAGACAATTTCACAAAGGTCCAAACAAATTTTAAGGGTGGATAGACACAACTTCTATGGCTGATCCTGAGATCAGGTAATTCATTCAGGGAAGAGGGATCCTTCAAATAGTCAGGCTTTTAAAACTTCATTTATAAGGTATACTAGTATCTATTGTACCTGGAATTGGATCACTATTATATGCTCTAACTACCTATCTCTCTTAAGATTAGCATCTCCTGATCTGTCTTCGAGTACTGTGTTGTGTAGAATGTGTTTTAGTAGTTTAGACTAGATTAAATCTGATTATGAACTATAGGAAGTTCCACAGGTGTGTGTGTGTGTGTGTATGTGTGTGTGTGTGTGTGTGTGTGTGTGTGTGTGTGTGTGTGTGTGTATATATATATATATATATATATAGGATGGCATGGCAGCTGATAAATCATAGCTTTGTCAGTGAGGATAAAAGTTTCTAACAAATAGTGTCACTTGAGATTTGACTCAAGAAATTTCAAACCATGTACTTAGAATGCAAACTGGCAGAATTTCTTTTAAAAAAATCTTAAATCTAAAATTTGAGTATATTTTAATTGGACCCTTGAATAAGTCAAATATCTTCAATATTTATAAATAATATTTATTTCTTGATACCATCTACTACTAAATATGAAGGGAATCCACAATGGCAATTTCAATAGTCAGAATTTTTATGGGAGATTTATAAGATGGATAGGAATGGAAATTGTTGGGAAAAAGTTTAGTGAAAAGTTTTATTTACTTTTCCTTAAACAATGACAGTGATATTTAAAATATAGAGAAGGTTGACAGATAGAGCATTTCTTATGTGGAATCTCAGTCAGTGGAGCTTATAAAATTAGCTGTAACTAAGAGATCTGTTAGGCTAAAATATATATTTGAAGGCACTTGTAGATTATTTATTATTTATTTACTTATTTATTTATGCTGAATATACAGTCCTGTGAAAAAAATGCTGTTCCATTTTGGTTTTCTTTTTGTAAAATAAATGATGACATGGTGATTGGTGTAATATGTCATGTGTTGTTCATCTAAGGTTATATTTACCTACTTTTAAGAACTGCTAAGGGCCAGATGATTCTTACTATCTCCTGATAAACAAACTATAGCATTCAAAGAGGGTGTATTTTCTTTTTCACATGACTATGTATTTAGGGAAGCTGAAAGAAAGTGAGCATTGTTTTAAAACTAGAGGAAGGAACTTCAGCAAACTGTGCTCTACTCTAATAGTTGAAAATGCAAAGGATCTGCAAGTAATGAAAACCATTGAACAGAGTAAAAAACACAAGGCTAACATATTCAGAACTTGAACATACAGTATAGAAAATTCAGGTTATGTTTAACTCTCCATTATATGTTTTCAACATCACTGAAACATAAGCTGTTAAAAAATTCAGTACAGTTAGCTGTGTTTCCTATTTCTGCTCCTTGTCCTTCTTACCACTGTACTTTAGCTCTGAATTCTGGTTGTAAGTCATTGTGGCCAAAACACTCACGTGACTGAAAGTAATTTTCTGGCCTTTTAATAGTTGTTAAGTGAATATGGTAGTCGTTAAATGAACCCATTCATAAAATAACTGATCATTAAGCAAGGATTACCTGTAATCTAACTTTAGTTCACCACCTTAGCCTACTAGTTCACTATACTCCATAACTGTTTTTGCATCTTGGCAACCATCTATCCAACCATATATTCAGCCAGCCAACTGTTCTATCCCAGCCTATTGCCGTCCTTGTTAAAGGCACAAGGACCAAACCCCTGCTGATGCAATAGGCTGGAAACTTTGCAACAAAACAAAACTCTTTTAATATGGTTGACAAACCTGTAAAAAGGTCCAAAACACAAACAGCAAAAGGAAGTCCAAAAGAAACACGATGCAAACAGATGAGAAATCACAAGCAAGACGAACAGAGAAGTCACAAGCAAGACGAACAGACCAGGATTCCAAGAAGCACTTTGCAAACGGTTGCCTTCAGCAACCAGCACTGCCCACACCTCCTCTCTTTATACAGCAGTCCCAAGGCGTTGCCTCTCAGTGCCTTCTCCTTTTTCCCTGGAGTAGTTGCATTGACTGCTGCTGATTTACTCTTGCTAATTGACGACAGGAGCATGCATCAATTAGCAAGTCCATCAGATGTGATTCTTCTGAGTCTGACTCATTCTCCTCACACATCTGAGCTTCATCAGAAACACGACTGGAGGGCCCAGGCTCTGCATCAAACTGTGAGTCCTGTAATTCATCAGAGCCTCTCTCCGCCCCTGATGGCCTCCTCCTCAGACTCAGCTGTTGTGAGCACAGGCTGGCACAGAATCACAACACCAGCCAGCCATCTCTATTCTAAATTCTATGCCCTCCGTACTGTACTTCAATCTCCCAATTTCATGTTTAAAATTGAATATATTAGCAATAGAATCTTAATTCACTATTGACAATATTCTCCAAGGCACGTGAAGGGCAGGATAACTTGGAGTACAAATGAACCATGTGGCACATACATCTTCATACTTCTCAGCATTAACTGCCTAAGGTAGCTGCCTCATTTTATCCAATCTCTAGCTAGCCCTGTTTGCATTTATGGAACGTGTTGCCAAATCCTATTTTCTCTTTATGGAATACTTAAAATGAGTTACTTGAAATTTAACAAGGTTGGTTATCTTTTCCCTCAGTTATCAGTTTCTCTTTCTTTACCCTTTGACTACCCACTCAACATATATTGGAAATTCACAAGAAAATTCCTTCTCAAGTTTTGGAGGTTTGTATTTTGTGTTTGGTGTTAAATGAAAAGTGTCTATTTCTCTATACATAGGATTGTAGGGTTTGCATAATTGAAAGATTTCTGTTTAGTGACTTGTGTTTTGCTTCCATTTAGCGGTCTCTGTCTTGCTTCCAGTTTAATTATTCAATCTATAATATTTCCATCTTCACTTGCTGAATTTGGTGCAACAGAAAAATACATACAAGTAGCAACAGTGAGTTGGTTATTGTTAAACTGAAGGCAGAGTGCTTGTTTTCATTCATTCATTCATTCACCTTTAATATATATTGGATGTACTTTTAACTCAGTGGTTCTCAACCTGTGGGTCGGGACCCCATTTGGGGTCGAATGACCATTTCACGGGGGTCGCCAAACAACGGAGTCCGCCATTTTTTTCCCCTTTTCCTTAGCTGTGCTACTCCCTTTTATTCTATTGGCTTTTGAAAGCCAATAGAATAGACTCTCTTGAATAGAGTCTAATTCTATTGGCTTTCAAAAGCCAATAGGAATTGTCCAGGCTGTCTCTGCCCTGCTGAGCCCGCCAGAAGTCCCATTCTGCAAACGGTGCTGCACCAGTTGAGTAGTCCTCGACTTACAACCGGTTGAGTAGTCCTCGACTTATGACCGGTTGGGGGTCGCGGCATTAAAAAGGTTGAGAACCACTGTTTTAACTACATCTCTTGATGAAGTATTTCTCCAGCATGATGACTAAAGAATCCACCAATGGGTTATTTCAGTCCTCCTGCCCAATCAGACCAAGTTGTCGAGTTGTCACGCCTCCTCATTATCTGGGACCTCCCAGTTTTCATCTTGGTCTTTCGCCCATGAGGACGTGATATCTTGACTCTCTGTCATTTGGAGCAGGTCAGACTAGATTTTGCAGATTCATTGGTGGATTCTTAAGATTAGGAGAATTAGTAGAGATTATTTTCCTTTCTGGAACTTCTGAACTAGTTTCCTTCCCTTCAGCGATAGGGTAGGACTCCTCTCAAGGACTGGGGGGGGGGTGGCTCTTTCCCTTTTCCGAATCCAGCAGTTTGCTGAATCATTACAAGAATTCTTACTAAAAGAAGTGGGGAGAGTTTTCCTTGGTGCAGGTTATAGGGGGATTGCTTGTTTACCTTTCCAGTAAGCACGCATGCTGTTCTTTTGTCTGGTGGCTGCCATTTTAAAGCCTCATGGCTTCTTCTATGACCGGGCTCGGTCAGGGATCCTTATAGCGGCCGCCATTTTGGATCCGCGGAACACCTTTTTGACAAAATTTTGATTTGCTGCAACATCTCTGAGGGGCTTGCTAGAGCGAGCGACGGGGGAAATCCCTTTTGCTGACTTTCTTATTTGCTTGTGACTGCCGCTGAAGAGGAGGGAGCCTCGCGGTGCGGCAGTGAGCATTTTCGCGCCTAACAGCTGTTAGGTGCGATTTCCAACTCAGTTCCCTGAATAGGTAGAAAGCCTCGAATTTAGCCCCATTTGATTTTAGCTACTTTGGACTGTATTGGAGGCTCAGCTTAGTCTCCTCTTCCCGTTCCCTTCCCCCTCCCATTCTCCCTCACGAAACCTAGAACATCTGCCATTTTGGGGACATATTTCCTCTGGGCAGTGACCATTTCACACCCAGGCTAGGACGCCATTTTGTGTGCAAAAAAAGGGCTTGTTTAGCATAGTTCATAGAACTTTCATACATTGACATCATTTGTATTAATTTCATTTTGAGCCTTAGTGTTTCAGAAACTACCTCCCTATTAAAGACATCTGTTATCACAAGACTGTGGATTCAGCAGCGGCACCGGTCCTTCAGGCCTGATCGCCATATTGCCTGTCTGCCCTTCTGCATCTAGTGGCTGCTTCACGATCCTGACCATCGCCACTATTGTAGGACACGTGTGATTTCACCAATCATTGCAGAGTGACGGGCGCTTCTGCGCCAAGCGTGAGTTCAGGTTAGCCAGTGAGCCGACTCAGAACAATCCACGTGAAGTCAGTCCCCCTTCACGGGGGTCTCTGACGTCCCTTGCAGACTGAGTCAGTCCCAAAGTCACCTTTGGGTTGCATCTCGATTGAAATGGCAAAAAACACTGAGCCACATCCTTTGGACATGGACATCACCCCCGTCCAAGCTGAGCTGGCACCAGAGGCATCTTCAGGTAAGGCCAAAACCAAATCTAAGCATGGCAGGAGGGCTGGCACAGCAAGCGACAGGCAGGCCGACCGTACACACAGAACCCTGGAGAAGCAATTCTCCCGGGCCCAGTGCTTGTCTGCTGAAAGAAGTCTTGAAGTTTTGAGCCCCCCACCACCTGACACGGGAGCGCCTCAACCGTCCACTTCGAGAGCTTGGTCGCCTGAGAGTGTGCATCAGCAGGTCCTGACTCAGACCTTTGGTCAGGTAGGACCACCTGTATTTGGGGAGGATCTTAATTTGCCCGGCCCATCGGCAGCACACACCGCTGCTATCGCACCACCTGCTGCGGGGTTAAGGCCTCCGCTAGAGCAGTCTTTCTCCGGCCAGCTCCAA
This sequence comes from Crotalus tigris, assembly GCF_016545835.1. Lineage (NCBI taxonomy): Eukaryota > Metazoa > Chordata > Lepidosauria > Squamata > Viperidae > Crotalus > Crotalus tigris. The sequence goes on from NW_024096663.1 coordinate 1,360,833, forward strand.
GAGTGGATATCACAGGCTGTGTTCCAAGCCATGGCATCAGCGGGTCACCAGCAGACGTCTCCCATTCCGGGGCCGCCTTCTGCACCAACAACTGCCACACGTCCTTCACTGGATCGGTCAGGTATGTTCTCCCCATCCCATTCTCCTGATTCCGACTCTAATGTTTCAGATTATGAGGGAGGTAAGGAAGGTTGGTCGGATTGTGAGGAACCCACTTATGAATCTCAGCCTATGTCAGAGCTGTTCAATGCTTCGCTTTTTCCTGCCTTGCTGTGCAGAGCCTGTGAAGCAAGTAAGCTTTCCTCCCACCAGGTCCCAACCCCTCAACCTTCCTCTGATCAGGAAACTCATCCCCTGTTTGCTGAACCAGTAGACAAACACCTCCAAATTCCCTGTCCCCTGTTATTCCTCAAAAATATTCAGGGACAGTGGGAGTCACCTGCTGCTCAGCCGACTCAAGGTGCGACTGAGCGCAAAATAGTAGACATGACAAAGACTTTAGCAGATCTCTTAGAGGTTCCAAAGATAGATGAATCTCTGGCCCCACTATTTTCAACTGCCAGTCTCCCGGCAGATGTATCGGAAGCCCTTAAGGCAGAAGATAAAAAATCCGAAATGGCCTTGCGCAAGGCACATTTGGCATCTGCCTGGGCATCTAAGGCAGCAACAGCCACTTCCTTCTTTGCAAGGATCTCTATTACTTGGCTTCGTCAGTTACAGGAAAGAATTCCACTGGAAGAAACCAGGATCCATCAGGATTTGACCAAATTATTAGCCACATCCGAGTATATGGCGGATGTCTCCCTGTATTCAGCCAAACATTCAGCCCGAGCAATGGCTTCCAGCGTAGTCGCTAGGAGGCTTCTGTGGCTAAAAAACTGGAGAGCCGAAAGCAAACATAAGTGGTGCACGACCACAGCCCCCTTCATGGGCGGCAGATTATTTGGGGAGGCCCTAACGCCATATCATTGAGAATAAACACAAACAAAAAGTCATTTCTCATGTAGCAAGGAGAACTACCAGATGGCTCCTCCCTTACAATCGTCGACAGTCCTTTCGGACTGGGGCCGCAACAGAGTCTGCGCAACCATCAGCTCCTAAGCCTGAGCGCTCATTTGATAGGGCAGGTTATAGGGACAGAACCAGGTACCAGCCACAAACTAAACATTCCTTTCGTGGCAGAGGGGGTCGCCCCTTCCGTTGCGGAAAATGACTCAGAGGCAACCCCTCTCATTGGCGGCAGACTCACTCTCTTCATACACCAATAGGAAAACACGACCACAGACTCCTGGGTTCTGCGCACTATCAGAGAAGGCCTGTCCCTGGAGTTCAAATCCATGCCATTAGATCACTTTGTGTCTTGCCCAGCCATGAGAAACCCTATAAAAAGGGGCTCATGGAAGACGCTATCCAACACCTACTCACCATCAAGGCAATAGAGGAGGTTCCCCCGAACCAGGCGGGGCTGGGGTATTACTCCATCCTGTTTGTAGTCCCAAAATCCTCTGGGGGATGGAGGGCAATTCTCGATCTCAAAGGACTGAACCTCCACCTTCAATACAAGAGGTTCAAAATGCAAACATTACATTCCATTTTAACCAGCATCAGACGGGGAGATCTATTGACCTCAATAGATCTAAAGGAGGCATACCTACACATTCCTATCCTCCCGGATCATCGCAGGTACCTGCGATTCTGTTACGTCAACCGACACTTTCAATATAGAATCCTTCCGTTCAGCCTCTCCTCAGCCCCCAGGGTCTTTACCAAAATCCTGGCAGTATTGGCAGCTCACTTAAGGCTGGTCCCAGTATGGGTCCAGTGTTATCTGGACGACATCCTGATCCAGTCCCTGTCAGTCTCAGCTGCCCAGTCAGATTTGGCCTTCACCATAAAGACCCTGTAGAACCACGGCTTCCTGATAAATTTCCAAAAGAGCCAGATGACTCTACCCAACTGCTTCATCTGGGAGCGGCGATAGATACAGACTTGTGCCTCATGTACTTGTCAGAGGAGAGGCACAGGAGCATCAGAGACCTGGCACGCAGGGTGAGCAGAGACAGGGCTGTGTCATTGGCTACGCTTTCACAACTCCTGGGCAAGCTAATATCATGCATAGCAATAATGCCGTGGGCCTGGCTACATGCCCGGGACCTGCAGTGGTTCCTGCTTCCATATCAGAGACAGCATACCAGTACATCCAATCGGTTGGTCAGGGTTCCTCATCAGGTACGTCTCTCACTCGGCTGGTGGACTTCATCGGCTATTCACAAGGGGACCCTGTTCAAGAAGCCCAATCGAGTTCAGGTGACCACGGACACAAGTCTCTTTGGTTGGGGGGCACATCTCCAATCCCAGATAGCTCAGGGTCGTTGGTCACAAACAGACCTCAAACACAGTATAAACTGGTTAGAGCTCAGGGCAATACATCTAGCTGTCCAAAAATTCACACTGTAGTCGGACCAGCATGTACTGGTCTGAACAGACAACGTGGCTGCAAAAGCTCACGTGAATCGGCAAGGGGGCACCCGGTCCAAATCCCTCATAATGGAGGCTTGAGCATTGAGGTCATGGGCAGAGAAACACCTGCTCTCCATCAGGGCCGAGCATATCTCGGGAGAGGCAAATCGACAGGCAGACTTTCTTAGCAGGTTGATAGTGGATCATTCAGAGTTGATGTTACATCCAGTTATCTTCAGGGAGATATCGGACAGATTTGGTCGTCTGATCGTGGACCTGTTTGCCTCCCTGGGGAACGCTCAGCTGCCCAGATTCTTTTCTCGGTTCCCCTCCTGGGGAGCAGAGGGGACAGATGCGCTGCGCAGCAAGTGGCCACAAGGTCTGTTGTATACCTTTCCTCCATTGCCTCTGCTTCCAGCAGTAATCAGGAAGATTCTGGAGGAGCAGGTGGAAGTGGTCTTCATCGTTCCTTACTGGCCCAGGAGGCAGTGAGTCTTTCATACTCAGCCTCGTGGAGGATTCCCGACAGCATCTAGACCCCCAATGGCTTCAATTGACCACCTAGCACTTGAACGCCGCACCTTGATTAGGGAGTCTTATTCGGAGGAGATGATCGCTATGATCCAGGTGGCCAGGAGGCTGACAACGAACCGTATTTATGACCATGTGTGGAAGACTCTGTCACTGGTGCGACAAGAATCATGTAAGTCTATCACAGGTGACTATTTCCAGGGTACTAGAATATTTAATGGAGGGCGTCAACAAAGGGCTGGCACCCAACACTATATGCAGACAGTTAGCCACACTTTTCTCGGTACTCTCATGGGATTCCTCAGAGTCTTTATCAAGTCATTCTACCATTCGGGCCTTCCTTAAGGGAGTCACAAATAGTAGACCGCCTGTGATTCATAGGTATCCCTCCTGGGACTTACCTCGAGTTCTTCAGGCACTAACCTCATCTCCCTTTGAACCACTCAAAATGTGCTCGTTGCGACACTTGTCACTCAAGGTCTCCTTCCTGATTGCTATCATCTTGGCTAGGCGCGTTTCAGAATTAGCTACCTTGTCGGTTAGGGAGGATCTGTGCACGTTTCATGAGGACAGAGTGGTTCTCAGGCTAGACCATTCATCCCAAAGGTTAATACGGTTTTCCATAGAGCACAGGAGGTCATCCTTCCAAATTTCTGCCCTCACCCATCACATGAGTTTGAACGGCATTGGCACACTCTTGATGTAAGGAGAGCCATACGACGTTATATCAAGCGCACAACGCCTTTCCGTAAGTCTGAAGCCCTGTTTGTGTCCTTTCAGCCTTCTTCAATGGGTCAAAAGGTGTCAGCTTCCACCATAGGTAGGTGAATCAGGACCTGTATTGCAAATGCCTATATCTCACTTGCCTTGCCTGTTCCTCCTCATGTGATGGCTCACTCCACCCGCAGTGCTGCCACAACTGCGGCGTGGGCAACCCAGGCATGCAGTGAGGACATTTGCAGGGCAGCAACATGGTCTTCGCCATCACCTTTCATTAGACATTACCATTTAGACAAATTTGTGTCGACTGAGGCCGCTTTTGGTAGGCGTATTTTACAACAAGTCTGGGGGTCCGGCCCCAACTGATTCCCACTCTTAGGGAGTCCGGATGCTTTGGTACATCCCATTGGTGGATTCTTCAGTCATCATGCTGGAGAAGGAGCATTGGCTTACCTGAACGCCTGTTCTCAGCATGATGATGAAGAATCCACGCCCTCCCCTATTAGGTGTCAGTCAGATCCGGGTAGGATACTTGTTATGTTAGTTTCTTTTAATACCTGCTTGAGAGTCATCACGTCGAACTGTTGTCATTGGCTACACCGTCGATGAAAACTGGGAGGTCCCAGATAATGAGGCGTGACAACTTGACAACTTGGTCTGATTGGGCAGGAGGACTGAAATAACCCATTGGTGGATTCTTCATCATCATGCTGAGAACAGGCGTTCAGGTAAGCCAACGCTCCTTTCTTTCAGATTTCTAAAAATAAGTATAGCCATGCTTCATTTCTCCAGCATGATGAATGTAGCATCCACTGGTGGGTTATATCAGCCTTCCTGTTCAGTTGAGACTAAGTCAGAACTTTAGCCACACCTCCCGTGGGTGGTGCCTTCCCAGTTTTTGACTTAGTCTCAGCTCAGTAGGACGCAATTTGTTTGGCTCCTCAGTTAGACTAGTTAAAATTGATATACTTCAGGTTTATTGTATGTAAATTGGATTTAGATGATAGACTTTAGTTTCTTCTAAATTATCAGATTTAAACTTGGTGTAATTTAAGGAATCCAAGGGCAACTTGGGTGTCTTCTGAGTCCCAAGGGCCTTACAGGGCTTGCGGACTGCATTTCAAGCCGCACCGGATCGCCGAGGGATTTAGCCCCGAATCAGCTGTTTAGCACTGAAAATGGAGGCTTTTCATTCATCGGAGATTCCCGGGAGCGCGGCTCGATCAGGCAGCCTCATTTTTCCAACCTCGTGGCCATGAGGTCTCGGCCAGCGTGCACAGTGATCCGGATCGCAGTGGAGGCTACGCAACTTAAACGCAAGTTGTCTGGGCTTTGTAGCAAAAAAGGGGAGAAAAGGCATTAGCGAATTAAATTCCCTCACACCTTTCTCAGTCCGGACGGTCTGTACAGATTGGTGTTGTTCTCCCTGGGGCGTCGCCATTTTGGGAGACAAGGCTCACGGCCGCCATTTTGAATTGCATCAACAGGCGTGGTCGCCATTTTGAAGGTCCTCGTGTGCCATAGTAGTACCTTCAGCCTGATCCCAGCTGAATTTGGCCTGCTGTGCCGGGCTTTCAAGGGGGATTTCTAGCACTCCTTTGTTCTTTCCTCTCCTATTCAGGGAAATAGCAGATGAAGGGGGGTGCGGCCGCCATTTTGGATTTCACTAAGTGATCACACTTATACATTACTAATCCTATTCTTTCTATATTGTCTGAGGGGGAATTAATTTAGAATCCACCTGTTCTTATTAGTTCGCGGCACTGTGCCAGCAGGGCCTAGACAGGCAGTTCTAGCGAACTGTCTGGCTGTTTGTCATCGCAGTTGATCAGACCGCGGGAACCTCTCTCTCTGATAACCAGGTCTGCGTGTTATTTTCCCCCCTTCCTGGACATCTCCTACCCGGAATATCCAGTGTGCGATGGCAGACAGTGCAACTCCTCAGACATCGCAGGGCTCTGACGTTTCCCCCATACAAAAAAGTGCAGATCTTCTGATTTGGAAGCGAGGGGGGGGGGGAAAGGCCAAGACAAAGAATATATCCATCAGGGACCCTCCAAAGCAGCTGAGCGAGAGGCCTCGAGGAGACATCAGGCGCTGGAGAAGGAGTTCTCCAGAGCTCAAAGGCTCATGTCCAGTGAGGCTGAAGTGGTTCCCCCCATCTCACTGGATCCATCCCCATTCGAGCCTCAATTGCCCCTAGGGTATGGTCTCCTTGGGGAAACTGAACAGGTTGGTCCCCCTCCTCCTCCTCTTCCTCCTCCTCTTCCTTCTTCTTCCATCGCACAACAAGCCCCTGAAGCCACATATACTCTGCAGCTGGAGTTTGTTATACAGACCAAGCGGACATATGGTCAGAGCAGTTCCAGGCGTTCATGCATCATACCTTTGGGCAGTTCATGGCCTCATCCATGGGTCAAAGGTCCCCACAGGTACCACCACCTCCGCCCATACCTTTACCTCAAACAGGGTGTGACCTGTTAACTGGCCCTGGTGATTCTGAGACATCCTCTCAGTAAGGGGAAGATGAGTCCGTGGACTTGGAGACATGCCTATGTCAGAGGATGAGGAGGCGGCGCCGGATCCGGCCCCGACATTGGGTCTTTTCAATCCTTCCCTGTTCAGGTCATTGCTTATGAAGGCCTATACTATGGCCAAATTGGCTGCTGAACCGGAACCTAAACCATCTACCTCCACTGCACAAGAGTCTAATCCCTTGTTTGCAGAGCAAGTAGTGGAAGAGAAACAAATTCCTTGCCCAAGTGTCTTCCGCACCACTGTGGAGAAATAGTGGTCCTCATTGGCCACTCTGCCTTCTCCCAATAATACGGAAAAGAAACCCTTTAATGTTTCCTCTTCACTTGCTTCCCTTCTAGAGGTACCTACTATAGATACTCCTCTTACTTCATTGTTCTCCACATCCACAATTCTGGGGGATATGGCTGAAGCCTTGAAGGCGGAGAACCAGATGTTTGAATTTTCTCTCCGCAGCATGGGCGATCAAGGTGGCAACGTCTTCGTCCTTTTTCGCAAGGGCATCCATTATGTGGCTTCGCGAAATGCAGGCCCTGATTTCTCCTGACCAGGTGCTTGCACACCAGATGTTGGGAAAATTACTTCTTGCATCAGAATATATGGCAGATGCATCTCTCCACTCTGCCAGGTACTCAGCCAGATCTATTGCGGCCACTGTCTCATCTTGCAGATTGCTGTGGTTGAAACAGTGGAAGGCAGACTTAGTGGAATTCCAAGTGGCGCCTATTAACAGACATGTACAGCGGTACAAAGCTGTTCAGTCCTGTTCTAGAACCATACCTTATAGAGGGGAAGGACAAGCGCAAAGTTCTTGCGCACCCCTCTAAGAGGTCAGATAAAAGGCCCCAGCAGGAATTCCGCAGGCAGTCCTTTCGTGCAGGAGGTTCCTGGGAGTGGAGGCAGCCCTTTCGGGCCTGGCAGTCCTGGTAATGGCCCAGAGGTTCTCGATCCTTTTCCCCCAGACAGGATCGACAGCAGGACCGCCAAAATCCTGGAACCAGGGGTCAATTCCAGTCCAGGCGTCCCTTTCGAGGGTCTGGGGGCCATCCTTACATGCGGCCCAAGTGACGCCAAGGGGGACCCTCCTATAGGTGGTCGCTTAGCGCTGTTCAGTGACATTTGGGAGGTCACCACCACCAACTCTGGGGTAAGGAAGACCATAAGATACGGTCTCGCCCTGGAATTTATATCCATCCCTCCAGACCGCTTTATTCAGTGTCCCACCTCAAGAAACACGAACAAGGCCAAATTGGTATCCACGGCCATAGCCCATCTGTTAGAGAAAGAGGCTATAGAACCAGTACCTCTGGAACAGAGAGGACGGGGTTTTTACTCCATTTTGTTTGTGGTTCCCAAGCCTCGGGAGGTTGGAGGGCCATATTGGATTTAAAGGGACTCAATTACTTCCTAACCTATAGGAGGCTCAAGATGCAGTCCCTCAAATCCATTCTGGCCAGTATCAGAAAAGGGGATTTACTCTCCTCCATAGACCTGACAGAGGCGTACCTCCACATTCCCATCCTCCCACAACACCGCAGATTCCCCCGGTTTTGTTACACGCACCGGCATTATCAGTACAAAGCTCTACCCTTCGGGCTTTCCTCGGCTCCTTGGGTATTCACATAGATATTGGCAGTTTTGGCAGCCCATCTCAGATTAATTCTGGTGTGCGTACAATGTTACCTGGACGATATAATTATCCAATCCAGTTCTTTCAGTTCCGCCCAATCAGACCTTCAACTCACAATCAATACTCTTCAGGAGCACGGATTTTCCGTGAATTTCAAGAAGAGTCACACAACTCCTTTAACTCGCCTCCTTCACCTAGGAGCAATAATAGACTCGAATCTTTGCAAGGTTTACCTCTCCCAGGAGCGCAAAAACAGTATCAGGTCACTTGTCCACCAGATCCGGAGAGAGAAGGTGGTTCCACTGGTCCAGCTGTCTCAGCTGTTGGGGAAGATGGTCTCCTGTCTGGGAATCGTTCCGTGGGCCAGACTACATTCCAGAACTCTCCAGTGGTTCCTCCTTCCCTTCCAGAAACGGAACATGAGTGCTTCCACAAGGAAGGTGAGAGTCCACATCACACACTGTTGTCCATTGTGGTGGACGTCATCAGCAATGAACAGGGGATCCCTATTCAAGGAGCCTCCCAGGCTCACCTTGACTACAGACGCCAGCCTGTTCGGCTGGGGCGCCCACCTACAGACTCACATGGCACAGGGTCAATGGTCCCAGTCAGATTTATCGCACAACATAAAATGGCTAGAACGCAGAGCAATCCATCTAGCACTCCATCAATTCTCCACCCTTGTGGCGGGAAAGCACGTCCTAATACTGACGGACAACGTAGCAGCCAAGACCCATGTCAACAGACAAGGAGGAACCCGGTCGTGTTCTCTCATGCTGGAGGCCTTGGACCTGGGTCTGTGGGCAGAGTCCAACCTGGAATCTATCAGTGCAGAGCACATATCTGGGGAAGCGAATTGTCAAGCCGACTCACTGAGCAGGGTCACGGTCGACCACTCGGAGTGGCGTCTGGACCCGGCCCTGTTCAGGGAAATCTTGGTCAGATTCAGACAACCACAAGTGGATCTGTTTGCCTCCCCGGCAAATTCCCAACTACTTAGGTACTTCACAAGGTTCCCCTCACCGGGGGCGGAGGGAACGGATGCCCTCTGCAGCAAGTGGCCCAGGGGGCTCCTTTATGCATTTCCTCCTCTCCCCCTGCGACCATCCGCAAGCTTCTTCAAGAACGGGAGGAAGTAATCTTAGTTGTCCCACACTGGCCATGGCGACCGTGGTTTGCCGACCTCGTGGATTTGTAACTCTCCCCACCGTGGAGGATTCCGCTGGGTCGCATCTCAATCAGGGGAGACTTCAACACCCAGACCCCCAGTGGCTTCAACTAGCCGCTTGGCACTTGAACGGGAGAGTTTAGCCAGGCAGTCCTATTCGTCGGGTGATCTCAATAATCCAAGCCTCAAGGCGACCCTCGACCAATAGGATTTATGATGCCACGTGGAGGAACTTCTGCATGTGGTGCACCAAACAGAACCTTAGACTATTGGCGGTCAACATTCCTTACATATTAGATTACCTCTTGGAGGGCCTGAATAAGGGTCTATCGCATAGTATCATCTGCAGACAGGTTGCGGCCTTATCAACAGTCATCACGTGCGACAATTCAGTCCCATTATCATAGCACCCTGCAGTTGGCGCCTTTCTAAAAGGGCCGGCTAACGCTAAGCCTCCCTCGGTGCATCGCTATCCCTCTTGGGACTTACCTAAGGTGTTACAGCCCCTCATGACGTCACCGTTCTAACCCATCCGGTCTTGCTCACTTCGCTTCCTTTCTTTGAAGGTTGCCTTTCTGGTAGTCATCACATTGGCAAGACGTATTTCAGAACTGGCTGCGCTCTCGGTCAGAAGCAACCTGTGTATATTTCTGGATGACAGAGTGGTCCTTAGATTGGACCCTTTTTTCATTCCGAAAGTCAATACCTGGTTCCATAGATCCCAAGATTTGGTTCTTCCAGACTTTTGTCCCAATCCGTCACATCGTCTGGAGAGGCTGTGGCATAAATTGGACATGCGCAGGGCTCTGCACCATTATGTTAAGAGGACCGCTACTTTTCGCAAGTCGGAGGCCCTGTTTGTGTCCTTCCAGCCCTCTTCCATGGGAAAGAAGGTGTCATCTTCAACCATTGGAAGATGGATTAGGACATGCATTACTGACACCTATAGATCCCAGTGTCTCCCGGTACCTGCAAACATTACCGTTCATTCTACACGTAGTGTGGCCACATCAGCGGCTTGGTCTACCCAGGCTTCTGTTGAGATATGTAGAGCAGCGACCTGGTCTTCTCCTTCCTTTATAAGGCATTACAAACTTGATAAGTTCGCTGCGGCGGATGCCTCATTTGGTAAAAGGGTTTTGCAGCAGGTTGTTTCCTCACAGGGGACACATGCCTAGACTTCCCTCCCTTGGGGACATGGGGGCTTTGGTATATCTCACCGGTGGATGCTACATTCATCATGCTGGAGAAGGGGCGTTGTCTTACCTGAACGCCTTTTCTCAGCATGATGATGTAGCATCCACACCCACCCTTAATGACAGTCTAGACAGGTGTAGTTGTAGGAGGACCATTGCATCAAACTTCGTCATGGATGCTTCGCCTCGTCAAAACTAGGAAGGCACCGCCCAGGGGAGGCGTGGCTAAAGTTCTGACTTAATCTCAACTAAGCAGGAAGGCTGATATAACCCACCGGTGGATGCTACATCATCATGCTGAGAAAAGGCTTTCAGGTAAGACAACGCCCCTTCTAATTTATTCTGCCAGGTAACACTTGCAGCAGGAATATTGATGAATAAATTAAAAGAACTTTAGGAAAAATATGACTTTCCAGATAGTATTAGCCTTACTGTTACAATAACAAGCTAATAATTACTGTTGCTTTGCTAAATATACTTGCCTATGCTTTTTTAAAAAAAAATTAGTTCTGTATTTTGAAGCTACTAAGTATTTTTTAAAAAAACTATCAAATTTGATATGCATGTTACATTTTTAGTTTCAAACTAAACTATTTTCCTTGTTCTTTTCTTTTTGTTATATCTGCTGTGTTCCTCCTCCGTCTCTTTTCCTTTTGGCCTGGATACTTTTGTTTGCCATTCTTCGTACTCAATTGCCCTGTACCTCCAGCATCATAGTGAGATCAAAGAATGTCAGGGAACTTCAAGTAAGTAAATAGTTTCTGCAGGAACATTGAGAGAACTATGCTTTCATAGGGCCATACCTTCATTTTGTTTTATTAGTAAATTCTGAGTATTTAGTAAATTTAGAAACAATGGAAGAAAACGCATAAAATAGGAGACGGGAATGTTAAGTATACTGCCTTGAATTGTATAAAAGGCAGGATGAAATAATAATAGTGATAATAGAATTAGTAATAATAAACAATAATTGTAAAGTCTATTATGACAAATATATGCTTTCTTCAAGCACATATGGAATGTCCAAAGAAACAGCAAATGTTAATGTTTTTATCAACTTTCAGAAAATGTGCTTGCAAACACAGCTTTGTTATGCAACTGTAAGCATAACTGTTAAACCCTGAACAGATTTGTAATAAAGGACTGACATCACATCTAGGATGATATTATTGCAGCCACACCAGAAACAGTTAGATGGTTAACATTCTTAAATATTGAATTATGACATCTATCCTATTGTGACACTATTGTGCCATATTGTAGTGATTTTATTATGGTTTTATCTTAATTTAATATTTTATCTCATATATTGTACTGTCCACATACTTTACACGTATACAATATATAGATATTTGCTGGTGCTTTTAAAAAAACTATTCTTGTGTCTGTAGATATAATGTTTTTATTAGTGTTGTATATCAGTGATTGCATGACTTCTATAGATGTCATACACTAAATAAATAAAATAAATAAAGTTATCTGCTAGGAAGGGAAGGGAGATTTCCAGTGCTCCTTGCCAGATTCCCACAAGAAAAGAAACTGGCTCCTGCTCCCACTGCTTTTTTTAACCCACTGTCGTTCATTCCCTTTCTCAGTTTAGGTAAGGAAATATCTCTGAAACAATGACCCAACAGGGTAGGGTTGTCTAGTTATTGTTAAAATGCTTCATAAAAAATTACTTTTAAAAATGAAAATCCTATTGAACTGAATTAAACTGTTTTCCGTAGTTTGGTTCAGACACATTGCTCATCCAGTGATGTCCAGGTATAGAGATTACATTTAAATTGCTTGAAAATGAATAGATAATACATAAAGAAAGTTCTTTTATATGTATCTCCAAATTATTGCAGTTACCTAATTCACTTCCTGTAACTTAGGGTTCTTCTATTTCTCAGCTTTAACATTCCAATTACTTGTTAGTCATTCTATTCCCATTTTGTTTGCTTGTCTTACAGTTTGCCATAGATTTTTGCTGACTGTTTAAATTATTCTAACAGGTATGATCCTGTCATACTCATTAGAATTAGTTAATGTTCAGCAAAAATCTATGTCAGTTAGTGTTCTTCATTTCTACTTGATAGTTTCAAGTTTTCTTGATTCATATTTAATTTTAAGGTTCCAATTAATCCTCGAGTTACAACAGTTCACTTAGCGACCATTCAAAGTTACGACATCACCCCTAAAAGTACTTACGGCAGAATCCTAAAGTTACAAATGTTGCAGCATCACGGCAGTAGTTCACCCTTATCACCAACCCCAGAGACACTGCAACATTCCCCATGCCTATTTATACACACATCCCACATAGGGACCTAACAGGCACTGGGCCTGTGGAGACTCACTTACCTTGCAAAGATCTCCATGATCAAGTGAGCTGTCTCCTCCCCTGCCTCTCTGCTGCAGTTTCTTTGTCTGCTTCTGGAGCTCCAATCAGCAGAGTAATGAGACCAGAAGCAGAATGGGATGAGCGCGCCCTGCTCAGCTTGGCTGACTTACAGTGAGGGAAAAAATTATTTGATCTCCTCTGATTTTGTACATTTGTCCACTGACAAAGAAATGATCAGTCTATAATTTTAATGGTAGATTTATTTTAACAGTGAGAGACAGAATAACAACAAAAATCATCCAGAAAAATGCATTTCAAAAAAATTATAAAATGATTTGCATTTTAATGAGTGAATTAAGTATTTGATCCACTATCAATCAGCAAGATTTCTGCCTCCCAGGTGTCTTTTATACAGGTAACGAGCTGAGATTAGGAGCGCTCTCTTAAAGGAAATGTTCCTAATCTCAGCTTGTTACCTGTATAGACATCTGTCCATAGAAGCGATCAATCAGATTCCAAACTCTCCACCATGACCAAAGAGCTGTCCAAGAATGTCAGGGACAAGATTATAGACCTACATAAGGCTGGAATGGGCTACAAGACTATTGCCAAGCAGCTTGGTGAGAAGGTAACAACAGTTGGTGCGATTATTCGCAAATGGAAGAAACACAAAATAACTGACAATCTCCCTTGGTCTGGGACTCCATGCAAGTTCTCACTTCATGGAATTTCAATGATCATGAGAACTGTGAGGAATCAGCCCAGAAGTACACAGGATGATCTTGTCAATGATCTCAAGGCAGCTGGACCTTAGTCACCAACAAAACAGTTGGTAACACATTACGCCATGAAGAACTGAAATCCTGCAGCACCCACAAGGTCCCCCTGCTCAAGAAAACACATGTACAGGCCCGTATGAAGTTTGCCAATGAACATCTGAATGATTCAGAGGACAACTGGGTGAAAGTGTTGTGGTCAGATGAGACCAAAATTGAGCTCTTTGGCATCAACTCAACTTGTCGTATTTGGAGGAGGAGGAGGAATGCTGCCTATGACCCCAAGAACACCATCCCCACCGTCAAACATGGAGGTGGAAACATTATGCTTTGGGGATGTTTTTATGTTAAGGGGACAGGACAACTTCACCGCATCAGAGGGATGACAGACGGAGCCATGTACCATCAAATCTTGGGTGAGAACCTCCTTTCTTCAGCCATAGCATTGAAAATGCATCATGGATGGGTATTCCAGCATGGCAATGACCCAAAACACATGGCCAAAGCAACAAAAGAGTGGCTCAAGAAGAAGCACATTGAAGTCCTGGAGTGGCCTAGCCAATCTCCATACCTTAATCCCATAGAAAATCTGTGGAGAGAGGTGAAATGTCAGCCTCAAAACCTTAATGACTTGGAAAGGATCTGCAAAGAGGAGTAAGACAAAATCGCCCCCCCCCCCCAGATGTGTGTAGAAACCTGGTGGCTAACTACAAGTAACATATGACCTCTGTAATTGCCAACAAGGGTTTTGCCATCATATACTAAGTCATGTTTTGCGAAGAGATCAAATACTTATTTCATTCATTAAAATGCAAATCAATTTATAACTTTTTTGAAGTGCATTTTTCTGGATTTTTTTTGTTGTTATTCTGTCTCTCACTGTTAAAATAAACCTACCATTAAAATTATAGACTGATCATTTCTTTGTCAGTGGGCAAACGTACAAAATCAGCAGGGGATCAAATAGTTTTTCCCTCACTTTACCAAGGCTGCCTACACAGAATATGCAATCTGCTTTTGGAGTACCGGGCAGCCTCGGTAAATCTGAAGAAATACAAGATTGCATTCCTGAAGGCTTCCAAGATCTCACGCTACGTCAAGCCTCCATTCTCTGCAACAAAAACTTCTGCAAAAGGAATGAAGGCTGACGTAGCGCAAGATTGGGTCCCCAACATCTTCCATCTACTTTGCAAAAGGTTGTGGAGCAGACAACAGAGAGTTCCCCTGCATGCCTCCATTTTCCATGACAAAGGCTTTTGGCACGGAAACTGGAAGCCTTAGGGGATGCAATGTCACACTTCTTCAGACTCAATGAGGCTGCCTGGTGCTCCAAAACAGATGTTGTGTCCTGCGCAGGTAGCCTCAGTGTGTCAGCCAAGCTGAGCAGGGCATGCTCATCCCATTCTGCCTCTGGTCTCATCACTCTGCTATTGGAGCTCCAGGAGCAGGCAAAGAAACCACAACAGAGAGGTTGGAGAAGAGACAACTCACTTGATCTTGGAGATGTTCTCAAGGTAAATGAGCCTCCACATGCCCAGTGCCTGTGGGGACCTGACAGGGCAGGATAAGGGGGAAGCAATTGTGGGGTATTTCAGTGAGTCAGGGGAAGTCTTGGGTGTCTAAGCAGGAGGCCTGTTCCAGCACTAGGCTGCCCATGTTCTTTTCCACCCAAGATACCTCTTGTTCACTTAACAACCTGTACATTCAATTAACGAATGTGTTGGGGAAAGCAGGGAGGGAATCCTCAGATTATGAATGTAATTGGCAGGTTCTATTACATTATCTACTTGAGGATTACCTGTATATTTATCTTTGTAAAATGAAATATAATGAACAAATGCATACTATATAAATGCATACCTGTATATATGTAAAATGAAATGTAAAGTTCCTTTAGTCCTGGCAGCATCATTGATAGTACAGGTTGTGCTCAACTTACAACCACAGTTGAGCCCAACATTTCTTTTATTGAGACATTTGTTAAGTGAATTTTGCCCCATTTTACAACCTTTCTTACCACTGTTATTAAGTGAATCACTGCAGTCATTAAGTTAGTGACACGGTTGTTAAATGAGTCTGGCTTCCCCATTGACTTCTCTTGTCAGAAGGTCACAAAAGGTGATCACATGATCCCAGGATGCTGTGATCATCATAAATATGAGTCCATTGTCAAGTGTCTGAATTTTGATCACGACCATGGAGATACTGCAACAGCTGTAAATGTGAAAAACAGTCATAAATCACTTTTTTCAGTGCCATTGTAACTTTGAATGGTCACTAACTAAACTGTTTTAAGTAGAAGACTACATGAACTCTGATCATGGCATCACCTAGAAGTATATTCATGGAAGTACTTTCCCAGTAGAGAGGCATCTGGCACCCAAACATGACTAAATTCTTCAGCCTTGCCCATATATTTCCCTCACAGGACTATAAGTTTATCACTGCCTTCTTGTGAGTTTTTGGATTTGGAATTTCTATTTCTAAAAGAGCTGACTTCCTTGACTGACTCACTTCAGAGCCTTACCTCCCAGCATACTGTGCATTACTCTTAGCTGTATCTACTATTTTGTCCATTTGTAAAAAGAAATATTATAAATCACACACACTTTAGTTTTGTGCAAATGTTGACATTTCAAGACTTGTAATTTTTCTGATATCTGAAATACAAAGAGCAATATAAGAATGAAGAATAATGTGGTCTGGTTAGTCCTTTTCTTTAATCATTGCCTCCCTGGAATAATTTGTTTCATAGACTCCCAAAATTATTATACATACTCTGCTTTCGCTACTTTGCAACGAGAGGATGAGATTGAAAAGAAAGAGGAAAGGCAATGCAAAATAAACTGATAACATGTTGCTTTTTCTGAAAATACTATTTCCACTCTAGTATTTAATTTGTTAGTTATTGTTATACATAGGGCTTCTGGATTATATTCGGCATGACAGCTTCAAGAGCTGTGAGATTTTCCATCTGTGGAGCCCAATCTAGTAATTGAGAATTTAGGAAACTTACATTTTTTTGTAATGTCTCTAGAGGGCACTGTGACTGTAAAATCAGAAGAAGGAAAAATTATCAAACAGTTGTATTGAGAGAAAAAGAGGATTGACATCTCAAAAAATTCAAAAATATGTGTTTGGGAATTAGATTTTGGATTGATAAATCTATACAATTTATAGCTTTTTAGTTTAGAATCTCAAACACATTGCTTAAGGAATTTTATGTATGGAATTGGTAATTAGAAGGGAGGGGTGTTGATTATTGAGTATGCATGCTGACTATACATTATGTACATACAGTTTGATAATTTTCATAAATTCAGTTTTAGGAAACTTCAGTTTTAAAGATAACAGAAAATAATGATATGAAGCAATATTAAAATGCTATGTTTTTGTAATGATTTAAATTGGACCTGCAGATCAAGGAAAAGTTACTACTATAATATGAAAAGAAATCACCTTGCAATTACTTCATTCATGTTACCCCATGCTTCTTTCATGCCCTCCAGATATATTAGACCAAAGATATCATGTCCAGTTAATCAGGCCTTTGTAACATTGATTTAAAAAGAAGGAAGAGGAGCTGAATTTAGAAACAAAGCATGTAACCCTTATGTTGAACATTTTTCAATCAAATAATTTAAAATTATCTCACTTTTTCACTTTAAGTATTCAAAAGCACAGATATGCCACCATTCAATTTTCTAAATTTTCTGAGTGGATATCAGTGGGTAATATTTCTATGTAACTTTTTTTACCATTGTCGAACATAAATCAATGTCCTATGGTTTCTAAAACAATGTTTTCCCTTCTTTCTATTTACATATTTCCTGATGGAGCTCCAGCACCATTTTAACAGTCTACTACTTCTTTATTCACCCTTATACATCCTCAAATCCTGCTTAAACTATGATCTTTAAAACTGATAGTTTACAGTGAAACTTTTTTCTCAATATGCCTTATTACAAATCAGTTTTACAATATGTATCTGAGGGATTCACATATTACTTGCCTTTTTACTTCAGCTTTCATTTCCTTCCTTTTTCTGTGTTGCATTTTAGCACTTAAATTCCTTAGGGTGGAGACAATTTCTACTGTATTCAGTGAAATATCACTCATCATTTTTATGTTTATTTTACAGCTGCAGTAGCAAGCAGTGATGAATCTCATACTTCTACTCCAGGAAAAATGAGCCAGCGTCACGGGAAAGAAGGGTATCTTACTCCAACCAAAGAATTACACCAACTTTCTTTCAGTCTAGGCCAAGGCCATGGTAAGAGCCATTTTGTTGAATACAGTATCAAATAAAATATCCTATAACACTTGCTGTATGGCGACCAGTTCAAGGGGGCTGATTTTATGTTATATAAACCATGTTTTGTATCTTGTCCAGAAATCAGCCCAGATATTTCTCTAATTTAAAAAAAATGTGGTTAAAGATTTCTTGGTTTAATTGTGTAATAAAGGAGATGTGAAAATGCTGAATGTGTGGGTAAGTCCTTTTTCATACATCAGTTCATTAAGTCATCAGCAGGCTTTCATGTACTTCATATATGTATTTCATTGGGAGGTGGCAATGTATTGGTTGAACTAGGAAATAGATATGTTGTACCTTTAAGACTGTTATTACAAAATTACATTCCATTTGTTACTTCTGAGGAGATACCACAAGATACATAACTCCTAAAGCTTATAGGAAATTCAATAAATGAGGAAAAAGTAGGAAAATATTATTTATAAGAGTTGAATTCAGATATCAAAAAATCATACATTATTGAATTCAACCTTGTCTCATCTGCTCTAGTATGTGCTTAAGAAAGACTTCAGAAGCATTCACTTTTGTGTGTGATTAAATATGACTTATCATGTTGTCTGAATCCACACTGGTAACCATTTATAAACTTAGCTTATTTCAATGCATCACAATCTAAAGTTTATATTATATAAAACTGATTTAAAAATATAAATGTGTTAAACCTTCTCACAGCCTGCTGTATAGGGCAAATTAGTCTATTATATGCTGAAGGAAATTAGCCTCGTTAAGTCATAAATTTGGTTTCAGTATATGCAAAAATACTGAACATTTTGTTTTCTGAATATTTTGTTTGTTGTTCAGTGCAACACTTGCTTTGCAGCTGTCTTTCGCAGTACCCTTTTCAAACTTGGAAACTGTCCTATCTGTAAACAAATCACTAGCCTACAAGGACAGATCATTTACCTAGGGTCTGTAATCCGTGCTCTTCGGGCAGAAATTAGGCGTCCAGTTCAGCCCCTCTACTCTAGTAAGCCTCCGTGCTATCAGCCCCCTTTACCACAAAGATCCTGCAGGAGAAGGGCAGTGTGGACAACCGTGGGTTCTGGCAGGGTGAGAGCTGTGAACCATAAACACCAAGCTTTCGCTATGTCCCTGCACAAGAGTTACAGTGCCCTTGCTGACCTTAATAGGGATATTAAGGAGACCGGTAAAGGTATTTGTGAAGATAACTCAAATAAGCAGGGGATTGTGGTCCAAGATGAAGAACTAGATTTCGACAGGGAGAAGTGTGAATCAGGTATTGCACATCAGTCATGCAAGAACAGAAAGGCAACCAAAAAGAGAAGCTACCTTCTGGTTGGTGATTCAATTATAAGGGATGTAAATTTAGGAAAGGACACAGAGGCTTCGAAAGAGGTCAGGTGTCTTCCAGGTGCTACTGCTAGTAGGGACAAGAAGCATATTTCTAAAATAATTAAGAATGGCAGCAAGGACTGTGATGTGGAGGCTATTGTACATCTTGGCACTAACGATCTGTCCCAAAAAGATGTACTCTCTGTGCAGAACGATTTCCAGAGCTTGGGGAAGGAACTTAGCAGAATAGGCTGTAGGCTTACTTTCTCAGAGGTTTTACCAGTGTATAAGGAGCAAAACGGAAAAGGCCAGCGCATAGCACAATTCAATATGTGGCTAAAGGAGTGGTGTAAAGGGGAAGGCTTTGGATATATTAGTCACGATGTCAGTAGCTGGTCCAATCAAAAGATGTCCAAAAGAGATGGTTTGCATCCATCAAAAAAAGGGACTGAGTTACTCGGCTATAAATTCACAGATTTTCTGGAGGGAAATTTAAACTAAACAGCGGGGACAGGGAGTTAATTGATACGGAACAACCCTGTCCCCGGCAATCTAAAAATTATAGGGCTATCAGTGCATGTAGCATAGATGTGTGTGTGGACAAGAATACCAACCTTGCTATCAAGCAAAATGAAGCCTCTAATAGCGAGTGCCACACAAAGTGCACTAACCAAATAGGTGGTAAGACAATAGGGGAACTCAGGCACCACACAGGTTATGTAGAAAGGAAACACAGGGCCACTCACAAAGGACTCAAATGTTTATACACCAATGCATAGAGTATGAACAGCAAACAGGGTGAACTAGAAATTCAGGTTAATGAGGGCAGATACGATATTGTTGCCATTACGGAAACATGGTGGGATGAAACCCACACATGGAACACACAGCTAGAGGGATTTAAATTATTTAAAAGAAGCAGACCAAATAAAAGAGGAGGTGGAGTTGCTCTCTATATAAGAAATAACTACATCTCTACAGAAATAGAGCACAACAATGATAAAAACTGTCTTGAATGTATTTGGGTCAATATAAAAGGGGGGGGGGAATGACATTGCCATAGGTGTATACTACAGACCACCCAACCAAACAGAGGAAATAGATGAACTTTTTGCTAGTCAGCTAACTAAGGTATATAGGAAGCACATCACAATAGTAATGGGGGACTTTAACTACCCTGACATCAACTGGGAGACAAACTCCGCACCAAGTAGAAGATCAAACAGGTTCCTGGCAAACCTAGCAGACAACTTTGTCTCCCAAAAAGTAGAGAAGGGAACTAGGGGATTAGCCATTTTGGATCTAATTCTCACTAACAGAGATGAAATGATAGAAGGTGTTGAAGCCATAGGAACCCTGGGAGGAAGTGATCATGCAATATTAGAATTCAACATTATAGAAGCACAAGCAATAGAACACAGCCAAACTAGAGTCTTGGACTTCAAGAGAGCTAATTTCAATAAACTTAGAGAGGGCTTGGGAAGGATTCAATGGATGAGAATCCTCAAGGGGAAAACAACTCAAGAAGCTTGGGAAATTTTGAAAAATGAGATAATAAAAGTACAGTCTAGCACAATACCAACAAAGAGGAAAAACAACAGCTCTCAAAAGAAACCAGCATGGCTGCATAAAGAACTCTCTGACAAATTGAAAGATAAAAAGGACAAGTATAGAAAGTGGAAAGAGGGGAACATAACTAAGTCAGAATATCAGCAAATAGCCCGAGCCTGCAAAGATGAAGTGAAGAAAGCCAAGGCTCAAAATGAACTAAGGCTTGCGACCAAAGTCAAAAATAACAAAAAAGCTTCTTTCAACATGTAAAAAACAAGAAAAAATTGAAGGAAATGATTGGTCCA
Organism: Crotalus tigris; assembly: GCF_016545835.1. NCBI lineage: Eukaryota > Metazoa > Chordata > Lepidosauria > Squamata > Viperidae > Crotalus > Crotalus tigris. The sequence continues at coordinate 1,381,639 of NW_024096663.1, forward strand.
CTAGTGGGTGGAAGTGGCAAGAAGGTGACAAGCAACAGGGAGAAAGCAGAACTATTTAACTCATTTTTTGTATTTGTCTTTACACAAAGGGAAAAAACAGACCAACCTATCAAAAATAGTGCCATAAAAAACAAAATAGAAACACAAGTTAAGATAGGCAAGAAAATGGTAAGTGAGCACCTGTCCAGCCTAGATGAGTTCAAATCGCCAGGACCAGATGGATTACACCCCAAGGTTCTCAAGGAACTGGCAGATGTGATATTGGAACCACTGAACTATATTTTTCAAAGATCCTGGAACACAGGGGAACTACCAGAGGACTGGAAAAGAGCTGATGTAGTTCCCATCCTCAAAAAAGGAAAAAAAATGGATCCAGGAAATTACAGACCTATCAGCCTGACCTCAATACCTGGGAAGATCCTGGAAAAGATAATCAAACAACGAATCAACGAACACCTAGAGGCAAACAAAGTCATTACTAAAAGCCAACATGGGTTTGTCAAAAATAGATCATGCCAATCAAATCTTATTGCATTCTTTGACCAAGTGACAAAATTAGTGGATCAGAGGAATGCTGTGGACATAATTTACTTGGACTTCAGTAAGGCATTTGATAAAGCAGATCACAATCTACTACTTGATAAGATAGAAAAATGTGGGGTAGACAGAATCACCACCAGATGGATCCGTAGCTGGCTGACCGGCCGTACTCAGCGAGTGGTCCTCAATGGAACTGCATCTATATAGAGGGAAGTGTGTAGTGGGGTACCCCAGGGCTCTGTTCTGGGCCCAGTGCTCTTCAACACCTTCATCAACTATTTGGACAAGGGGATAGATGGGGAATTCATCAAATTTACAGACGACACCAAGCTGGCAGGAATAGCCAACACTCCAGAAGACAGGCTTAAGATACAGAAGGATCTGGACAGACTTGAACACTGGGCACTAACTAACAAAATGAAATTCAATGGTGAAAAAAGCAAAGTTCTACATTTAGGCAAGAAAAACCAAATGCACAAGTACAGCATAGGTGGCACCATGCTCAATAGTAGTAACTTGAGAGGGACCTCGGAGTCCTAGTAGACAATCACCTAAATATGAGCCAGCAGTGTGATGCAGCTGCCAAAAAGGCCAACACAGTGCTAGGCTGCATTAACAAAAGGATAGAATCAAGATCACGTGAAGTATTAATACCACTCTACAATGCCTTGGTAAGGCCACACTTGGAATACTGCATTCAGTTTTGGTCACCACGATGTAAAAAAGATGTTGAGACTCTAGAAAGAGTACAGAGAAGAGCAACAAAGATGATTAGGGGACTGGAGGCTAAAACATATAAGGAACGGTTGCTAGAATTGGGTATGTCTAGTTTAACGAAGAGAAGGACAAGGGGGGACATGATAGCAGTATTCCAATATCTCAGGGGCTGCCATAAAGAAGAGGGAATCAAGCTATTTTCCAAAGCACCTGAAGGCAGGGCAAGAAGCAACGGGTGGAAATTAATCAAGGAGAGAAGCAACCTAGAACTAAGGAGAAACTTCCTGAAGTGAGAACAATTAATCAGTGGAACAGCCTGCCTCCAGAAGCAGTAAATGCTCCAACACTGGAAGTTTTTAAGAAGAGATGGACAGCCATTTGTCCAAAATAGTGTAGGGTTTCCTGCCTGAGCAGGGGGTTGGACTAGATGACCTTCCAACTTTACTACTATTATTACTAAATGGAAATTTTGTTGCTTAAGTGATCATATCTAATTAATTCCAGTTCATTTGGAACTTTTTGGCATAAATGAAGATTAACAGGTTTCAGCAAATAATTTGGAGCAACATTTTATTTAAGTGTTGTTGTGACTGATAAACCATGTGAAGCCAATCATTGAATTGTTTGGGCAACCTCATCCTCCTGAAGGCTTGGCTGCTTCGAATGCTTTCAGAGTCTTCTGCATTTGTGTGAATATCCTCTTAGGAACACTTCTGCAAATTTATATTATTTATTTTTATTTATTTTATTTATTAAATTTTTATACTATATTTTCCCTACAAGGTGACTCTGGGTGGCTTTTAAGTTACAAAACAAATAAAAATAATAAAAATATTAAAACTACATAGATTAAAATATAATTAAAACTGTATTAAACCTAAACTAAGAGAGCTTAGAGATGGACAGGACAGGGATGATGTCTTCTTACCCCAGCAGCTACCTCCAGCTGCAAGCTCCCCCTCTTGGGGCACCAGGCCAATCAGGAAAGCTAATTTTAATACCCTTCCGGAAAGCCAAAAGGGCAGAGGCAGTTCTAACCTCCAGTGGTAGAATGTTTGCATAACTCAAAAAAAATGAATGTGCTTTGGAAAAGCATTTCCTATGCTTTTCCAAAGACAGTATTTATAAAAAGAGAAATGCTACACTAGATTTTATAAAATAAATAAATAAATAAATTGTATGATATATGTAGATTTTTGAAGTTGCCATGGTTGCTGGTAAAAAAAAAAATCTTACCAAGAATAGAGAGAAAAATTAACTTTAAAATTGCATTTCTCTTCAAATTACAGTGAGATTTTGATACTGAAGAAGCTTTACTCCATGCCCTTCAGTGAATATTTCATCATATGAATATGTTTGACATCTTAACTTGTGGCTTATTCCTATCATACCTTGCTTCCTTCATTACAGTTTAACTTTTCTAGTAAAAAAGCTTTATTCTTATATTTTTAACATTTTCAAATGTAAATATTTAATCTTAACAATTTTTACATTCTTTAAAAACCTGAGGCAAAAATCAATTGTTATGTCTGTCTAAGCTGCCTAAGAAGTGGGTGTACCATTTCCCTAGCAACTTGTCACTGTCTTTTAAAATACAACCAAATACATTCCATATCTCACTCTATTTTATAAAAACTCATCTCTAAGTCTTCAGTTCTCTTTATTAATCCACAAAGATGCAGTAAAAATTAACAAGAATACATAACATAAGAATATAATCCCTCTTTCTTTTTAGTCTAAATTCTCAGCTCTCTCTTAACAGTTGAACATTGCAAAAAAAAAAAAAAATAATAACTACTAAGCATTACCAGAAAGAATAACTCCTTATTTACATATCAAAAACTAATCCATTATACCATTAAATGTTCCAAAAGAATAATTGCTCAATTCAGATAACTTCCCTTCTCTCATCCAACTGCCAAAAGCAGCCATAAAGCCCCTACAAAAAATATGGGTGTTGGTTCTCCTCACCTCACTGGAAGTCATCTAAGCTGTACAATTTCTGACTGTAAAGTGAGGAGGATTATACAATGTAGTCCTATTACATAACATGCTAAAGAAATATTACAGTAATGAAGATTTATACTCTATATACAGTAGATATATCATGTGTTACATGATTGCAGATATGGCAGTCTATGACCATAGTAAGATTTGGTTTGATGATTGTATAAAATACTAGTAATGCTTACAAAAGTAACAATTCTATACTTATTACTCAATGTAATTTATTCTAGTGCTGTGTCTTCAGCCCAGTGCCTTTTGTAGATAGTTGATTTTGTTATTTGTTGAACATGTCCTTTTGAATTGTTGATCACGCTATTGAAGTATGTTTAAGTATGTTTACCAGAAAAACCAGAATGAAATGGGGACATTTGGTGGGCATAGTCTAGGGCTGTCAAACTCAATTCCATTGAGGGCTGAATCAGCATTATGGTTGCTCTCAAAGGGCCAGTTGCATGTAAAACTATGCATCATATTAGTTCAGGAGTGCATTATGTCTAAGAAGTGGGCCAAACAGGATTAACATTTCAAATATGAACAAATATTTCAAATCTGCAAAAACAAATTTAAAACAAAGAAAACACATAAGCTATTTAGTTCTCTCTCTCTCATGCCATTTTGTCTGAGCCAGATGCTTGGCATCTTTTCTCGTCTACAAGTTCATTCATGTTTGAAGTAAGGTTTTAAGCCAGACATGACATCGCACGACGTCTTGGAACGTTTTCCCCATTGCCAGCAATGGGGTGGGCGCAGTTTTGTCGTGATGTGTCTGGCCCGCAGGCCGGCAGTTTGACACCCCTGTTCTAAGCTGTGGAAATTCTCAGGATAGAGTGGAGATACGCATCAGTGAGAAGATTTCTGTGTGTGCTTTTGTTCACTTTCATTACAGAAGTGTTGCTCGCGCAGCTATGTACTACCAGACATGCAGAGCATTCGAGCAGCTTATAGGTGGAATTGGGGCATTGTTTTAGGGATGAATCTGGTGAACTGTACGGGCTCAACAAAATCATACTTTGCCTTAAATGTGCTGTTACATTAGAGTTCTATCAGCTCCATCTGGATGTTTACAGGTGCTTTGTCCACGTCAACTGCAAATGGATTACTGAGCAGTCCAAAATTGAATTTTTGTGCTTTAAAGTTAACAAAGTGACGTGTAAACTCCATATGAAGTATGCTCAGTTTATCAGCAAAATGAGCATCTGAGTACACAGTGGTGGAGATTTGATTTATGATTGTTTGACAACAGAAAGTGACTCAAGTTTCTTTGCTGCATTTGAGTCTCCCACAATTGCAGCTTAACCTGAAAGGCTTTCACTGCATCATACGTGTCCGTGATCATACGGTCCCGTCCCTAAAGCTGAAGGTTTAGCACAGTGAGATGCTTAGTTATATCTCATAGAAAAGCTAACTTACACAGCCACTTTTCATCCCCTAATATTGTGGAGTCTTTTCCTTTACTTTCCATGAACTGACAGATTTCCTTATGCAATTCAAAAACTCTATTGAGCACTTTTTCTCGACTTAGCCATCGCATCTCTGTATGATAGGGGAGATCACCAAGTTCAGAATATATTTCTTCTAGAAAAGACTTAAATTGATGGTGATTTAAACCTTCGGTTCTTATAAAGTTAACTGTCCGTCTTACAGTGCTCATTACATGTTCCATCTTCAGGGCTTTGCCACATAGTTTTTCCTGGTATATGATGCAGTGATATGCTGTCAGCAAACCTGTGCTTTTCTTGCTCTTTTTTTAAATAAAAACAGGTTTTATTGGTTTTTTCATTTTACAAACAAGTGCTTAAGAAACAACGTGGTGGCAGGGCAATCAATTGTCCACAAAACAGAGTCATACTCATAAAGTTCAGATTGAATCATTAAAAAACACCTCTCTTTTCTTGCTCTTCATCTTCTCTCACATCCTTCCCACTAATCCACTTTTTTCCCCACACATCAAAGGTGTTCCATCTGTTGTCAGGTTTGTCCCAGGGCTAGTTTCATGTCATTTACACATTTAGATACTGCTTCAAATATGTCTTTCCCTGTGGTAGTTCCATGCATTGATTTCATATCCAAAAATTCCTCTTTAATGCATAAACCTGAATCTACTCCATGGATGAAGATTGTCAGCTGTGCTGTGCCAGTGATGTCAGTATTCTCATCCACAGCAAGTGAATACGCAATGAAATCTTTTCCCTTTTCAATCAACTGTACTTTTAAATCAGTGACAAACTCACATATCCAATTAGCAACAGTATTTCTGCTTAGGCTTACATTAAAAAATGCTTGATTTTGGTCTGGACGCAAGACTTTGCACACTTTAATCATGAGCGCTTCAAAAACTCCCCCTCTGTAAATGGCCGGGCTGATTTAGCTATCTCTTCTGTCACTATAAAACTAGCTTTCATAGTAGTTTCACTTTATGATTTTGCTTTTCTGAACATACGCTGCCGTGACATCAGACTCTTTTTAAACTCTTCCACCTTCTTTAGCTTCTGCTGTATGTCCAAGTTTTTGTACTTGTCCTGATGTTTCGTCTCATAGTGCCGTCTCATGTTATATTCTTTAAGTGCAGCCACATTAGCTTCTCAAGGTACACTCCTTATCTTCAATGTCAACAAACAGGTACTCTGCTTCTCACCTCTTTTTAAAGCATCTGTTTTCAAACTCCACTTTCTGTTTGGCCACTTTTTGGTGTTTAAATATCAGTATAGGCATACAGATCTTCTTCACAGCAGATGTTGTATATATGGAGTATGAGACTGCACAGAAAGCTCAAAGTCCCAGGTGCTGCATGAGGCGAGTGCTGTAGGTATCCACTCTGGAAGCTCAGTAGGATGAGTCCAGATCTTCTGGCATATAAGGGGGCTGCACTCTTAAGGTCCCAGTAACCTGAGACGGAAGAGTCTGAGCAGTAAAGAGACTGAACTGCAGATCTCTCCCCTGGAGGGGCAGCAGCAGCTTCAAGGGAAGCACATGCACTTCAGCAGTACATGGCTCAGGTTTCTCAACTAGTTTTGGCCTGGGCCATCGTGTGCGAGCCTCCTGTCTTGCGTTTCCTTATGTCTTTTGGGGAAGAGTCTGCGAGGGGAGCGGCTACTTATGGGAAAGTGCAGCACAGCCGAAGGAAAGGTGGCAAGGCAAGGAGGGGTGAGAACTGAAGAAACATACGGCCTGAGCACCTTCCGACCTTTCTCTTTCCTTCCCTCACCAGCCACTTGCTCTCAGGCAGAGGGCGCTTTAGCCATGCCCACCTGCCCCTGCAGTTACCATTGCCACACAGCTCCATGCATTGGAGAGGCTCCTGCTGCCTGTTCTGTGCTAGCACTGCTGCCAGTGATAAGACACTCAAAGAAGCAAGGAGGTAACTACTCAATCACCTCCTTCTACTAGTCTGCTTGCGGGCCAGATCTAAACACACCATGGGCCAGATCTGGCCCACAGGTTTTGAGTTTGACATGTCTGGCATTGTCAAGGCGCTTAACCAGCACTGCCACCATTTCTCCTTATATTCATTACATACTTTCTGATAGATTCCATTTTCTTTTAGATGAATTTTCAGTTTCTCAGATTGCCTGGGGAAATACTAATGAAAGTGACTAGGATAATCAAAGTTGTAATTTAAATAAATAAAGACTATATTGAGTGTTACTGCTCCAATACTACTCACAGATTCTTTTCTGAAGTTATTAACCCACCCTGCTTCAATGTTACTAGGGAAACCATTGTTTCCATTGTAACATCTAGCACAACCCTTGGATTCCTATTCTAAAGAACAGGTTCTCTCTTTGTGTTATAATGTATGTCATCATAATAATGGCAAAGCTGAAATTTGTGAACTTTCTCAAATAGTATTTTTCCCCATTACAGACCATCCCTGAGAACATTGGTGGTATGAAAGTTACATGCAAAAGAAGTGAGATTTACCATAGCTCCACTTAGTGTTTATAGTGCTTTAACCTCTGACAACAGTTTAGTTTATAGAAATAATATAAGAAATGAAGTGTAAAACAGGAATAAAAGCAAGTTTTGATGGGGAATTCTTAGCACTGTCCTGTATGCTTTTTATATTGCAATTATAGAAGGAAAGGAAGAGGCTGAATTTGGCCTTCCTTTGTAATTTGAAATTATGCTACATTTTCATGATGCCAGGAAATGTGAATTATGTTCCTTGTTTTAAAACAATTGTTCATTTCTAATAAATGGAATATATCAACATATAAGAAAAACAGTGATATTCTAAACTTCATAACTGAAGTAACACTATGTATTATGGTAGTTAAAAAACTAAAAGCAAGAGTTTTATTTGAATTATGAAATAACTGAATAGAAAAAAATCTGGTAGCTCAGTTTTACCTTGGACAAGTTTTTAGATATTTTGCTGACTTTTTTTTGAGCATACAGATAATGTGTGTGTGTGCGCACGCACATTCTTTTAAACCATCTAATCTCAGAATATTAAGAACTTGCCCTTTGTCCAAAATCTCTGGCAGAAAAAAACAATGGTTATGGAAGACAGAGTTTTTAAAAATTCTAGAAAACTTATTGCGTCATTTTTTCAGAGACATTTCCTTACCAGATTCCTCAATGTCTTCAACAATGGCAGAACTTCTAATTTACTGCCTTCACTGCAAAAGTTCATAAAAGTTTAGGAAGACATTCAGGGATGTATCCACCTTGAAAATAGTCCATATTGAACTGTATAGCATAACATCAGAAGGGACCACAAGAAATGTTTTATGACATTTTGCATTATGTCATAAAATGCTTTATGGTTATTTTTATGTCATAAAATGTTTTATAAAGTTTGCCAAGTTTCAATTCCATGGGACTCATGGGTCCCAGATTTTGAACACATTCTGTAAGTTTGCATGTTTGAGGTACCTCGATTCAAAATTTGTTGCCCTATGATACACAAAATATTTTGCCAGTTAAAGGTTGCATACAGACATGAGAATTTTAGTAATATACAGATGATGTATATTCAGCTGATCCACTGAAAATATCATGGTTTGCATGAAAAGTAGGCAAAATTGACTACCCAACACATATTAAAAGGGGGCAAATCTTCAGTTGTTTGTAGTCAGCCCACATTCTTACATTTTTTTTACTCTTCACTACTCCATACATTCTTGCCACTTAAATACGTAATTTAGATGATCAGCATCTAAATCAGTTAAATTATCAGATATTTAAACTTTCAATCAGAAATTATACCTATATAGTGCTGTAGTTACACTTCTGTTAAAATATAGTTGATTTGTATTTATTGAACAAATAATATAGTTAACTTTTAGTGATTACCTTCATGTTGAAAATATATCAGACTTTTTAATGGGGAAAAAAAACCCTCCTAAAGCTGAAAGATTCTGTATTTTCTTCAGGCTAATTATTCCAGTCTGAAATCTTCATGTAAAAGCCATGTCTTTTTATTTGAAATAAGTTTAGAAAGGAACTTTATTATTGAATAATAATTGTTTTAGTAATAAAGCACTTGTTTTCTAAAACATAAATTTTAATGTGCATTATTAATATTTGTGTAATATTGTTTTAAGAAGCAATGGATCCTTTTCCATCAAGCCTTTTTGTGGAGCTAGAATTTTTAGACATTTTGCTGGCGGGTGCTATTTGTTTTGCTTTATTAAGACTTTCTTTGATTGAGAAATTCATTTTATTTAGAAACTGTAATTTTCTGCTTTCTTTCACAATGTTGGAAATATACCCATGATAGATTATTGTTTGTGCTTTAAAGATTAGGAATAGAAGAATTATTTTGATGTATTTGATCATGCCAATTCTCTGTAATTTCCAAACAGTGTAGAATAACAGCTTGTCTTAGAACATACTAAAATAGGAAATATTACTGATAGAGAAATGGTAACAACTTGACATTATTACCAACATACTTAGTATATCTTCCTTTTTCAAATGCATACATGACTCTCTTACTTGCGGGTTGCTAACAATGGCAACTGCTTTCTCTGCAACGTTCTCATTACCACCAGCCTTTTGAATGACAAGAATAATTATATAGAGCATCTAGCTCATAAAGGAAGAAGGTCCTATGAGGCGTAGGTTTTCTCTAGGTGCTGGGGTTTTACTTCCTCCACAAACTGATGGCCGAAAGCTTGTTCGGAATGCTTCATTTGGAGGATGCAGTGAACTCTCACCAGTCTTTCAAGGTTTGTTTTCTATTTTTTATACTGTCACAAAAGTAGATTGCATTACTAGATGCAATATTAACAAATAAAAACAATACCTTTGAGGTAGATGTTGACTCACATAATGTTTATTGCTAAACAATATTTTAGAGGTTTAAAATTGTTGTGATACTCTAGGAATATTTGAATGTCGTTTCTAATACATTTAGTCAGAATTTAATGGTTTTGCCTTTAAAGAAAGTATACTTGGTATTTATAATTTTATTCTGTAGAAATTATTGTAAGCTCATATATTTCTTTTTAAGGTTTTGATAGAGGGAAAGATGATGCTTCGCAAAATAAAGATGATCCTTCACAATCAATGTCAAAAAGTAAGGTAAGTACAATTACTGTATGTATCTTTATCCTACCAATTTAGATGTATTTATTCCTTCTGAATTAAAAATTGGACTTAGTTACAGCATGTGACACATTTACTTGTCTATACATATCTCTCTCTTGAGCTTCACTCAGTGATCAAAAAAGGGAGATCCAGGATACAAAACAAATTAATATTTATACTTATTTTGTATTATTTGTACACTGCCTTGTACTGAAATCATATGGTAGTTTACTGATTAAAAAGATTTTCCATTTGTAAATAAAAGGATTCTCTGTCTTCATTTACACAGAGAAATTGTTCCCGGTCATATACAAAGGCATACCAAGTATGCATGCTATTATATAGGTCCCTCAGGTAGAAAGAGCAAAGAAGAAGTAAACAAGATGTTTATGGAACAAATGGAAGCAATAACAGTACTGGATAAAGGGAGAAAGAAAGGGTTGGGGGAAAATATGATGAAGAAGAGTGGAAGGGATGTTGTATCTAATCAGAAAAAATTAAAAGGAAAAAGACAATAGAATTATTAAATTCAGAAATAGCATATTCCTGTTTAGAGAATAATATTAGATCTTTTTCAATTCTTTTCATGTATAGAGAGTACTTGCCATAAACTGGGGGTGGGGGGGGAGAGATTTGGTACTACAGTGGAACCTGGGTACGCATGCTTAATTGGTTCCAGGAGCCACGATGAGTACTAAAAAGGATAAATAGCAAACAAATCATGTGACATACCACAAAACAGTTTGTTTGGGCTGGGAAGAACTATTTGTCCCTTTTCCTATGTTAGTGACCTTCTTAGCATGGCCGACTTCCTGTCTGTCCTCTGCGGCTGTCCCCCATTTCCTTTTGCAGCATGTTGAGTACCAAATAAAGATGAATATCGGGACAACATTTTCACATCAAAATGTATTAACTACCAAATTTGATGTGTTTTGAAGCAATTGAATACCAAGATACCAATATATTTCTGATTCTTATAGCAATGACTAGAAAAATGCATGTACTCTTATGCATTTTTCTAGAATTGTAGTGAGGCAGAAGTGAGGATAAATGACCTCCTATCTACCTTTCTTTCTTTCTTTCTTTCTTTCTTTCTTTCTTTCTTTCCTTCCTTCCTTCCTTCCTTCCTTCCTTCCTTCCTTCCTCCCTCCTTTCTTTCTTTCTTTCTTTCTCTCTCTCTTTCTCTCTCTTCTTCCTTCCTTCCTTCCTTCCCCACGTGTCTTGACTTCCTACCTATTCCCCTCATTTTTACTAGTATCTGCCTCTATTCAGTAATGGGAAGGAAGTTACTTATGGAAGCTTTCAGTAGTAGTTTAATCTTAAACCTGGTTTAGATTGCTACCTTTAATTATTTTATTCAGTTGGGTTTAATTTTTTTTCAAAAGTTATTGGTTTAAAATTAAAATTTTGTACTCTGTTAACCCACAGTAAGTTGAGTATTCTGCATATCGCAGGTAATTTTGTTAAATAGCAAGTTGAATTACATCTGTGTTTAGGTTTTAGCAGACAAGGTTTATTGGTATGTTTATATATAATTATTTAAAGACAAATGTAGAAGTCATTTGGTATAGACTGCTAAACTGTTCAGAAGTACTAGTTTTTGTTTAATAACTCTAATTAGCGTCTCTGAAATAAATAATGATGGATTTCTTATTTGAAATGTATTCCATTTTCATATAAAATTAACCAAGTGGAAACATGGCAGTTTTGGAATTGAGATATTGAAATCACCATTATCTCTTCTTTTATTTTAAAAATATGAAGATTTACAGAAGATTTCATGTTAATGGTGAAAGAAAGCATTTTCATAGTTTTCTTGTGTAATTTGTATTTTCAGTCAGAATCTAAGATATATAATGGATCAGAAAAGGACATCCCTGCTTCCTCTCCCACTACCAAACTCACAAAGAAGGAGTCCCTTAAGGTGAGTTATTTTCAGTATTAGAATACCTAAATCTTCTTTGGGAACATATTTCCTCAGTAGCTTCATAATTTTTTTCCAGTATGAGTTTACAGTTGAATTGTGAGTATGATTTCTCCATTTCAATAGTAACACAAACAAAAAACAGTTACAGTTAAATTTCTCCACAAGATGTCCTCAGTAAACTATCTAAGTCTCTTCCAGACATCAAGAATGAGATTAGCAAAGTCAGAGCTATGGAGTCTCTTTTCCGGCTTCTCATAGAGTTGTTGTTTTTTTTTCAGACAATAAAGATTTATCCCTTTAAAAAAGTAAGTCCAAGACATAGGAAGACACTATTCTCCAGCTTAGAAGATATAATAATAAAGTTTTATAACAAGGATTTTCCAGGGCCCCCAAGTAGCCAAAAGGAAAAATAGTCAATAAGTAGTTTTTTCCTTTGTTATGGAAAGCTCTTTTCCTCAGATAAATAAAGGCAGCTCTTTCAAAGCAGGGAAGTAATTCCAAAAGGCTTTTGACAGGAGAGTAGTTAGACAGAAGGAGAGAGGGAAAACTGCAGAAATAATAAACAGAAATTCTACTGTGAATTTACAAACTGACCTTCAGGCTCTACTTGATCATTCTACAGACCAAAAAGCAATACTAAAAGAATTAATTTACATACAACCTATGGAGACTTTGGATGACCAAAAAATGATTGTAACTAAACTATCTACAATTGCAAAACTAACAGAAATGGACTTGAAATTACAGCTGTTGGAGAATTATGACAACCTTGATAATCAACTATTAATTATAAAATTGGACATGATTGAGTGTTTTATTCAGCAGACAGGAACCAGGCGTCAAAAACAGAGGATGGGAGGTCTTTTACTGACTCAAATGATATTACAAGCAATAATGGGAGATCTATTTGCTGAAATAGAGGCTTTGTTATAGAAGCCTGTTTGGCATAGGAAGAAAGCCAGAATAAGACTAAAAAGAAAAATTTAAAATTATATGTAATGGATTAAAAAGGTTTTGAGAAATATGGACTGATTTAAGGATTAAGATTTAGAGTTGAAAATTTGTGATTATTAGAATATATACCGTAAATGCCGGCGTACAAGGCGACCCGGCGTATAAGACGACCCCCGTCTTTATAGCTGGGCCGCATTCCTAGAACGTCGTCTTATATGCCGGAAACTACCAGTATTTCCGGCATATAAGACGACTCGGCGTATAAGACGACCCCCGTCTTTGGCGCCGATTTCAGCGCTCGCGGAAGTCGCCTTATACGCCGGCATTTACGGTATGTTAAACAGAGTAAGAATGTATTTTCTTGAATAATATGTTTATTTGTATGAAGATTATTTCGTAATGGAATGAGAATAAGAATATGAAAGAGGCTTTTAGAAATTCAGATCGCTTTAACAACTAATTGAGTGTGTTAAGTTAGTAAGACGATGTTTTGTGTAATAATAGGTGTGTTCTTTTTTTAGATATAATTATTTGAATGAGATTTAAATGCTATTTGAAGTAATAAGAGAGATCTGTGATAAAATCAATGGTTTATGAGATCATGAATTAAAATATATCTGGATTAGTATTTTAAAAGGGATTCCCGAAGTGATAATACATTTTTCTAAGGTTAAATTGGACTATGGTAACTGTAAATTAATAAAGCTCAAAACAGGATTAGGATTTATAGATATATAATGTAGAAATGGATTATGTTAAATGGGTTATATCATTTGAGTGAAATAGAGAGGGAACATTTAATGTATTTACTTGAGCTATTATATGATTTTGTTTTTGGATGATTGACCACCTAACCACCACGTTGTGTCTTGAGCTGTTGTAAAAGTTAAAAAACCAATAAAATTTGTTATAGAATACTTAAATCTTCATATTAAATTTGTCCCATAACACAATTAGTTGTAGATTTGGAAACTGTGCTATGATGCTTCAGAAAATATTACTTATTTGTTTGTATCCAAACTTTATTATTTGTAACTCAAGGCAGCAAATGTATCCAACACACCTTCCTCCTCCTATTTTCCCTACAACAATAACTGCCCTGTGAGGTGAGTTCGGCTGAAAGAAAATATCTAAAGTCGCCCAGCTGTCTTTTACGGCTAAGGCAGCACTTCAGCTTATGTTCTCCTGCTTTCCAGCCTCATGCCTTAACCAATAAACCAAACTGTTTTGCACATAATTATAGCATATAAAAGTTGTGCAACATAGTCTTAGCCATTTTTTTCATTACAGAAAGGTGTATCAAATCAAATATCAAATTTATTACAGTCAAGGACAATATAATTAAAAATACTCAGAATATATAAAAATTTTAGAATAAAATAATAAAATCTATGTTGAAATCATTTGGCAGCCTATCTCTCAGTTGGACATAAACAAGATGGCAGCCTAAGCTATAATGTAATATTAATCAAATTATGAAAGCCTATACCCTGTTTTCCCCAAAATAAGCCCTAGTTTTAGGGCGAGGCACATACCTAAAAATCAAGCTAGGGCGGAGCAGGGGTGTGGATCTGCACCACGCGCCCCCTACCCATTTACTTTGCAGCCAGGGCTCTCCTCACTGGCCCACTTCTTCTGCCGCATCTTCTGCAGCCAGGTGTGATGACCCAGAGCACAGCACAGAGGCAAAACAATCAACTGGCAATTCAAACTGCCCTTTATTTGCTCCAATTTTCCCCAAATGCTCCCACGTTTCTGGCAAGCCTCAGAACAAAGTAAGACACACACACCTTAAGCAGCCTCTGGCTGCAAGTAGTTTCACATACAGTTAGATTAGAAGAGTAATTTACTCAATGCCACGTAGATAACAAGGAATGAAACATACATCCCAAATCTAACGAGTCTTTGGAAATACAAGCTAGCCTGAGCAGTTTCAAAAGAGAAGCCAAAATTCAGTCCGAGGTCTTTGAACACCAAATCAAGTTTGTCAGCTAGTCCAATGGTCAGAGTTTTAGGGTTTCCAAGCAGAAATCCAACACAGAACAAGAGATCAGCGAGTTGTTTCCAAGATTAGCAATGGCACACAAAACTCCAAGCATTCAGCGTCTGTTCCCAACAAATGCCCCTTCCCACAGCGTCTCCTTAAGTCTCAGTCTCCAGGTGTGCCTTGTGGAGAAGGGCGCGGCGCTCTCCTCCTGAGTAGTTGAGCCTGCCTGCGTTGTTCCCTCCTTCTCTCCACTCTCCGTGCTCTAGGTTCAGGAGAGGGTGGCCCTTCCCCATCGCCTGAGCTCTGTCTCTCATGTTCATCCTGTCCCAATCCTGAAAGGCCCTGGCCTGCCTCGGCCTGCTCTTCCCCACATTACTGTGAAGCCACAGACACCTCTCCCTCGACCTCCATAGGGTCCAGTTCCAGCTCATTTTCCTCAGCAGATTCAGGCTCCAGCGGAGGCACAACACCAGGCCTGCATTTCTCAGTCACAGGCTTTTCCGGAAGGCCACTGCAGCCAATAATCGAGTTATGGATTCAATCTATAGCTCCATTCTGGAAGACCTCTGCAGCTGAGAATTGAGCTATAGATTGAATCCATTGCTCAGTTGTCGGCTGCATAGGCCTTCCTGCAGAATGAAGCTGCTCCTTTGGCCATAGGAGTGGACCGTCTGGGTGGGGCTGTGGGTGCCGGAGGTGAGTATAAAAGACATCCCCTGAAAATAAGACCTGGTACCTATTTTGGAAGCAAAAAATAATAATAATAATAAGACCTGGTCTTATTTTCGGGGAAACACAGTAGTTATTAGATACTAAAATACAACGGAGTGATGATATCAAAAGATTTGATGCATTATTAGTTATTTAAAATGGTTATAATAGATTATTCATCAAGTTCCGATGAATCTTTAGTGCTACTGTGCAGAATCTAGCTACCTGCACCATGACTACGTCTTTAAGCAAGCTCTGAAGATAAATGGTATCCGAATAGCCAGGGATAGCTATTAATTATTGGGAAAATATATTTTGTTTGAATGTCTTTATAAAAAGAACAGTGAAGAAGGACATGTCCAGAGGTTTCCACCTCTCCAGAATCACAGGGATAGAATCTTTTAGCCAGTGGTATCCTTTTATATTTGCCCTCCAGGACAGTTGAGGGGAGCACATGACAGCATACAAGCGAAAAGGCTTTCTGATGATTCACTATTTCTAACTGGCTAAGATAACTGGCAGGGATGACAGTATATCTATTAGAATCTGGAGTCAGACACAATGGAGCTTTGTCTAAGTCCACTTGCCCCTCTATATTCTCTATCCTTTGTCTCAGGGTTTGTTTGCCTGGTCATAGTCCAGTTAAGGATGGAGAAAACCGAGTTTAGCAAGATTGAACTCAACAATCCACGAAGAAAAGAATTTATCTTGGAGGATGAATGGTGCAAGGCCTTAAGGAAAGAAATTAAGTTTTAACCAAATATTTAAAGAAGCCATACAGATTCAACTTATATCAATCTTGTTCTCGATGTTTTGATCCCCTATTTTTTTTTGGGGGGGGGGTGTAGAAACCTGGTAATATATGAACTAGCTTTATAAGCCTACAGATAGGATATGTACCAATTTTATTCATTAGATTAAACTTGTGAGATCTGTTGTCTGAAGTAGTATCAGGTATGGTTTTTTTTCACCTCAGAAGGGCTACAAACAAAGTTGTATGGTCAGCTGCTAATTTAGCCATAGAAGCCTATAGTTTTAAAGGGACCAAATTTATGAAAAGCATTCTATTTTCACTCGTAGATAATATTAATACCACAGATGAATAGGTTATGATGTGTTAAGAATATAAAATAATTCATCCTCTGTCTATAGATGTAGAAACAATTGTTATAAGTGTCTTGCTCGGTATAGCACAATCACATAAGTACAGTTGAGGACCATAGTTTTCCTTTGAATTTTGACTTTTTAAAGTATTTGCTTTTGTAATCTAATTGCTAGAATCATCTATGAGATTAGATTTCATAATTCAGAGAGGGATATCCCTTGATTAAAAAGAGGAAATAAGAGGGATAAGCAAACAGTTTTGGAACCAGCAGTAAACTGGTTGTAGAGGCTATTCAAGGAGTGATTCTCAAACTTACAGAAGGTACGGCGAACAAATTCTGATGAATTCAAATATACTTAAATTGTATGCGCTTATTAATTTTTGATAAAATGTGTAATGTAAGTAAATCTATATGTTTATATAAACAATTGCAGGTAGATACAGTAGATTTCTCACCTTGAGTTAACCATGCTTTAGAGTCCAGGTAAATGGATCTTTGTGTTCTTGATAAGTTGTAAACATAGCTGAAAATTAAAACCATGTATTCTTTTATATGAAATTGTCCAAAAAAGAACTTCTAGTAAGTTCGTTTGTTAGACTTTTTAAAAAACTATTTTTTCTGTATGTTATGTGCTCCTGGCTACTTTCCTTCGTGACCAAAGGCAAGCTCATCTGACCAATAACCAGCCAAGACACAGTGAAGGCCTTTTGTTTCGTTTATTGCAATAAGTGGGGAGAGAAGCTATCAAAGCTTGGTTCTCTCCAAAGTTTTAACCCAAAATATCTCCTTCTTTTATTCATCCCTATCACCGGCCGCTACAGCCCTCCTCTTTCCCCATTGGCTGAGGTACTATGAGGTTACACTCTTTCTGTCTGCTTATACATATTTCCTGATAACATATTAAATCATATTCATATATACAATAAGAATAAGAAAAATTAGACATTTAAATGGTTATTTTAAACTCAGTATATATTTATGTCGCCATTTTAAACAATAAGTTCTTTTCTTGCTTTTCAATTCAGTGTGCCTCTTTTCTTATCTTATTTGGCTTAGTTTCCTATTTTCCCCTTCAACCTGTCCTTCCTGGCTAGCCATTTCCTTTTAAAACTATATATATTTTTTATGGCTTCTCTTCTTCCTTTCTCAGACCCAGCTATTTTTGCCTATATGGTTTATCTTACTTCCTTTATGTTATCTTTTCCTGACTCTCACCATTTGCATTTTATTCTTCTATTCAGTTAATTTCTATTGTATTGTAGGTTTAACTGATTTTGAAGATTTATCACATTGATGCATATTTATTATGTATTATAACAATTTTCAGCTGGACATTTTATTTTCAAATTGATTGGATTCGCTGACTTCTTTCCATTTATCTACTTTCTTTTCTCATTTCTTATTCATTCTTTACAGGTTCAAAAGAAAAATTACAGGGAAGAAAAGAAAAGAGCCACTAAAGAATTACTCAGCACTATCACAGACCCATCAGACATTGTTATGGCTGATTGGCTGAAGGTAAGAAACTGAGATGAATAACGAGCTGTAATTGCTGAATGTTTAATCTATAAGAAAGCAAAAGAATTGAAATTGTATTTAACTGCTACTGTTTACCAGTGGCATGGAATATATTGTATCCCAGAGGTTTAATATTCAATACATAGAAACCCAGGGGGAGATTTAGTTTAGTTTAACATGGTTGCTATAGTTACAACAAATCTATAATGATTATTTGTGTTGTTAATTTCCCTATGTTAAATATGATATTAACAGAAAGATATTCCCCTTAATAACAAGCATATGAAATATCACTGATGTATTGAAATTTAAAAATAGTTTCCTTATTGCAAATTTTCTTTTTTTCCCTCTTCTACACGTGATGATGTAAAATGTTATGATTTTCACTATCTAAAAATCAATGATGGTATCAGATCTGCCATCTTCAGCATATTCTGCCTTGCTGGCATCCTGCCATAAAATGCGGGAAGGAGGAGGAGGAGGAAGGGAGATTGGAGAGGTAGGAAGGGGGAAAGACAGGGTGACAGGAACCAGAGGTGTCAGTCTGGAACAGACCAACCAATCAAGGGCGGAGCAGTGAGAATGGAATGTGAAACTCCACTAGAGAGGCGACAGATTTCAAGGCCATTCCCAAAACATATAATTTGAATATAATCGAACGCTGATGGACTGGTTAAGGGGGGGAGGGCCAAGGAAGAGAGAAAAATGCAAGCTTTGCATGGGAATATTCAGATCCAGTTTTCCTTATGCTGTAACCACTTGACTTTGGTAAAAATAAACCTTTCACTTCAAAAATGGAGTCGAGAATCTTCCTTTCCTAAATGCTCAAGTCAGAACAAACCTGACAGATGATATGAACAAACAAGAGAAGATTGTGAATGGAATGTGGGGATCAGATAACCAAAGCTGTTTAATATTAATGTTTTTTCATATCATAGAAATATTAAGTAACACTGGTCAATGATATATGTAACATGAGATGCTACTATTCAAAATTTCCTACGAAGATTAAAATCAAAAGGCATTTACATTTCTACTCTACTCTTTGTTCAGATCACTCAGGGCACCATTTTATTTCTAGAGCAGTACTCAGAATTAGAATAAGAGAGAGAGAGATTTGCTCAGGGCAATCATTCAGGAGTTACCAGAAACCTGAAAAAGGAAAGGAAGACATGGACAATTGCAAAGTAGAGTAAATGGGAGGGAAAAGGAGGACACACACTGTTTAATGTTTGTATTTACATTCATTGGAGAGGAAAGGAATACAAGTAAGTAAACAGGCACCCAGTGGTAAATACACATTGAGGGGAATGTGCTAGCAGCTGCTGTTAACCTAGTGTGCTCACAGTTGTGAGTCATGAGCCATTTATTTATTTATTTATTTTTATTTATAATACAATTAAAACAAAAATGGACAAGCGTGACATTCCAGAGTAAGTATTCCTAACAGTTTGTTTTTCATGGTACAAAAACTTAATATATCATTCTTAACCTCTATATAAGCCTCATCCTTCTATGTAATACAATTAAATATACAATTATATGTACAGTGATATATATATTTCAATCCTATCATTAACTTGAGATCTAAGCAGTTCTCCTTAATTCATACCAATGATAAAATTTGTCCCAGATTTCGAAGTATTCGAGTTCTGTCTTGTCCTTCATAATCATTGTAAGCCTGTCCATCTCAGCACATGAAAGGATTTTATACAGGATCTCTTCTTCCGTTGGAATTCCTTTATTCCTCCAATTTTGAACAAAAACCAGTCTGGAAGCCGTTAGAATGTGTAACATTAAATAAAGTACGCCTTTGTTGTACTTTTGCGGGGTTATACCTAATAGAAAAAGTTCTGGTTTTGGCTCTACCGCTCGCTCTAATATTTCTTCCAACCATTCTTTGATCCTATTCCAAAAATCACGAGCTCGTGTGCACTCCCACCACATATGATAGTATGTTCCAATTGTCAGATTACATTCCCAACATTTAGAGGAGACATTGGAACACATTTTAGCTAATCTTATGGGTGAGAGATGCCATCTATAGAAACATTTTGTAGAGGTTTTCTTTATAAGAGGTGGCCAACGTACGCTTCTTGTTTCTTGCCCATAGTTCTTGCCAGATGTGCAGATCAAAATCCTTGCTCCATTTTAACATAGTCACTTTTACTTGTTCCTCATACATTGCCTGATTTAACAAATAGTGGTATAATTTTTTAATCATTTTATCCTCCGATCCCAATGTTATTTTATCCAGTTCTATTGGTTCTAATTTAATGCCTAACTCTTTTTTATCTTTCCAATATCTCGCCTGCAGTTGTAGGTATGCCCACCATTCTAATTCTATCCCTTCATCCTGGAGGGTTTTCCTGGATTTCAATTCCTCTTTTTCATCTAAAATGTTTTTATATGTTATGATCTTATCTAATTGGGCACATTTTGGGTGTACATATATTTCTAATGGTGAGATCCAACTAGGTACTTGGGTATAATTTGGTTACCAAATTTTTGCCCATACATCGATAAGAGCTTGTCTAATATAGTGTCTTCAAAAATATTTATGTATTTTATATTTATGATCCCATAATATAGCATGCCACCCTATTTGTTCCTGTTCTTTAATAATATCCAATTTCTTACCCATACTAGTGCTATAGCCTGGTAGTATTTCTCCAAGTCTGGAAGGCCAAATCCCCCCCTTTCCTTTGAGTCCTGCAATAATTTTAATTTAATCTTTGTCATGAGCCATTTATGAGGCAAATGCCTTCACCTTGTTACTGATTAAGGTCTTCTCAAATTCAGGAAGAGCTTGTTAATTTGTAGTTAGCACTTATTAGGGAGGCACAACTCCATGAAGAAAAGCTGCTCAGTTAGATATTTAAAAAGCCAGACTAGATGAAGGAACTGAGGACGAAAAGGAGGACATATCCTCCTTTTGCCTGACATCTGGCAATCCTGAAATTAAATCAGAATTCACATTTACTCTTCCATTGATTGCCTGGCCCCTCTTTTCAGACATTGGAGTTACCCAAATATTTACACTTACTGTATGTAATTAATATAATCTAGTATCTGAGGGTAGCTTTATGAGCATTGCTATTTCACTAGAATTTAAAATAATTTTATAATACTGAACTTGTTACATATTTTGTAAAATCAGGTTTTTGCCTGGAAGTAAGAGACTGAAAAATACTTGAAATAATAATTAGATATATTTTTATTTCTCTCCTTTTTTTTATGGGAAGATTCGTGGTACATTGAAAAGTTGGACCAAACTTTGGTGCGTGTTGAAACCAGGAGTATTGCTAATTTATAAAACACCTAAAAATGGCCAGTGGGTGGGAACAGTACTTCTGAATGCTTGTGAACTCATTGAGCGGCCTTCCAAAAAGGATGGATTCTGTTTCAAACTTTTCCATCCTTTGGAACAGTCTATCTGGGCTGTTAAGGTAAGTGAGCTTGTATTCTTAATGGAGTTGGTGCCAACAGAATATTATACCAATGTCATATTAAAACTTATCATTAATGAATTCAAAATGCTTTTTAGTCGTCACAGATTGGTCCAAATGAATATTTCTTTTATAAAGTTGTTTGATTAGTATAAAATTCTAAAGTTCAGCTGTTCAGTTGGTTTGGATAGTTAATGAAGATTGAAAAGGAAGCTCTGACTTTTGATTATGGATGGCATGCAGATAATTGTTAGCATTTCTTATTTCCATTAACCTATGATTCCAATTATAGCACAATTACAGGTTTTCACAGTACATGACTTCCAGTTTTAAACTGTTTAGTATTGCTTTATTAAATTTCCATCAAGCTGCTTATATCACATTGTATCTGATTTTTAAAAACAAAATTGGCTCTTTCTGCTTATTGGACAATAGATAGTAGAATTGCCTTTTGCTCCTATGGCTTCCTTTCTATGCATCCTTATTTATTTGGGTGCAAGTATCTGTAAATGCAAACTCACTTTTGCTAATTCCGTTATGGTTGAGCTGCTTCTCAATTTCTATGGGGAAATAGGCATTCAGATGGATGCTTCTTTCCATCAGCTTGATTATTTAAATGTATTATTGCTAATACATTTTGCTTGTTTTTCATCCAAAACTGAATGGGCCATGTAGAGTTCCTTAAAGCCTCCTTCTTAAAAGAGAAAGATATTTTTAAAATGTTTATACTTGCTTTTGGGGATGCAGTGAATGGGAAAGTAAAGACAAAATACTCTCAGATTGAGCTCAAGTCTTCTTGACTATATCCATGCAGCTTTTTTTTTTTTTTTTTAGCAACATGGAATAAATACCACAGTTTACTGTGTTTTTTGATTTCCCTGTCTGGTGAGCAGTCACAAGTGGTTTATTTATGCATTTATTAATCTGAGTATAATTTGTTTAACATTGAATTACATCCACAGTTGGCTTGTACTGCCATGTGATGAACTAGGAAAAGGCAGTTGTAAGATCTAGTCTAGTGAAAGCTATTGCTTGCTGGTAAAATCATTTTTTTTTAAAAAAAAAAGATAATTTATGAATAGATTGAATGCAAGTTGATCTACAATACAATCAAATTAATATTGTTTTGTATTTTAAGGGTCCTAAAGGTGAAGCTGTTGGCTCTATAACACAGCCATTACCCGGTAGTTATTTAATCATTCGAGCAGCTTCAGAATCAGATGGTAAGGATTTATTTTGTCTTTCATGATCAATTTTTTAAATGAGGTTACTTGAGCCAAGTACCATTGACAATGGAATTTTAAAGTTTTGAATAATGTGTACATATTAGGAATATTGTTTTAAGTTTTTTTAAGTGATATGTTTTATTTCAAATGGAGAAACAAATAAACCATTTTTCAATTCCAACAAATTACTGAAATTGAGAGATGATAAAGATAGCATATCAGATCACTATTTGTATCCATGTTTTGGAGTATAAGCTAATTAGATAGCACATAAGCGCAACTCAATACCTCCTCCTAACACAGGATCATTTTAGGCAATTGGATATATTTGACTTTATTTTCCTGAAGCAATCTTATAGCCATACTTTGTTTTATTGCACTTCACTTTGCTTTGCAAATATTTTTTCCTAGTGTTAATCCCGCGCTATTATATATACATACATTCATACATACATATGTACATACGTATATGTATAAAAGATCCTCCACCAGCAAAAATATTATGACCCACTGAAAACTCAGATTATGATTAGCATTTTTAGCAATAAAGTAGTTTTTTAATTAAGGTATGTACATTTTTAGATGTAATATTAGAGCACATTTAATAGACTTCAGTAATAGTGTAAGCATAACTTTTATATGCACTGGAAAAATTCCCAAAATTGTGTGACTCACTTTATTGCAATATTCACATTATTATGGTGGTCTGGAACAGCACTGGTAATATCTCTGAGGTATGCCTCAGTGTTGAACAGTTTTTATTATTAGGATTTTTTTTCTAATATTCAGCCAAGGTCTGCTTCCTTCCCATTTAAACCCATTGTTTCTTTTCCCCTCTAACTCACCCAACACTTTTCATTTCAAAATCTATTATCATCTTGATTTACTCCATTTTGTCAGTAGTCTTCCTAAAATGTGGAATTAGAAACAAAGTTGATTCTGACCAATCATAATAGAAAAGAATTATGACTTTCTCTTCATCTTGACATTATACTTCGGTTAATACAGTCTAAAATTGCTATTTGGTTGTTTTAAGCTGTATTACATAAGCAACTCATGATCCATCAAGACACTCAGATACTTTTGGCATATATTCCTTCTCCCTGCCCCTCATGTATTGTATACTCATGACTTTGATATTTCCTAGAACATGGGTTGGCAACCCGCGGCTCCGGAGCCACATGTGGCTCTTTGAGCCTTCCCCTGCGGCTTCCAGCCTCCTCCGCCATTTGCAGAGAGAGAGACAGAGACAGAGAGAGGCACTTGCGCTTACTTTCTCTCTCTCTCTCTGTCTCTCTCAGTGTAAAAAAGAGAGTGGCCTCACGCTGTTCTCGGATAAGCTAATAAGCTTATTGGGCAAGACTCCTGCCTTTGCTGCATCTCAGCAGGAAGCAGCAGCTCTCTCTCTCTCTCTCACACACACACACAAACACACACACACTGTCTGTCTCTCTCTCACACACACACACACACTAAGTGGGGAAAGAGGACTGGCAGACCAAGGGCAGGAGAGAGCCAGCCCAATAAGAATGTGTGTCAGCTTGTTGGAGAACAGCGTGAAGCCAGCTTGCCAGGTGAGCAGAAGATCGGAGAGACGGAGAGAGAGGGGGAGAGAGAGAGAAAGAGAGGGAGGGAGACAAAAAGAGGGAGGGAGAGGGAGGGGGAGAGAGAGAGAACTCATGCATAGCAGCCTCTATTTCTTTTTAATTAAACTCTTCAATCAAGCTCCCTCCCCCTCGCGCGCACTCGGAGGTTTTGCAGCTCCCAGTGTTTTCTTTTCTCTGAGAAACTGGTCCAATTGGCTCTTTGAGTGTTTAAGGTTGCCGACCCCGTCCTAGGATAATGCCTTTGTTGAAATTAAATTTCCTACTTTTTGCTCTGTTCAGCCTTATGAACATTGATAATGTTTCCAAAGGGATTGCAGTCACTCTATGTTTCTTTATCTGCAAACTTGATATTTCTACTTTCTATCCGTTTTAACCATTTATAAATATTTTGAATTGCATAGGGTATAGAATAGAATTACTTGACACTCCTCTAGCTTGATGAGAGGTTTTTGACATATTCTGCTTAGGTTCACTTTAGGAAGAAGACTAAAGCAAAGTAGGAGTTATTCTGTCCTCTTTGTCACATATTACTGTCCTACCATGCTCTCCAAGAAGTAAGCCTATCTTTACATTTTCCTTCATTTTACTACTGTGATAGTCAGAAAACCATTTTTTGTTGCTTTTAGTTTTTCTTGCAAGTTGTTTCTCTGATTTTTTTTTTTTTTTTTTAGCCTTCCTGCAGTACTAATTATTGCTGATAAATTACCTTGGTGTTATATCTATCATTCTTTTCCCCCCAATTCATTATTTTATTGATACAATAAATCTCTGTTTTCTGCAACTATAACCTCAATTTTATTATATTTTATTTTAATATATATTTGAAAGAACAAACAATAAAAAAGAATGAAAAAACACAAATTTCTGCATATGTTCCTTTTAGTTTTTAGCCTAGTGGAAAAATTCCTACATATCCACAATGATTTCCTAACCCCCCCCCCTTTTTTTTTCTCTCCCCTCTCTAGAATATTCTGCAATTTACTGATTTTTAAAATATTCCCAACTTTTCAGTGCTAACTTTGACTTGAGGATTTATCTCTATGGGATCCTACCTACTGTTACTTAAAGCTTGTTGAAATTGGTTCTTGTGAAATATAATGTGCATATATGATTATGCTCTAATTTCTGTAACACAAGCAGGGTTAAGAATGAGTCATATTACTAAGTCAGTCCAACTTGAATTAAAAAATCTTTTCTAGTATTAAAAAGCTTTGCTCAGTATTATACATCAGCGTACCACAACCTTTCCAGATTGGCAGCCCGGCACAGAGGGAGAGATGGTTTTGTGTGAGGGGCAGGCATGTGCGCATGTGCTCGTGCACAGATTCACTTGTGTGAACAGTGGGGCTGCAAGTGCCGTGGCCCACTACCAGGCTGCCCTATTCACAACAGGCTGCTGTGTGCGCTCGCAGCCCCACTTGTGCGAGATTGAGGACACCTATTATACATAAAAGTGACAAATACTTGAAATGCAAATAACTCTAACTCTAACCCTGTTGTGCTTGTACTGTTTTGAATATTATACTCTAAAACATATTTATCTTTAGGTAGATGTTGGATGGATGCATTGGAGCTAGCTTTAAAGTGTTCAAGTTTGCTCAAGCGTACAATGATTAGAGAAGGTAAAGAACATGAACTGAATTTAGCAGATAGTACACATGTTTCATTCTACGGTCTGCTGCGTGCAAACAACGTTCACAGCACTGAAAGTTTCCCGTAAGTCCATAATTTTTGTTTGTTTATTAAACCATAGCTTGTCCTTCATGGTTCATAGGAATTATCTTTTAAGGGTAGGAGTTATGTATTGTTTTTTTGTCTTCAATTTCCAAATTAGAACATTTTTGTTCTAAAAATCACACAAGAGGGTTTAAACCCTACACCAAGGATACAACTCCATCTGTTTCTATGTGCTACCTAATATCTTATATTGCCCTATCCTTTTTAGTTATACTTAATGTATAGAATACACATTTTAAAATGGTATGGTTAGTGCAACTTTTCTTAAGTTGTCATAGCAGAGAGTTATTGATATTACATTAAATCATGTTCTCATGTATGAGGTTTATATGACTTCTCTACCCCCTCCCTGGAGTTGAAGTGAGGTATTGTTTTTAGTCAATTTAAATCCTGTGGGATATTTCTACATATATTGACCACCAAGAGGCAATATGTGACCAGTTTTGCCTTATTTAAGACTCATCCAAATAATATCTGATGAGTCTCAAATAAGAACAGAAAAAGTCATGAATTATCTCCTAGGTATTCAGTATAAGTAGATATTTAACTTCTACCACTGCTATTTCCTATAGATCTAAGCACTATTTCATTCTCTATCCTATGCTGATAACCAATAATTTTATACTTATTCTGTAGTATAGCTATAGCTTTTTATGATATACTAATTTCTTTATCCTTCCCAGAAAGTCCTAACTCAGAGTTACTTGCATTGTGCCAAGTACATATCTAATATTATCCTCTTTTTCCATGATGAAAAGAGAGCAGAATAGGCACCAAAAGCTGATTGAATGAAAATGGAGGGGTTCCTCTACCTGAAATCTGCCCATGTAGCTCTTGGGGGATTTGAAGTAGTCTTAACATCAAGAGCAATGAAAAGGCCTAGCAATGATGTTTTATGAGAATTTGATGAGAGCCAGATAAATTGTTTCATAGGTAGCCTGAAGTAAGGGACAGTATTTTATGTTGAGTTCTCTGAACAAACTCAGTGTACTAATGAGGTAGTTCATCCATCACCTCTCACCTCCTGCAGATTCTCTGTGCTGAAGGATCTCCACTCCTTGGGCATGTAGTCTAAACAGATTGGGAATTAGGGCTGCTATGACAAACATGCTTTTACCCCAAGCCAAACATGTATTTGAAACATACTAGGGACAGTGTCTTACATCTGTTTTTGGCCTCCAAGCAATTAATATATGATCTGAAGTGGAAGACAATAGCATTCCTTTGTTATAGTCAGATCACTTATAGTCACTTCTATTAACCTCTGTATGGTAGATGATCTGCCAAAGGCATCCTGTGGATTAAATTGAGGAGATTCTGTGCAGTCAGAGGGGTGTCTACATTAGACACTTAGTCATGTTCTGGAATACAGAGGAAATACAAGCATTGCTAGTTACTAGTGTTTAGTAACATAGATTGTGTTCATTTTTTTTTTTTTTTTTTTTTGAGAATCTATGATGCTTGTGGTGGGGCAGGAAAAATAGACCCCAGTGTGGAATACTCCAAATTTGGCTTGCTTCCATATTCTCCAGCATGAGGATGGATAATCCACGGATTGGGTTTCCTGAAGTCCCTTCTACCCAATAGATTAAGTCTGAGAGTTAGCCACGCCTCCCGCTGGGCCGTGCTGTCCCAGTTCCGACTTAGTCTTATACCCAGGAGGATGTGTTGGTTCCCTCTCAGATCATTTCAGGTTTTGCCTTTTCAATCTGTGTATTATCCTTCCTATTTCTGGAGTAGTTGGAGTTTGTTCTACCTATTTCTTTGATTCTGTCCTTTCTTTTTCAAAACTCTCCCCCCCCCCCGCCTTCTGAGCTTTTGAACTCACGAGGCACTTCTTGTGCAGCCAGCTGAGCCGTGACTCCGCCACTCATGATTTACGATCGGCGGACCTCCGGAGCCTCTTAATCTTGCAGCCGGCAACCGGCTGTGTAAATCAAGGGGCTTATTTTCTTTCTCAAGCAGTTTTTGTTTCCTCTGGCTAAAATCTCTCTGTGAAAATTTTGTCTGGATTGTGCAGCGGCAGCTGTGACTGTCTGTTGATCGGCTGGGCTCTGGTTACCAGACTCCCTGGCTCGCCATGTGGCTGGTGGCCGCCATTTTGAATAGGTTTTCCACAGGTTCTCTGTATCCAGGATTGTTCTCCTAGATCAGTGGTTCTCAACCTGTGGGTCGGGACCCCATTTGGGGTCAAACGACCATTTCACGGGGGTCGCCAAACCACGCTGTCCGCCATTTTTTCCCTTTTCCCTAGCTGTCCTACTCTCTCTTATTGGTGGCCACACCCACTTGGGGGTCACCACAACATGGTGAACTGTATTATGGGGTCACGGCATTAGAAAGGTTGAGAACCACTGTCCTAGATGATTAGTTGTATTCTGGTGGTTTAACTGTGGGAGAAAATATAATTCTTTCCAAGATCCAATCTAGTGTGCCTTCAGCCTACAGTGTGGTGACTTCACACGTGGACGGCCGCCATTTTGAGCAGTATTCAGTTAGTGCTGCTGGCACCCTGGGGCCTTCCCATTATTTATCCAGCCACATCTAATTGACATTGCCTCTGGCAATATTTTTGGCACCTTGGAAGTTTCTCCACTTCCTCGCTTGATATTGTTGCTTCGCAATTACTACTCTAAAGGATTGCTGGCCTCCAACAACAGCATTATCAGTAGCTCACACTGGTTTTACCAGTTTACAGCAATCATCAAATCAGGCCTTACACTGTGGTTCACAGTAGCATTCTCAGGAGCACACACTGGTTTTACCAGTTTCCAGCAATCATCAAATCAGGCTTTACACTGTGGTTCACAGTAGTATTCTCAGGAGCACACACTGGTTTTACCAGTTTCCAGCAGTCATCAAATCAAGCCTTACACTGTGATTCACTAGTAATCTCAGGAGCACACACTGGTTTTACCAGTTTCCAGCAGTCATCAAATCAGGCCTTACACTGTGGTTCTCAGTAGCATTCTCAGGAGATCACACTGGTTTTACCAATTTTGTTTCAACAGTCTCCTTTCTTTGCTCCTATTTCTCCTTGAGATCCATCCTCAGTCCTGCACTGAAGGATCTCCATTGTAATGGCAGAAGATAAACAACCTCAGGTTGTCCTGTCTCTTACCAGCTTTCCAAGTAAAAAGAAATGTAAATCCTCCAAATTGGAGGCAGCGGGGAAGCTGAGAGCAAGGGCCAAAACTTTGGCTATCAAAGCTCCATCCAAAGCGGCTGAAAAGGAAGCCACCAGGAGACATTTGGCCCTAGAGAGGCAATTTTCAAAGGCCCAGAGAGAAACTCCGAGGGAGGTTCCCCCACCTCCCATTACCACGTCTGAGGGCAGCCTGTTTGGCCCACAACTAACCACAACTGTTCAGGTTCATAGACCATTTCCCCCTGACGTGGAGGCCCAGCAGAGGTCCATCAGTCCTATGGTTCCAGATCCAAATGTCAGCTGGGCGGCCTCACCACCCAGTTCTCAACCAGGGCCCTCTGCCACATTCACACCCACTGCAGCTGGTCTCCGTCCCAAAGTTCCTCAGACTGTCTGGCCAGAAAAGCTTCAATCAATGCTCACTCAGGTCTTGGCACAGAGTATTGCCTCCTTACAGAGGCCTAAGCCTTTATCCTCCACCTGGTATTACTCTGAGCCTCTGGAATATGCCTACTCTATCACCTCTGAGCATTCATCTCACGACAGAGGGTCATATTCGGATCTTGAAGACACACGGGATCCGCCTTTGTCTGAAGATGAAGAAACGTATCAGTAACCCTCTCCCTTCGTGGGATTATTTGATCCCACATTGTTCACGTCCATTCTAGCTAAGGCCTCCGCAGCATCTAAGGTTGTGCCCGAGCAAGAACCACAACCCACCCCTTCCACCAGTAATATACCTGACCCACTGTTTTCTGAGCGAACCATGACCCAAAAACATATATTGTGTCCCCCTTTTTCATCAATACGGTAAAGAAGCAATGGGCTAGTCTTAGTGCTCCCCCTGCTCCAGGGGCCGCTGATTAAAAACTTTTCAATGTGGCCCCGTCACTGTCGGATGTATTAGAGGTACCGGTGGTAGACACATCATTGACCCCTATCTTCTCTCCCTCCACCATACCAGGTGATATGGCGGAGGCATTGAAGCCAGAGGAAAGGAAATCAGAATTTTCTTTGCGCAGATCACATCAGGCACCCGGATGGGCAGTGAAGGCTTCCACTTCAGCGTCCTTCTTTTCCAGGTTTTCTATCATTTGGCTTCGGGAGCTTCAAGCCATGATTCCCCAGGAACAGGTGCGGGCCCACCAGACCTTGGGTAAGTTATTTGCTACGGCAGAGTACACGGCGGATACCACCCTTCACGCAGCCAGATTTTCGGCCAGGGCAATAGCCGCAAACGTATCAATCGCAAGTTGCTCTGGCTGAAACAATGGCGTGCGGATTTAAAGTCCAAATGGCATCTGGCCACTGCACCTTACACTGGGGGTCATCTATTTGGGGAAGCTCTCGATCCCTACTTGGTAGAGAATCAGGACAAGAAGAAAGTGTTAGTGCACCAGGCTAGACATGCGGACAGGAAAGCTACTCCCTATTATCGGAAGCAAACCTTTCATGCTACTTCAGGGACGGAGTGGTCACAACCACCCCGCTCTTTCCCCCCCAGGGGCAAGTGTCAATCGGACCACTTTGGGGCCAGGGCCAGGCAGCAGGTTCAATCAAAGTGGTCCTTTTGAGGCACGGGGGGGGATCTATTTAGGAGGAATAAATGACTCCAGGGAGGGTCCCCCCATAGGTGGCAGGCTTTCCCTCTTCATTCACAGCTGGGAAGCCACCACCACAGACCTTTGGATTCTATCCACCATAGAACATGGTCTGTCATTGGAGTTCCTATCCAGACCACCAGATCGGTTCATCCAGTGTCCAGTTTCCTTAAACCCAACCAAGAGGAACCTCATGAATGAGGCGATAAATCATCTTTTGGACATAAAGGCCATAGAGCCGGTCCCGACCGAACAGATAGGGAAGGGCTTTTACTCCATCCTCTTCGTAGTGCCGAAGGCCTCAGGAGGATGGAGAGCCATTCTCGATCTGAAAAGGCTAAATACTTACCTACTGTACAAAAAGTTCAAGATGCAGACTCTACAATCCATCCTGGCCAGCATCAGGAGGCACGACTTCCTGACGTCAATAGACTCACAGAAGCATACCTACACATACTAATCTTTCTCCAACATCACAATTTTCTCAGATTTTGTTACAACTCCTGTCATTATCAGTACAGAGCTCTACCATTTGGCCTGTCATCCGCTCCGAGGGTGTTCACAAAGATCTTGATGGTTCTAGCTGCACACCTGAGACTGGTTCCAATACGGATCCAGTGCTATCTGGACGACATTCTCATACAGTCTTTGTCAGTTCAGACAGCAAGGGTGGATGTAGCACTCATCGTCAAAGTACTTCAGAACCACGGGTTCTCTGTGAACTTCCTCAAGAGCCAGTTGGTTCCCTCTACTTGTCTTCTCCATTTGGGGGTGGTCATAGATAAGGAACAGTGCATGGTCTACCTGTCTCCGGACCGCCAGGTCAGTCTCAGGTCACTGGTACGTCAGGTTCAACACGACCGTGTGGTTTCCCTGATGACTGTCTCCCAACTATTAGGGAAAATGATTTTGTGCATCTCCATAGTGCCTTGGGCCAGACTGCACTCCAGAGCTCTGCAGTGGTTCCTCCTCCCCTTTCAAAGGCGGAAACTCACATCTTCCAACAGGAAAGTGAGGGTGCCACCCGTAATTTTGAAGTCTCTCCGCTGGTGGACTTCCCAGACAATAGCCGGAGGTGCACATTTCAAAGAATCGGACCGACTCACTCTCACCACCAATGCCAGCCTCTTTGGTTGGGGAGCTCATCTCCAGTCCCAGTTGGCTCAAGGACAGTGGTCCCCATGAGACCTGAAACACAACATAAACTGGCTGGAGCTCAGAGCCATACATCTAGCTTTACGACACTTCAGACACAGGGTGAAGGGGCAGCACATTCTAGTCCTCACGGACAACATAGCGGCAAAAGCCCACGTGAACCGGCAGGGAGGCACCCGGTCCCAGTCTCTCATGACAGAGGCCAGCTACTATGCTCCTGGGCAGAGACCAACCTCTTTTCCATCAAGCAGCTCACATTTTGGGGGAG
The DNA here is from genome assembly GCF_016545835.1 of Crotalus tigris. NCBI lineage: Eukaryota > Metazoa > Chordata > Lepidosauria > Squamata > Viperidae > Crotalus > Crotalus tigris. Next base: position 1,413,834 of record NW_024096663.1, read on the forward strand.
ACAGGCGGATACCTTGAGCAGAGTGATGATAGACCACTCGGAGTGGTGTCTGCTTCCAGCTCTATTCGCAGAGATAGCGGAGAGGTTTGGCTGCCCGGCTCTGGACCTGTTCGCGTCTCTGGAGAATTCACAACTCCCGCGGTTCTTCTCCCGTTTCCTGTCTCCAGGGGCGGAAGGAGTGGACGCACTTCGCAGTCCTTGGCCCAGAGGTCTACTATACGCCTTTCCCCCTCTTCCACTAATGCCGGCGGTCATATGCAAAATATTGCAGGAGAGGGCAGAGGTCATCCTCATTGTCCACACTGGCCGGGGCGTCCGTGGTTTGCCGACCTTGTGAGCCTTTCCATCTCGTCATCGTGGAGGATAACTCCGGATCGCATTGTGCTCAGCCAGGGGACTCTTCAACACCCGGACCTGCAATGGCTCCAGCTAGCTTCCTGGCACTTGGGCGGCAACGCCTGACTCAGCAGTCTTACCCACCAAGGGTGATCAACATGATTCAGGCCTCCAGGCGCCAGTCTATCAACAAAATTTATGATTCTACTTGGAGGAAGTTTTCCACCTGGTGTACCAGGAATAAAATTGGCATGTCATCTGTCACTGTCCCAAACATTTTGGAATATTTGCTGGAGGGGCTTGACAAAGGTCTTTCGCCGAATACCATCAAGAGACAAGTACTGACATGCGACGATTCTTCCTCCCTAGCACATCACCCGATGATTTGCTCCTTCATTAAGGAGGCGACCAATACAAAGACATCCACGGTCCATCAATACCCCTCGTGGGATCTTTCATGTGTTTTACAGGCTCTTACCAAGCCACCATTTGAGCCACTTAAGTCTTGTGAATTGAGTTTTTTGTCAATGAAAGTGGCCTTTTTAGTGGCAGTAACATCAGCCAGATGCATTTCCGAGCTGGCAGCACTCTCTGTCAGGGAGGACCTGTCGTTTTTCTTGACGATTGTGTAGTCCTTAGAACGGACCCAACATTCATTCCTAAGGTAAATCCTTGTTCCATCGATCACAAGAACTCATACTACCGAGTTTTTGTCCCCGTCCAACTCACGACCTGGAGCGCCAGTGGCACACCTTGGATGTGCGCAGAGCATTGAGACGATACTTTGAGCTGACGTCTGCCTTCCGCAAATCAGAGACGCTTTTCATTTCCTTCCAGCCCTCTTCCATGGGGCAGAAGGTCTCTTCGACCACCTTGGTAGGTTGATCAAGGCCTGTATAGCCAATGCTTACCAATCCCAGTCCTTGTCCATTCCTTGCTGTATCACTGCTCATTCCACCCGCAGTGCGGCAACATCAGCAGCTTGGGCGACTCAAGCGCCCATTGGCGAGATTTGTAGGGCGGCGACATGGTTGTCTCCCTCCCCATTTATTAGACATTACAAGATCGATCAGTTTGCATCCGCTGATGCCTCTTTTGGCCAGAGGGTGCTAAAACGTGTGGTGCCGTCCGGAGGGACACATGCCCTGACTGTTTCCCCTCCATAGGGACAGTGTAGGCTTTGGTATGTCCCAATCTGTGGATTATCCATCCTCATGCTGGAGAAAGGGCGTTGTCTTAACTTGAACGCCTTTTCTCACCATGGTGATGGATAATCCACTCCCACCCCTTTGATGCCTGTCAGGTCCTGTGTCAGGTAGGGGAACCAACGCGTCGGACTTTGTCTGCTGCTTTGCCTTCGTCGGAACTGGGACAGCATGGCCCAGCGGGAGGCATGGCTAACTCTCAGACTTAGTCTATTGGGTAGTAGGGACTTCAGGAAACCCAATCCGTGGATTATCCATTATCATGTTGAGAAAAGGCGTTCAGGTAAGACAAAGCCCGTTCTCTTCAGTCTGTGTGTGTTTTCTAGAGTCTTGGATGGGGTAGAACAAATAGACTGAATCCCAACAAAACAGAATTGCTTTTGGTAAAATGGCACTTAGGACCATTAATGTTCCATCTGTGATCTTAATAGATTACCTAAAAGACTAGTGATAAATCAGAAAATTCTGTTGGGCTCTAGGCCTGTGATGGCAAACCTATGGCACGCGTGCCACAGGTGGCATGCAGAGTCCTCTCTGTGGGCATGCACGCAGTCGCCCCAGTCCTAGGCCTTCAGCTGGGTTTTATAAAACCTTTTTGCTTTAGGCCTCCGCCACCGTGTGCAAAAAAAAAAGGTTCAATCAATCAATCAATTTCAACTTCTTGCAGGAAAAAAAAAAGATCTTGCAAAGTTGGAATTGATTGATTGAACTTTTTAGTCCCACCTAGTCTGCCATTACCACCGCAGCTACCCCCAGCCAATGGGCCATGCCCACCCAATGGGCTATGCCCACCCAGCACCCAACAATACATAAGTGGGTTTTGGGTTGCAGTTTGGGCACTCAGTCTCTAAAAGGTTTGCCATTATTGCTCTAGGCTCTTACTATAATAGCAGGTACTAACTGTGGCCATAAAACTGGCCTGCCATTGTGATCTCTTGGACAAGAAAGCTTTGTAGACAGTAACTCAACAGACTACTGCAATTGAATCTTCAAGGGGCTTTCTTTGAAAATAATTTAGAAGCTGCAGCTGAAATGGAATATGGCTCCCTGAATGCTGACTAATAACCAGTTTAGCAGAATAATAACTATGCTGAGGGATTGTGTTGATGACCACTAAGTTTTCAGTTCCATCTCAAAGTATATAAAGCCTACCATAAATGCCGGCGTATAAGGCGACTTCCGCGAGCGCTGAAATCGGCGCCAAAGACGGGGGTCGTCTTATACGCCGAGTCGTCTTATACGCCGGAAATACTGGTAGTTTCTGGCGTATAAGACGATGTTCTAGGAATGCGGCCCGGCTATAAAGACGGGGGTCATCTTATACGCCGGGTCGCCTTGTACGCCGGCATTTATGGTATATAGTTTGGATCCTTGCTGCCTTCAAGACCATCTTCTTTAGTTGAAATTTGTCTGACAAAAATCAGCTGAAAGGGAGAACTATAGGTCCCTAAGTTAAGGAATCAAGAGACGGGCCTGGAGGATGACATTCTCAGTAGCAGCTGCAGCAGCTTGCCCCTTATTAAAATGGTGTTGTTCTACAGAGTCTTTGTGGAGAGCCCAATTAAATGGAAAATAATGCTAGATTTTTAGTTAGGGTTTTAATTGTAGTTCTATAATAACCTGCATAGAATCTTGCAAATAGGTGACATAAAAATGAATGAATGAATGAATAGTATATAGCCTTGGCCTTCAACATGTTGCACAGCAATAATCTAAACTAAGACTGCAGCTATGGTGTCTTTCAATGGTAGAACGATGGTTAGAATTGGAGGCATTGTAAAATAGTTTAATTGTTCCCTGTAAAATGATTCTAGGAATATGTCTTATAGCATCACTGCACTGATGTATGGTAAAGAGGCTTCAAATTTATTCCAGATTTTTTTTTAGCTTAAGCTTAAAGTTATTTTTTCTTGTTTCTTTTCTTTTTCATTTTTTTTTTATTTTGGTAAACTTGGAATGAAAATGATTAAAACTATGATAATACTTCAGAAACTAAGGTGAATAATTATGACTCAGGGTATATAAATAATAATTCACTATTGTTTTCCAAATACGTTATCAAACAAAGGCAAACAAACTTGGCCTACTCTATATATTCATGCACTCTCAGCTTTTTATTTCAATCTGGACAATAGCCGTGATGATTGGTTATGTTAACTTTTGTGTCACAATGCAAGTACTTTCTAGTCATTTGATCTGCTACACTATGCTTGTATCATTCAGTTCAAAGAGAAATTATCACAGTGGTTTCTTTAAATACTCTGTTATCTCTATAAATACTTGAATGTTCACCAATATTGATGTATGTAGGAAGAAATGTTGTTTACTAATCATTAAACTAAGGGCATCCCTAGGTAAATTACTTGTATATAGTGCATATAAAATGTACGTGTGTTTTAACATCTGAGACTGGGAATATAGCTTGTTTTCCTAAATCTTGGAAAGATTCACTCTGTGAAATAGGGTATGGTGAAAATCTAAGAAAGAAATTCATAGTTGATTGCATTTAGGCAGTAGTTCTTGCATTCTTTAGTATATATATTCAACTTAATTGAGTGCTATAAGATGCTGTTCAAAATAGGGATAAAGATACAAACAAGAATGTAAAATAATATGAATTAAGTTCAAGGATTCTTCTAATTAAATTGAATAATTAAATTGAATTGTAAGTCCTAGTGATTTCATTGTGTTTAAATTTTCCCAATAAAATTAATTTGAATGAAAAGTGCTTAAATTTAATTTTATTGACATTTGGTTTGACATTTGATATGAGTTTCAGTAAACAAAAATTCAATAAAGTAACAAATTAAATGTACTGTTCCTTACTATATAAAAGATTAACATGTTTCTTTTTAATAGGTTAAATGACAGTGAAATTGAAAGACATTTTAAAGATTCAGATATGTACTCTGATAAATCAGATAGAGAAAACGACCATGATCGTGATGAGTCAGATAATGATGGTTTGGTAGAAAGTGACACAGATACATCAGAGAGACAGGATGATTCATATATTGATCCTGAACCTGATCATGTAAAGGAAACAATTTACATAGAAGAAGGCAGTGAAGAACTGGGGGAGGTAACGAGTTATATTTTTACTTCACAATATTTGAATTGTAAAATGGTTTGTCTTCCTTTCATTTTTTTATCCACTATTACGTGGTATGTCCATTTTAGAACTTCTGGTAAAACTGAAAGAATTAAATTAATATGACTATAAAGAGATAGTATAAGATGTTTTATCATTGTTATGTTACCCTGGATTGATGTCACATCCAAAATTTGGATTTATTTATATAGAATTTCTATTTCAATGTTACGAGATACCTAGCTTACTACAGGTTAATCTGTTAATTGATTTATATTATATTAGTCATGATTTTTACTACTCATTTTAGCTTAAGTTCAATAATTCTTAGTTCTTTAACGTTTATCTCTCTGTGTGTGTGTGTGTATGGATAGATAGATAGACAGACAGATATAGATATATTGATATATGAATAATATAGAATTGATAGAGACCAATCTAAGGACGCAACTGAAATAAAATCATAAATATTTCCTGAGGCAGTAATAAAGCAAAATGAAAAACCCTCTATTTCTTAAATTCAAGATTGGCCTGGAAGTTGTAATATTTGGTTTAGTGCAGGAATCTCCAATCCTCCAGTCTGTGATCCAGTGCCAGTCCACTGCCTGGTGTAGGAACTGGGCTACCCAAATGGCGGGCGAGTATGCATGTATGCGAAGCTGCATGTGCACAAGTGGTGCACGTGCATGGAAAACCATCCCCTTCCCCCGCTGCTGCCATTGCCAGTTTGCAGAGCCGAAAAGGTTGGGGACCACTGGTCTATGATTAGACTAGGAAGCGAGAGACCGTGAATTCAAGTCCTACCTTAGCCATGAAAGCCAGCTGGATGACTTTGGACCAACTACACACACTCAGCCCAACCCACTTTACAGGGTGATGTTGTGAAGAAAATAAGAAGAGGAAGGTGTGTTGAATATGTTCACCACCTTGAGTTATATGTAAAAATAATAAAAGCAGGAAATAAGTAAATAATAAATGTTATTATATGGCTGTTACATTTTCATCCCATTTTTTCTTAATATGCATTGTTTCACATGCTACATATTGAGCCACAATCAACTATAGGGCCAGAGTGCTGTATGGAGACACTGTTTGTTTCTTCAATATTAAAGTCACATGGATTTACATATTGTCCCATGTTTAGAAAATGGGTGGGTAAGACAAACAGATGGACATATATGGCTTTGCAGCCATGAAGAATCTTTAAATCCTATATCAGAGTGGCATGGGCAAATGTTTGGGCTGCTATATACCAAACTAAAAAAAAATCTGCAATTTATCTAAATGCATTAATATATTTTAATATCTGCTCTTACTTCATTCTATTTGCACTTTGCTGAAGGCAGGAGAAGCTTCTCAAACAGAAATAGTTTCAGAAGAAAATAAGAGTTTGATCTGGACGTTGTTGAAACAAGTACGCCCTGGAATGGATCTCTCCAAAGTGGTACTACCTACATTTATATTGGAAACACGTTCTTTCTTGGATAAACTCTCTGATTACTACTATCACGCAGACTTCTTATCTGAGTGAGTTGTTTGTATTCATCTGCAGTAAGAACTATCTTGATGCATCATGTCATTACTATTTCAAAAGCATTTTCAAGAGAAGTTAAGTGATTTAATAGTGGCAGATCTGAATTTCTTTTAGTTTTGGGTTTTTAGAGAAAATAATGCCTCACACCATAAATGGGACTTAGAGCCACATGCTTCCTAGCCTAATTTCAATAGTTGACTGCAAATGATGAATTCATATACTCTGGTGTACACTGCATATCCTTTCCTGGCAACCTATTGCTTGGGAAAAGTAAACTGTTTAAAAATGAAAAAGGGAAGCACATAAGAGCTTATGTACATGGAACACTTTTAGCTATGCAGGTAAAAATAAGTTAGGAATTGTACAATTAATAGAAAAACATGGAAATATCTAGAGTTATACCAGCACAGTTAGGCGAAGTGTATAGCAGGATGTTTAAAACTATACTCCTTGGAACCTTAGGATTTTGCAAGAATTTGATAATTTCCATAAGAGACTAAGGGTGGGGGTAATCATTCCTACACAACTATTTTTCTATCTCATTGATATGTCTGATTTTTCAAAGAAAATGTTGCTTCTGATTTTCGAATAGACTGATCGGCAATCCATCTACTTTGACTTGTTTTTCTAAGTGAAGACCAAACTCTCTTCTCCGATATACACATAGGGTTGATTCTGTGAAAAGTAACATCACAAATGATGCTCTTATCTTTTCCCTTCGTAGAGAAAAATACATGTCCCCTTCGTGTTTCAGGATGAAATACAATTTTTTTGCTTCTATGTTAGCAGTTTAGATTCTTTAATATAGTGTTGTATAACTTTTAAATTAGTTGATGTTCTCTTACCCAATTTTATTTTATTAGCTACTTTTTCCTTTTATTTTACTATACAGTATATTTTCAGTACAGCACACCATTTGTTTTTAAACACATTTTAGTATGAATATAGGGGTTCCTGCCCAATGGACACATTAGTTCCTGAATCTGAAAAAAGTGACAAGCAAAAAGTTGCCTCTTAAAGCATTCATTATCAAATGTTCTTATAAGGAACTGCTTACTCATCTTTGAGCTTCTCTATGGGAACACAATCTTCACACTTTTTATGAAATGGATTCTGATGTAGTTCAATCAACTCTTGATGTCATTTCCTTGAGATTCTATTTTTAAACTATCTCAAATTGCAAAATAAAACAAAGAGTATGATTGCAGAAATAAAACTCTGAATCAAACTGACAGCATTGGCTATAGAGAATTGGAGAAATCACCCTGAATATAGGCAAGAACCATTGTATAAGCAAGGAGGACTGAAACATTCCTTAAGTCTATTCCTTAACAAGTATTTGAAAGGGACTGAGGTAGGCTCATCCACGATTAACTGAAATGAAGTGAAAGGGAGGTAAAGCATAATTGAGCTTGCACATCTCTATTATTATAGCCCATTTCAAGAAGTATAGTTCTAATCTGTCAGTGGAGTCTGTTTCCCAGATCTACCCTGAAGGGCTGACATTGGCAAACAAATTTAATAAAGGTTAAGTAAAATAAATATATAGTGCAGATTTGAATTGTGAAAATCAAGATAAAAGAATAATTTATGTAAAAAAAATGCGCCCTTATTCAAATGTTTTCTCTAAAGTAGTCACAGCTGCATCAGTTAGAAACAGTTATTTCAGTATCCATTTGATTTATACATTTTACTAGTCAAGGTTTTTTATTTTGGCTTCTCACATTGTTTGGATTCCCAAACGTGTAACCATACTTTAAACAGTCTTTGATAGATTGCAGTAATTCTTGAAACTTCTCTCCCAATAGTTAACTTTTTTTTAGAGGAATTAAGAATACTATTTCCTTCATTTCTCAAATAATTTTCTACTTGCATAGATTTCATAATTGCTATTGGTTCATATCCACAAGGGGAGAAACAGTGGAGCAGTCTTCCTAGCCTTTACAATTATTAAAGGATGTCACTTTTCCTGATCTTGGGATATTTCGCAGATGTAAACTGGCTGAGTTTGGTGGTTTGGCAACCAAGGTCTAGACAGGAGACATGAGACCACTCAGTTGCTTGTAGTCTGCATAGCAGGTCACCTTGCCTCTGAAAATGCCAACCACAGTTGCCAATGAAGCCTCAGAAAATCTGTTGTCTAAGTTGGTCACTTTAAATGTTGATGATTAGGGTTAAACAAGAATGGTTTAGGGGGCTGGAGGCTAAAACATACAAAGAATGGTTACAGGAATTGGGTATGTCTAGTCTAACAAAAATAAGGACTAAGGGAGACATGATAGCAGTGTTCCAATATTTGAGGGGCTCCTACAAACACAAGGGGTCAAACGTCCAAAGCATTAAAAGACAAGATGAGAAACAATGAATGGAAACTAAGCAAGGAAAGAAGCAACCTAGAACTAAGGAGAAATTTCCTAATGGTGAGAGCAATCAACCAATGGAATAGCTTGCCTTCAGAAGTTGTAGGTGTTCCATCACTGTAGGCTTTCAAAAAGAGACTGGACAACCATTTATTTGAAATAGTATAGAGACTCCTCTTTGAGCAGAGGGTTGACTAGAAGATCTCCAAGGTCCCTTCCAACTCTGTTATTTTATGTTATATGATGTATACATTTCTTATCACTCTGTTTGAATATGAAACTCTTATATGGTTTGTTACATTGATATGGATAAAATTTAATTTACTTTGATTATAAGTCTGTATAATCTTTTTCTAGAGCTGCCCTTGAAGAGAATGCTTACAATCGAATGAAAAAAGTTGTGAAGTGGTACTTGTCAGGATTCTACAAAAAACCAAAAGTAATACTTTGGCATTTTTTTATCTAGTTCTTAATTTTCAGCAGCTTTTCTTCTATTTATATTTGCAGAGTAAAATGCTCCCATTCCGTTTAAAATTAATGGGAGGGAGGCAGTTTCCCATTAAGTAAATACAATAATCGTAAGCATTTCGTTACAGAGTCTTCAGAAAGTTTTTGCTTATTAAAACGTGTTATGCTTATTAAACTTTTTTGGAATTGCAATGTATTTGCTATGTATTTACAAATATTGTCTATCTTTCAGGGACTTAAAAAACCTTACAATCCTATACTTGGTGAGACTTTTCGTTGTTTGTGGATTCATCCAAAAACAAATAGCAAAACTTTTTATATTGCTGAACAGGTAATGTGAAAATGTAATAAAAATCCGTGAAATACATATCTGTGGAATTTGTGTGAAAAACTATAACAGCATTTTTCAACATTTACATTTGATTACATTAACTCAGAGACAATACCATAATGATTTTAAAAAACTTTATTCCTGCCCTATTCTAAAATTATTAATTAGAATGGAGTAACCATTAGGTATACTGCATTTTCATGTTACCGGAATTATAAAAAAGGCAAGGAATTCACTTTGATTCCAATTACAGGTGATCCTCAACTTACAAGCACAATTAGGACCAGAAATTCCATTGCTAAGCAAGGCAGTTGTTAAGTGAGTCATGTGCAATTTTATGACCTTTTTTCCATGGCAGTTAAGTAAATTACTGCAGTTGTTAAATAAATCATGCAATCATTAAGCAAATCTGGTTTCCCCGTTGACTTTACTTGTCAAAAGCCAGCTAGATTGCAAATGGTAATGGCATGACGCTAGGATGGTGCATCTGTTGTAAATACATGCTGCTTGCCAAGTGCTTGAATTTTGACCATGGCGATGATACAAAGGTTGTAAGTACGAGGATCAGTTGTAACTCATTTTTTTTTCAGTGCCATTGTAACTTCAAATACGTGTATAATGAGTGTACCATAAGTATATATACCAGATTTTTAAAAAATCCATTCCCACCCTTATGGGTGGTCTATGTCTCAGGTCCTCTACCAGAGGCATGGTAATTTGAGGGTTCTGCTCAGGATTTTAGCTGTCCCAGCACTGCATTTTTCTGGACAAAGAGTTCTGTTGTCATTCTGGGATCTGTTGGAGTCATTCCAACTTAGCTTAGGAATGACAATGCTCTACCACCACTGGGACCACTTTGGCCTTTACTTTCCACATGCTCTCCAGTTCTTCCTTTAGGCCTTGATACTTCTCCAGTTTCTCATACTCCTTCCTGATATTGCTGTCATTTGGCACTGCTGCATCTGTCATCTCCACTGCCTTTTGGTTTTGTCTGCTACAACAATATCTGGTTGATTGGCCAGTGCCTGTTTGTTAGTGTGGATATGGAAGGGTTTTATTTTGGAACCTATGTTGCATGATTTGGATGTTATGCATAAACTAGCTCTTTTTGCATCTGGAACACAATCATTTCAGTAATTTGAACAGCATTGTGGTCATCCTGTTGCCTCTCAGTTATTTTCATATTTTACTTGTGTCTGTTCAGAATATTCTTGTATATAACATTACTAGCTGGATATGTATTGAAGAGAAGATACTTATTTCAAAGAATAGTACTGCTTTATACACATAAGCTCATTATTCTGCTATCGATGTTTTACACCAAGACCACAGGATAACAGAAAGTTGCCTGCCAATCACTGTGATTATTTCAGCAGTTACCAGTGTGACCTCACATCCCCTCCTGTCTTTGTCACAACAGGTTGTTTTACTATAATCACATAGAGACAAATGGTAATGGAGATGAGCAGATTTTGGTGTGCTGATGTTTATATAATTGAAAATGAGTTGCAGCCATCTCAGCTAATCTAGAAAAGATTTTGTAATGTTATCTGGCATAAGTGTAAATGCATGGATGGCTACTGGAATAGATTTAACACTCTCTGAATTCATTTGGGGTTTTTCCCATATCATCTGCTAACAATGCCATTTGAAAACATGCAAAGATAGCTCAAAAGTTGATCCTGTTATTTTTAATGCATTCTGCCCACATCCAAATTAGCCTCTTGATAGCTTGGCAAGTGCGAGTTATGAAGACACATGAGGATCACCGAAACATAATATTGCATGTAACATTTCAAATTAGTTGAACAATATATTCAGTCAGTTAATATTTACACAAACATGAGCATATTCTTTGGTTTTGACAAAATATTTTATGGGTCTTTCTGATGTGATTTTGCATTTAGCTCGCAAAGAGTCAAAACTAAAATAATAGAAAAATTATCCAAGATCTTCTTGAATAAACATCAGGTTTTTGGATATTACATGAGGGGAGCAAATCTGGGTGGTAAAAATCAGACAGGCGTAGTAGCACCTTTTCCAAATGCAGGATCAGATTTGTACAGGATCATAAATAAGCAAAAGGAACCAATCAAACGGAGAACCAGCATGGGAATAGTATAAATATTGTGTACAAGAAACAAAGATACCCCAAAATAACAAGCTCACAGGGGAAGAGCAGGAAACTATTATCATCTTAGATATATATCAGGACTTACGTGCACAGTTAATACTTACTCAGCATATTTAAGACAGATTCTGCCTTCATGTGCTGTAATACAAGAACTAATTTGAAAACTGCTTTTAGACATCAGTTTGTTTGCCTTCAGAAAATCTGTAAATACTTCTGTTTAGCCAGCACAGTATTTTAAAGATTTGTATTTACTTCTGTGTTTGTGCTTTGTTTTAAATTGTAAACTATGTTGAACATTCAGTTTAAACTGAGAAAAAGGACTTGTTTACTGAAATGCATGAATAAATACAGATATTAGTTGGTGTTTTAATTGAAGATGGTAGCAAACAGTTAAGTATGCCTGAAATGGAGAGCACAATTAGGTATGTGAGAATCCCAACTAACTACCTGCAGTCAAGGAAAATGTTTTAAACAAAGTAACTTTCATCAATATTTTGGGGACATGTGTTTCGTTGACCTCAATGAGTATTTGTTGAATTACAATAGAATTTACATCTTTTGCTAATTTCTGCTAATATTCACAGCAGGTCACTTACACTATTGCTTTTAACAGGTGTCTCATCATCCTCCAATATCTGCCTTCTATGTAAGCAATCGAAAAGATGGGTTTTGCCTTAGTGCTAATATTTTGGCCAAATCCAAGTTTTATGGTAAGTGCTTAAAAGCTTTCATTACGTTTAAGAAATACAAAAATAAGTTCTTTGTGAAGGATTTTTGATGAATGCAGTTGATATTTTTTCACTACTAAAATAGGTGGTATTTGTTTTTAATTAATCTTAGTCTTGAGTACATAATTTGTGAGATGACAGTTCTTTAGTCTGGCAAGTCTTTTCATTTTCTAGGATGTAATTTTTTGAGTCTTTCACTTCTGTATTTCAGGAAATTCATTATCTGCCATTCTGGATGGTGAAGGCCGACTGATGTTCCTAAACAGAGGAGAAGACTATGTAATGACTATGCCATATGCACACTGTAAAGGTATTTAATTTTATTAAGTGTTTTTAAATACCAGTTTGGCTTACCAATCAGGCATCTGGCATACTTGGGACCAAGTTCCTACTTGTTAAACATCAATGACTTAAAAAAGACAAAGTGTTCTTGCACAAGTGGTTTAGTATAACAAGCAGAAGAAATAACTTTTGTTTTCAGTGCCAGATCATCAAATAATAAAGTTGAAATCATACACTGCAATCATGCATGTGAGAGCTGACCTGGATTGTATAATAGACCTGGTTGGATTAGACTCTACGCTCAAAATGGGCTCAGCTTTTCCCAACTCTGTATTCAGTTGTGGAATAGACTAGAGCAGGAATGTCAAACACAAGGCCTGGGGGCCGGATGTGACCCGCCAAGTGGTTTCATGTGGCCCGCGAAGCCATCCTGGAAACAGGGAACGGCTCCCACTGCCCAGGCCGGCCGGGAGCCAATGTACAATTTTGTGCTGGCCATCTAGGCTGAAATGCATTCAGTCTTAGCTCCACAAGGCCATCTGGAAACAGTGAGGAACCAGCCCCTGCCACGTTGGCCCCACCCCCTGGGTGCATGCTGGGGAGGTGTCACCCTTTGTGAGGAATGAAGAAATGCACCATCGCCTAGAAGTGGCCAGAAAATGGTCCTCGCCTACATATCCAGCTTGGTGGGCTCTGGGAGAGGGGTTTCAGCAGGCAGCGAGGCATTCTCCTCACAGCGCCGAGAGGCTGAGCAAGGCGGCACAAATCCAAAAAGAAATGTGAGGCTGCCCAGCTCCCAGACTGCCTGGTTTCAGCAGGCAGCGGGACGCTCTCCTCACAGTGTCAAGAGCTGAGCCGGGTGGCACGAATCTGATGAGAAGTGCAATGCTGCCTAGCCCCCAGCCTGCCCAGTTTCAGCAGGCAGCAAGGTGTAAAGCTGGTGAGCTTCGCACCTCCTGGCTCAACCTCTCGGCACTGTGAGGAGAGCGCCCCGCTGCCTGCTGAAACTAGGCAGGCTGGGGACTAGGTGGCATCACGCTTCTTTTTGGATTTGCACCGCCCGGTTCAGCCTCTTGGCTCTATGAGGAAAGCACCCCTCTGCCTGCTGAAACCGGGCAGGCTGAGGGCTGGGCGGCATTGCGCAAGTAACGTTGACTCTCACACTGCTCATGGCATCCTCTCCCCCAGAGCCCACCAAGCCAGATATGTGAAGTAGGTGAGGGCCATGTGCTGGCCACTTCCAGGCAATGGTGCATTTCTTCATTCCTCACGACACCTCCCCAGCTGTGTTTCTTACCAGTTTTTCTCCCTCCCTCATCTCAAATATTTTTCTACCACTCTGTACTTAGGAAGGAAAAAAGGAAAGAAGGAGAGGGAGGGTCTGAGGGAAGTCCTGCCTTAGTCCTGTCCTGCTGCCTTTTCATCATCCCCTTGCCCCCTCCTCCTGTCCTATCCTGGGGGGTCTCCCATCCTATTGATAAGAAAGCTTTGGATGGAGAGGGAATGGGCCTTCCTCTGACTTTGCCCTCATACTCATCATGAGCAACCTGGGTAAGGAGACCAAGCACAGCAGTAGCAGCCTTGAAGAGGAGGTAAGTGCAGCTGGGCACCACCTTGGGGAAGTGGGGCTGGGCTTGGTGCCACAGGTGCTTGAGGGCCAGGTTGGGCATTTGACCTCTGCTGTCCAGGGCTTCCGGCAGCCCGCACCACCATCCAGGCCCCCCCCACATGGTCTGAGAGGAACAGTGAGGCTCCTCCAGTGGACCATGTCTTGGCACTTGCCCCGGTCCCACCCACCTCTGCCAGAGACCCTCAGATCTGTCTCACTCCTGCCCAGGCCTCCATAGGTACCCTTGATGCGAAATGTAGAGCTGCCATGCCCACCCAGTAGGCCACACCCACTCCATCCACATCCACCCAGTAGGCCACACCCACCCGGCCCCCCGAGGGCAACCGCAATGAAATTGAGTTGCACACCCCTGGACTAGAGGGAGAGAGATGACTACATTGCATTTGCCTGAATTCTGAATACAGATCTGGCCTATATTGAGGGTATATAATCTTGAGTTAGGAGTAATGGATGGATTCTGCTTGTCTACTGAGTACTTCAGTGTCTTGCAGGCTCTCTGACCATGGCAAATCTGGGCTATCCAAATTGATTTCAGAGTCAGCGTACGTTGTTGGTCACACATTTGATTTGGTCTTTTGTTTTGGGCAGAATAGTGTTTAATGGGAGAATTCCAACTCCATTATATGGACTGACCTCTATTTAGTTAAGGTCAGATTTATAATCACCCCTTAGCCCCTAGAAGTAGAGGACCAGTTCACTCAAAAGAAGAACTTATTTGTTGTCCATTTGGGCAGTGATTTGTAAGCTAAACATTACTAAATATTATGGATTTCTGAAGAGTTCCTTAGGAGTGTTTATTCTACAGATGATTGTCACAACCCTAATTTATTCCTATATGCTGTATGGGCTATAGAGGCAGAAAAATTGCTAGCGTGCCCTTGCAGACGACTTGTTTTCACGCTGATAAGGTAGAAAATAGAGCCACATTGGGTCAGTACATACACAGAAAAAGCCATTGTTTTCTCACTGACTGCATTTGCAATTATTCATTTAGCTGAGTTATTAGAGCTGTCCCTCCGTCAGAATTAGAGGAAAAATATTAAACCCCTGTGGTGCTTTCAACTAGTTCTTTGCTGGTAAAATCTGTAGGGTTTGAGGTGACTTGGATAACTATAGAGTCAGATAGAAATTGAGTGTCCTCATATGTGATTAGAAATGATTGGTTTGAGTTGATAACTCCTGAGGATATGGATAGAATGCTTGGGTGAATGTGATTTACCAGCTGTCCTTTTGACCCCTGAAGGAGATTAAGGGAACAACCTTGGTAAATATTATTAATTGCCTTTTTCACAGAGCCAACGTTTATTTATCTTTAAAGAGGGATTTTAAAGACTCCTACTAAAAGAGTCCTTCCTTGAGCCTTACACAATTGGAGGCCCGGGAGCATCCACGAAGGGGGCAAAGAAGATGATGAACATCATGTTCACCATCATCACATAAGTTCAAGCTATTTTCTATATGTGTTACAATGTTCCATGCATGCCCAAAAGAAATGGAGTTTGCACTGCAATACCACAACACTGTTTTCATAATTCTGACAAAAAGCTACAAAAGTTATTGGGCAGATTCTATCCTACCATAGTTGGACAAAATATTCAAAAGGATTATGGCTTTTCAGCTTCATGTAGCCCTATAATATAATTATTAGCTAAAGCCATTTCAAACTAGCTTTAGGGAAGGGTTGAGACTAAGTCAGATGGTCTTTGTTATACCATTCACCAAGGCGTTCTTCTAGACCAGGCATGTCAAACTCGCGATGTCACGTGAAATGCGATGTATCGCGACTTTTCCCCCATTGCCAGCAATGGGGTGGGCGTGGTTTCAGTATGATGCATCCGGCCTGCGGACGTTGAGAACATTGCTATGGTTCCACTCCTGTGTCAGAAAGATTCCAAAGAGTCACATATGCTAGAATTTACTAAATAATAAATACAATTTGTGTGGCTTAGAAAATATTTTTGAGAGGCAAATGAACACATCTTTTATTTCTACATATACTTCATACAGCTCTAAAAGTTAAACTTATTTCCCATAACCTCTCTCCTCAATGACATCCAACAAGCTGACTGAATTGTTTTTGCATTGTATTCCAGTAAAGGTTATTCCCCTCAGACAGATTAGAGTTTGTTTAAACTATATGATTTGGAAAATACTTTTACCTTTCTTTTCTTTTTTTTAATGTTTTATTGATTTTTTAAAATTACAGTCTTTAGTGCAGTGGTTCTCAACCTTTCTAATGCCGCGACCCCATAATACAGTTCCCCATGTTGTGGTGACCCCCAACCACTTATACATCACCGGGTGCCAGGGGCGTGGCCAAAGAAAAGGGGGAAAAATGGTGGACAGCCTTGTTTGGCGACCCCCGTAAAATGGTCATTCGACCCCAAATGGGGTCCCGACCCATAGGTTGAGAACCACTGCTTTAGTGCTTAGTGAACAACGTGTTGTCTGGGTTCACATTTTTAACATTAACTTCTTCAATATAAATCTGTAAAATACTGCACAAGCCAGTATTTTTTCCCTGATCCTTCTTTCTTATCCATATTTTTTCCATTTTCCCCTCATTACACAGTTACAATTCTTGTTACTATTAATGTATACAAAGTTATATATAAACATCATATTTTACTAATATTATACAAATAACAATAATATAAATTCATAAATCAATATACTGTTTTTCATGCTCTTGTTAAGGTTTGATTTCCCATCAATATTCAAAATATCTTTGTCAGTTATGATTTTCTCAATATTAGTTACATTTATATAGCTAAAATATTTATTCATACAAGCCATATTTCCCATATCAAAAAAAAGAAAAGATGCTATTTTAATTCTAAATCATATCTTTCACTATAAAAGTCTAATTATATCTTAAGGATCATCTGCTCTTTTAATCATATTCAAACAAATATTTAAACATGTAATGCCCCCTCTAATAGGTCAAATCTTCTGTTTTTTAAATCTCTTGCTTTTTTTTCTTTGCCAAGTAGCTTTCCAAGCCAAGGCAATTAAATCGCCCAGGAATTTTCTTTTATTTTTGTAAAAGTTGCTTGGCATGAGGAAGACAATTTAGGTAGGGTATTTGGGGGGGGGGGATTCAGCCCATTTATATTCCTTAAGCAATTCTCACTTTCTTTCTCCCTCAATTACTCTTTTCACTTTTTGTCTCCCAAGTTGTGACATTTCCCCTGACAGCTCTATATTCCATTTTTTAAAATCTTCTTCCTTATCATCAGGTATATTTTGTAGACCTAAGGGGTAATGCATCTTTTCAATTTTTGTTGTTATGGCTAAGTCTTGCAGTATTGTATATGTATATGGTAGTTTATATTTTTCTTCTTTTATCTCTTCCAACTCTAGGTGCATTTCCTCTGCTTCATCTTCTGATTTCTCATTTATTTGTTCATACCTTGTAGTCATTGTCTGGGAATTTTCTAGTTGTAGATTTAATTTGGAGATTTGCTCATTTATATTATCTAAATTATTCTTAGTCTCATTATGGTTTCTTTTTGTGTCATCCTTGTGTGTGATAATTGTTTGGTGAATTAGCATTAGTTCTAATTAGCATAGAGTATATTTGTTTCTGAAAGGGATTTATTTTTTCTTGAGGCATCATTTCTGGAGATCCCCTAGAGTGCAGGGGTGTCAAACTCAATTTCACTGAGGGCCGCATCAGCATTGAGATTGCCCTCAGTGGGCGGGGGTGTGTGGCCAGGGTGTGTGTGGCCTACTGGGTGGGCATGGCCAGCTCTATATCATTTGCATCAAGGGGTACCTGTGGGGGCCGGGCAGGAGTGGGACAGATCTGAGGGGCTCTGGCAGAAGGGGGTGGGACCAGGGCAAGTGCCAAGGCATGGTTCACTGGAGGAACCTCACTGTTCCTCTCAGGCCATGTAAGGGGTGGCTGATGGTGTTGCGGGCTGCCAGGAGCCCTGGACAGCAGAGGTCAAATGCCCAGCCTGGCCTTCAAGCACCTGTGGCACCAAGCCCAGCCCCAGTTCCCCAAGGGGATGCCCAGCTGCACTTACCTCCTCCTCAAGGCTGCTGCTGCTGTGCTTGCTCTCTTTAGCCAGGTTGCTCATGATGGGTACGAGGGCAAAGTCAGAGGGAGGCCCATTCCCTCTCCATGGGAGGAGACCCGGCTTTGTATCCAAAACTTCCTTAGCAATAGGATGGGAGACCCCCAGGATAGGCCAGGAGGAGGGGGCAAGGGGATGGTGAATGGGCAGCAGGGCAGGACTAAGGCAGGACTTCCCTCAGACCCTCACTCTCCTTCCTTCCTTCCTAAGTACAGAGAAGAAGTGTGCCGCCGCCCAGCCCCCAGCCTGCCCGGTCTCAGCAGGCAGCAGGGTGCTCTTCTCACAGTACCGAGAGGTTGAGCCGGGAGGTGCGAAGCTCACCAGCTTTGCACCTTGCTATGTGCTGAAACTGGGCAGGCTGGGAGCTGGGCAGCATTGCACTTCTCATCAGATTCGCACCACCTCTCGGCGTTGTGAGGAGAGTGCCCCGCTGCCTGCCAAAACCCCTCCCCTGGAGCCCATCAGGCCGGATATGTGAAGTAGGCCAGGGTCATTTGCTGGCCAATTCCAGGTGATGGTTTCACAAAGGGTGAAACCTCCCCAGCATGCACCCAGGGGGTGAGGCCAACACGGCAGGGGCTGGTTCCTCACTGTTTCCAGACGGCCTTGTGGAGGTAAGATTGAATGCGTTTCAGCCTAGATGACCACCACAAAATTGTACATTGGCGCCCTCCCGGCCGGCCAGGGCCAAGGCAGTGGGGGCCTTTCCCTTACTGTTTCCAGGATGGCTTTGCGGGCCACATGAAACCACTTCGCAGGCCGCATCCAGCCCCCGGGCCTTGTGTTGGGGACCTCTGTTTTAGTCAATATTTAATTTTATTGCAGAAAAGGAATTTCCTGCTTTAAGTATGACTTCTATTATTTGAAGGTTTTACTAATGTACATGGAAAAATTTCATTATTTGAAATTATCATAACATGGCCCTTTTTGTGAATGTCTTATTTCATCCTTATTTCTTTAGTAGAATGTCCTGATTTTACTACCATTTCAGGTATTTTCAAAGAGAAGGGATGTGTTGGTGCTATGTTGGCAAACTTTTCTATAGTAATTTTACTTGCAATTAATTATGTCTTCTTCCATAGTAATTGATGGTTTGGGAGTTTGGTATATCATAGTCATTTATTTGTAGAAAAAGGAAATACTTAACATAAGAACACTTTCCAACAAAATAAACTGATCTTATAGGGATTCTATACGGCACAATGACTTTGGAACTTGGGGGAACTGTTAGCATCACATGTGAGAAAACTGGCTACAGTGCAGTCCTTGAATTCAAGCTAAAGGTTAGTAGAATCTTTTTAGATGCACTAGAGGTTCTTAAATTAAAAAAATGAGCAGATGCTTACTGTTCAAAATTTTGTTCTTTAAACTCTTTGTGCTTTGCCTTACTATATAAAATGAATACTATCAAGTTTTGAAGTAGAGTAATAACCTAAGATTTTGCTGATTAAAATAATATAAAATAAATCAATAAAAATATTAGTACTAATTCATATAATCATGTTATTTTTATATAGTACTCTGCAGCTAAGCAGCTCATTATGGTCTGCACTAACTCCATGAGGCAAATGAAATACATTATTTGTTGTCATAATTTCTTTTTACAATGTTGGCAGTACTACAGATAGTCCAAAACCTCCCTTTGGAGGACCCCTGGACATTCTGATAACACTGATCTGATTCAAAGAACTGATTTCCAGAAAACTACCAGACCATTTCCAGAAACGATGTTTTCACCAATTCCTCCTTTCATGGCCTCTCTGGATTGTCCCACAAACTTGTGGAGTACCTGTGACGAAATGAGTAATTGAATAAAATGATGTTCTTTCAACTTTAATATTATGTGGCTTCAATGCAGTAGTTTATAAACGTTCAGTAATTAAGACGGCTTGCTTGTTCTTTTTATAAAAGGAACATTGGGAAATTATTAATTTTAAGTTCCGTGAATATTATATAACTTTTTTTAAAAAAAAATCTCACCTTTTTTCAGCCATTTTTGGGGAACAATGAAAATGTTAATCAAATAATGGGGAAAATTAAACTGGGAAAAGAAGTTCTAGCCACTCTAGAAGGCCATTGGGTAAGTAAAACGAGTTTGGCTTTGTTTCGCTTTTTAAATGTTCGGTACACAATGGTATCTTAGTACTTGATGTTTTGAAACGTTGAATTTGGTAATCGATGCATTTTGACGTGAAATTTTTGTCTCAGTACTCCTTTTTGGTACTTGATGCATAAGCTAGAACTTGTCATTGTTGGCTCCCTTGTGACTCACTACCCTTTCCAGCCAAAACAAAGGTGATGATACATTAGATATGTGGCTTGTTTGATACGTTGTTTTTAGTACTGTTGTGCCTCCCAGAATCAATTACTGACAAGTACTCAGGTAGCATTGTATTTTGATATATACAGTATTTTATATCTGAATTGTTTGATATATATTGTTATTGATTATGACATATGCATCAACCTTTTCTTTATTTTGCTATAGTTTTTTCAGGAATCTGATCAGACTAGCACTAAACTTCCAAAGTCAAATTTGCATGTTTACTGTAGGTCTGCCATATGGATAAATAAATGGAAATGCTTCCTAGCTTTCTTGTTCTTGCTTTGCAATAAGGCTAATATAATATCATATATAGAAACATAAAACTGAGTATAATGGTTTGACATTGGACACACAATAAATAACAATAGCACTTAGACTTATATACTGCTTCATAGTGCTTTACAGCACTCTGGATGGCTTACATTAAATATTACAATGTGAACCCAGGAGAGAGTGGAAACTTGACATGACTTGCCATTGGCAAGCCTGTTCTCTTGAAATACATAATTCTACCCTTCAAATCAGCTAAAATGGTTTTTATTGTAAGACCAAAGCAAAACAAATAATTTTTGACATTAATCGCTATTTTTTTTTTATGCCTGGATTCTTACTAAACCAAATTTCAGTTGGAAAGAAAAATAGACATGAAAGTAGAGGGGAAATCTAGAAATACACTATGTGAGGATGAGCAATGCGATAAGAAGGATGTTCTGAAGAACATGGAAGATTCTGAAAAAAACTCATTTTAATATGGAAACATAATAAGAAGAACATGGGTGAAGCACTAATAATTTTTTAATTCCACTCATCTTGAAGTGATAAAGCATTCTGATTATTATTAGTATTAATTGCTAGGCAGTAGCTGACTGATGGGCTTTTATTTATGTTGCATTATGTTATGTTATTTACACTATATCAGTTAAGGAACAGATTTTCTTAATGTTTCAATTAGGTAATACTTCAGTCCAGAATTATTACTCCAGAATGTTATAATTCCAATCTGAATTCATGCAGTTGTTTTTGCAATAAGACAAAAATGTTTTTCTATTAGTTTGTCAAAAATTTATACAGCCCTGATATTCATTAGCGTACTTCC
Organism: Crotalus tigris; assembly: GCF_016545835.1. Lineage (NCBI taxonomy): Eukaryota > Metazoa > Chordata > Lepidosauria > Squamata > Viperidae > Crotalus > Crotalus tigris. The sequence continues at coordinate 1,435,437 of NW_024096663.1, forward strand.
ATCCAATTACTAATCAGATCTCATTCTGTTAGCAAAGTATTACTATATTTGATAGAACACAGTTAACTGAAATACAATTTTTACAATGCTTAAACTACAGTATATGTTAAATGTATAGTAATTTCACATGCAGTCATTCATATATTTCCTTGTAGCCCAATACATTTGAGAAATGTATTGAGATTCACATGCAAAAATTCCACTGGAAAAAAATAATTAAAGCACAAAATGTTACTGAGAATGAATACATGCATTGCTTTAATTCAAATGATTGGAACTAAAATAAGGAAATAGAATATCAAGTATGACTTTCAGCTGTCCCCGACTATTTTTGCCAAACTAGTACAAATCTTTTAATTGTGAAAAGTGACTTTCTGAAGGAAGTCTTGTTTTTCCTGACTTCGAAAAATGCTTTGCCTACTCAAGTAATCTAATATGTTAACATTATAGGACAGTGAAGTTATTATTAGGGATAAGAAAACAGATGCTTCAGAGACATTCTGGAATCCAACACCTGAGATCAGACAGCACAGATTAAGAAGATACACAGTGAAGTTTGAGGAACAAGGTGACTTTGAATCAGAAAAGTAAGTTCATTCTAAAACTTTTTTTCTGATTGAATATGCAAAAGTTCTTAAGCTTTTCCCGGGCACATTTAGAAAGTTGAGAGCACTTTATGGGCACCCTCATAAAAATGGCTAGTAGATATATTTGAACTAAGGTGTTGTTCCATTCTATTCCCTCTAGCCTCCTAAGATGCTGTTTATTGGGTTGAAGAGTAAAGCAGAAAGGATAAGTTTGGAAGCCATAGCCTACCTTTTCCTTTGGAGAAAGAATCCTTATTTTAAGTTTAATTAGTTTTTATAGCATTCTTCAATTGTTATTTTTAATTTGGGGCTTTTTGTGTTTGTTTAGATGTACAATCAATTTTGTTGATATCTTTGTATATCTGTCCTAGGATTGTATTGATGTGTATTAACTGAAAAAAAAAATTCCAGGAAAGTAAGGTGCTAATGGAGAAATATTATAATTGTATTAGATTCTTATTTTAACGATATAACAAAAGAAATTTTTCAGCAAAGCTCTTCTCCCCAGTATCTGACCTTTTTATTGCTGTTATTCTTACCGGTTAGACTTTGGCAACATGTGACTCGAGCTATAAATAATAAAGACCAAATAGAAGCAACTCAAGAAAAATATATTCTGGAAGAAGCTCAAAGGAAAGCTGCCAAGGAAAGGAAGGCACTAGATGAAGTGTGGGTCTGCAGACTATTTGAGCCAGATCCACTTACAGGAGAATGGAATTACAGATATGCAGAGTAAGTCTTGGAGGAGGAGAGCTTTTTTCCCTTTTCTGCAAATATTACCAAATGTGTGTTTGTGTGTGTATGTATGTATTTGATTACACACATACATTACCACTTGGCTCATATATATCTTCTGTCACATTTTTTCTGTAATATTTATTTTACCTGTATCATGAATCAAAATGCCAAGCTATAGCTCTATATTGTGATTAGAATGGTTCTTCTTAATATAATATAAATTAAGTGTGTAATTTGCCTGTGGTTTAGGGAGAAGTAGCTGTTACTCCTTCAAGAAAATTTTATCACTGTATGTGTAGCACTTTTCTATTTCCACAGTTCTAGTCGAAGAGAATATATGTAGCTCAGGTTTGAACTCTGGAGTCTTTGTTGCACTCTGATCCAATTTGCCAGTTATAATAACTGATGGTAACATTCCCCAATTCCAGATTGTGTCATCATTGCGTAGATCTAATGTGTGACCTCAAACTGAGTTGGGCCAGAAATAACTTGTATCAGGTCCATGTTCATCATAGTGGCCATGAATTCTTGAACTGCTCTCCATTCCACATGCATGAAAGGTAGATTGATGTTCTCAAGTACCATAAATGCCAACCTGGCCATGTGTTACCAACCTGTGCCACAGGTTCAAACAGTTCAAATAGGGACATTTCTTTGCATCAGGGAGGTGAGGTTGGTAACTGCCACAGATTCAAGCAGCTCAGGCAGGGAGATTTCTAGCTACAATCTCCTCTGATCCCTACAGCCCAACTTCACAAATAGACCTCACAACTTGTTATCTGCAGAAGAGCACCCCGTGGAAGACATCAGAGCTTCTCAGATAACATAGCTAAATCTTTGCCCCAGCTGTGGGTTTGTGCTTGTGCTAAACATGGAACCCAGCTGGGTGCACCTCTGTGAAGATATATACATGCACGTGCTTCAGTAATGCACATAAGATTGACTGTCTCATTCATAATTCATGGATGAGGGAAGGTTTATTACAGGCTGACCAACAACAAGTAGCAACAGCCAGATACCTGTATAAGATGCTAATGCTATACATTTTAAAAATATTATAAATATTGTTTTGCTGAAAGTAATGGGTGTGATATGTTAATCCTGATAAGATAAGATAAGATAAGATAACCTTTATTGTCATTTTTGTTACTGTGGGCACAGTGGCACACATCAAAAATAAAATTTAGTTGCCCGCTTTCAAAGAGAAACACATACATGACATACACCTAAACATACTATATACAACTTATGTACAGACCCACACCCCTACCTATACATAACAAATAAATATTAAATGCTGTCCATCTTGGATATATAATGGAAGAAGGAAGCTTGAGAGTTCACAAGGTTAATGCTGTATGGAATAAAACTATGGCTGAATCTGGATGTTCTGCTTCAGATACCACGAAGCCTCCTCCCAGAAGGTAACAGGAAAAACAGGTCGTGAAGAGGATGTGTAGTGTCCCAGATAACCTTACGGATCCTGCTCAAGCAACGCTTCTGTGCTGTCCTGGATGGGAGGGAGGGAACTACCAATGATCTTTTTGGCCATCCTCACCACTCTCTGCACTGCCTTCCTGTCTGAAGCAGTGATGCTTCCAAACCAGACTGTGATGCTGTATGACAGGATGCTCTCAATCGTCCCCCTATAGAAAGTGGTAAGGATAGGAGAAGGAAGATGTGCTTTTCTCATACGACGCAGAAAATGCAGGCGCTGCTGTGGCTGCTTCACCAGTGTCTTATTGTTGAGCAACCAAGCCAGCCTATTCGTTAGCTGCACATCCAGGAATTTGATGTTGGTAACCATCTCCACAGGTGAACCCTTAGTGCACAGAGAAGTGTGGCTGTGCCTGCCTTTTCTGAAATTGACAATGATCTCTTTGGTTTTTCCAGTATTTAAAACTAGGCTGTTTTCCTTACACCAGTTCACCACCCCCTCAACCTCCTTGCGGTAAGCATCCACATTGTCATCACGAATAAGGCCCACGACTGTTGTATCATCTGCAAACTTCACAATATGGTTGGTGGCAAACCTAGCACAACAGTCATGAGTCAACAGGGTGAACAGCAGCAGACTTAGGACACAGCCCTGAGGAGAACCTGTGCTCAAGAAAATGGTATTAGAGGTATTTGCTCCAACTTGCACATATTGGGGCCTGTTGGTAAGAAAATCAAGAATCCAGTTGCACAAAGGAGTGTTTAAGCCTAAAAGGCCCAGTTTGTCTACTAGATGCTGGGGAATGATTGTGTTAAATGTTGAACTGAAGTCGACAAACAACAAACGCACATGAGTATTTCTTTCTTCTAAGTGCTTCAAGCTCAGATGGAGAATGGAAGAAATAGCATCCTCCATAGAGCAATTTGGTCGGTAGGCAAACTGAAGCAGGTCAAATGCTGGCGGGAGGCTAGATATAATAATGTCCTTTATCAACTTCTCAAAGCATTTCAAAATGGTGGATGTCAGTGCAACCAGATCATTGAGGCCTGTAATTGTGGACTTTTTTGGCACTGGCAAGATGATGGCTGTCTTAAAACACGATGGGACCACTGCCTGCTGCAATGAGAGATTGAAAATATCAGTGAGAATACAAGCTAGCTCATCTGAGCATTCCCTAAGGACATGTCCAGGGATGTTATCTGGGCCTGCTGCTTTCCAAATGTTAACTTTCTGCAGTGTTTTCCGGACAGAGGTGACATCAAAGCTTAGCACTTGCTCATCAGGATGGAGCACAGCTTTCCTAGCAGGAGTGCTATTTGATGCCTCAAATCTACCAAAAAATGTATTCAGTTTGTTTAGGAAGTCTGTGTCATCCTTGCATCTCGATGGAGTCACCTTGTAATCTGTAATGGCCTGGATTCCTTGCCACATTCACCTGGTGTTCATTGGGTCCTGAAAAAAGTTCTAAATTTTCTGGCAACGGGCTTGCTTTGCACTTTTTATGGCACTTTTCAAATTTGTTCTGGCTGTTCTAAGTGCCAGCATGTCACCAGATTTAAAAGCCACATTCTGTGCTTTCAACATCTTGCGGACCTCATAAGTCAGCCACGGTTTTTCATTCACCCTCACAACAATGCTTTTCAGGACACAGATATCTTCTATGCACTTTTGGATATATGCAGACACCGTGGTGGCATACTCCTCAACATTTGTATGTTGGTTATCAGTAGGTGCTTCCTTAAACATGCCCCAATCTGTGCACTCAAAGCAGTCTTGTAATGCTTCTATCGCTCCTTCTGTCCAAACCCTCACGTGCTTTACTGTAGGTTTCACTCTGACTAATAAAGGTTTATATGCAGGAATAAGCAGCACTGAGAGATGGTCAGAGGGACCCAGGTGAGGGTGGGGGATAGCTTTGAATGCCTTCTTGATGTTGGAATAAGCAAGATCCAGTGTATTGTCCCCTCTGGTTGCAAAGTCCACATATTGATGGAAATGTGGCAAGGTAGCTTTCAAATCCACTTGATTAAAATCTCCGACTGCAATAAATGCACCCTCTGGGTGAGTAGTTTGTAAGTCACTGATGGTATGACAGAGAACCTTCAGAGTCTCTTCTCTCTTTGCATCGGGGAATATACACAGCTGTGATAATGGTAACAGAGAATTCCCTAGGCAGATAGAAGGGTCTGCATTTGATGATTAGAAGCTCCACATCTGGAGAGCACAGACTTGAAACCACCTTGGCATTATTACACCATCTGTCATTTATATAAAAACAGACACCCCCTCCCCGGGATTTGCCACTAAGAGCAAAACTCCAGTCCATCCGAAATGTTGTAAATCCCATCAAGCTAACAGCACTATCTGAGACAGAGGGCTTTAACCAAGTTTAATTACTTTATCTAAAGTATGTTCACATTTTTTTGTGTATAGTACAAGACCATGGGATCCACTGAATGACATGATACAGTTTGAAAAAGATGGCATTATTCAAACCAAAGTGAGACATCGGACACCAATGGTATGTTCTTGGCCTTATTTTTATTACTACATTATTAAGTTGAGATTTCTCTAGGGACAAGAGAATTCCCTTGAAACAGCCTCTTTCTGCTTTTACTTCTCTGACAAGTGAAGTATATCATTATGAGGACTACAACCTCTGGCCTGCTTGCAGCAGTTATTTTAAAGCTTATGCCTTTTTATTTTTCTCACAGACTTTTCCTTCTGGGCTCTGCACTTTATATTTGTAAAATATATATACCATTCACACTTTAGACAGTTGGAAATGACAAAGTAATAATTTGTTACTTAGAATTTAATCTGATATTTAGATATAACCATTTTAGCTGTGCCCACTTTTTTCTTATATAGCTTTTTTCTCTGACTAAGACTCTGAACTCAATCAAAAAGTTGTCCACCTTGAATATAACAGATTAAGGAAACCATATGACACTAGTTGTATTCTGAAGCAAAGCTTTTCAACTGGTGATACGCGTACCACCTGTGGTACATTAGCACATGGCAGGTGGTACACAGCCCTGCCCAGCCAAGTGTAGTGGGGGAGGGAATGAGCCAGGGCAGCGCAGGACTTACTGTGAGAGAGTCCTCCAGAGCTGCAGAGTGGCTGGGGCGAGGTAACGGCCCCAGGCTTACTTCCGGCTCACCCGGAAGAGAAAGGAGGAAGAGGGGGCAGAGACAGGAGAGTTTATAAAAGGAGGCAGTTTGGGCGGGAGAGAGAGAAAAAGATGCAGCCTTGGGAGGAGGCAGATTCAGCTGTAGCTGCACTGAAGGGAAAGAAGGAGGAGGATGGGGGAGAGGAGAGGAGATCAAGCAGGCCGGCCATGAGCCAATCTACAACTTCTGTGGCAGCCATCTGTGCTGGCAGCAACAAACATGCAAGAAACGCAGTGGGGGAGGGGTCGCCCTCCATGAGGAATGAAGAAAGGCAGCATCTGCTGGAGGTGAGGCACGGAGGGAGGGAGAGAGGGAGGAGCAGGAGGGAGGGAGTGTTGGAAGGAAAAGCCCGGGGCTTGCTTTCAAGATGGGAGGCTATAGCTTTAAGAGAAAAGAAAAAATAGACCAGAGGAAACAAACCTCTGTCTGCTGCTGCTCCGGCAGAAGCGAAGTGCCATTTCAGCTGAACAACAAACCGGGAGAGTGGAAGGATTCTTACGTGCTTTTGTGACTTTGAAGTTCTGGAATTTGTGCAATGTGGGCTTTGTGTTCTTAAGGAGTGTTTGGCAATTTCTATTTGGCTGATGGCTGATGTCTCCCATTAGCTTCTATTGCTCTGCTATAGTTAGCTGCAAGTTTTGCTGCAAGGGATTTTGAAGCATTTTTCTCCTGAATGGATTTTGCCTGTAGTATTCCTTTACTTATGAATGGAGCCATTTGGGGAGGCTGCCTTAGCCAGCAACCAGTACTTACTACATTTTTTTTCTGTGACCATCATAAATATGAATCAGTTGCCAAGCATCCAAATATAAATCACATGACCCTGGGCGTGCTGCAATGATCGTAAGTGTGAAAAATGGTCATAAGTCATTTCAGTGCAATTGCAACTTTGAACAGGTTTTTTGTTGTTGTTTTTTTTGGTCATCAAGTTTTTGACATCTTGCTAGGTGGTACTCGAATATTGCCATATCCTAAAAGTGGTACAGTCGGTAAAAAGGTTGAAACGCCCTGTTCTAAAGCATTATAGATTTATCAAAAATCCTGTAGGATCTATTTATTTCATATTTAGCTTTTAAAACAGAAAGTTGAACGGCATATCCTTTAGGATAGTGTTAATTTGGGTGATCTGGGTTTGCTGTTCATGATTATGAGAGAAGACAAAGCATATACTGAATAGTGTGTGACAACGCAAAGAAAATGGGAGATTGCCTTGAAATGGGTAGGACCATATCAAATGTGTGGGTTAAAACCAGGATTTTCTTCTTTATTTTTTTCTAATTTTGATGGGATATTGTGGGAGGGAGGAATCTGTCAATTAACTTACATAAGACTTTTAGTGTGTTTTCCAATTAAAAATATAATATTTTATTAAAAGTTTTTTAAAGAAGATAAAACTAATACAAAGTAAAGAAACAAAAAAGGAGAAAAAAAGGAAAAAGACAAAAAGTACCAAAAGAAATAGAAGCTTCTGATTTCCTTTGTAGCAAATATAAGTATGATTACACATTGCACATATACACATCTCTTTATAACCATCTCTGTGGTTATAAAAATTCATTTTTCTAATATCTACTGTTTATAATCATCACAAATCAAAAGTTCATTTTTTCTGTTTCATGAAAAATGTCTAAAACGGGTTTCCTATCAGCAATAAATATAGATGTCTTTTCTCTAAAAATATTTATCTGCATGTTCCATCGGCTTTATCAACCATTATTTTATTGTAGATGGTATTGAATCTTTCCACATTTGAGCATTTAATTGCATTGCAGTTACCATATCTAAAAGCAAAGTTCCATGACTTTTTTCCACCTGTTGATCTATTGGTCCCAAAATAAAAGCCTCTGGTTTCAATAGTACATTTACCTTTAAAATCTTCTGAATTAGAGAATGTATTTGTATCCAACATTTTCTAGCTTTTTTTACATTCACCAAATACGATAAAATGTTCTTTCATTTTTACATTTTCAACATAAATTTGAAGCATTTTTATACATTCTAGACAATTTCTCTGGCATATACCAATAGCACATCCTTTTATGCAGGTTGTCTTTAAGATTATAGTACTAAGCAAACTTCAGTCCTTTCAAACACTTATTTCCCCATTGATCCATTTTATATTATAACCAAAGTTTTTAGCCCTTATACATTCTTTCACTTTTTCTGTCTCAAATTTCAACAGAAGTTTATTTTAGCAATTGCATATTCAACATTTGTACACAATTCTATTTCAAACATTGTCTTACATTCTTAAAACCCTAAAATCGACTTTAAACCTTGAAGATAATTGTAGATAGGAAAATAATTGACAAGTATACCCTTCCATTTTTATATTTTCTCTTGATTTTATTTTACATTTCTCTTGAGAAAATTCTATTATAACATGATAAGACAACCATTTATGTTTACTGATATTTCTCTTCTATAAAATGTTTCTTGTTCTGAAAGAAACAAAGTGGTTTTCGGACACAACCTAGATTCATATTTATTCAATATTCTCAGTGTCACATCTAAAATAATGACTTTTATTACCTTAGCTTTATTGTACCACAAACATACATGCCACCCAAATCTCAAATTGTATCCGTTTAACTCCAATAACCTTTTATTTCTCAGCAATACCCACTTTTTCATCCAAGCTAAATAACAAGCAGCAAAGTATAATTTCAAATCAGATATACACAGTCCTGCCAATTTCTTCGCATTTTGTAATATCTTATATTTAACTAGTGGTTTTTTTCCTTAAATATATTCTTCTTAAACAAGGTATCAGTTATCAAAACAGCTATTGTCTGAAACAAAAATAAAGTTCTTGGTAAAACATTCATTTGAATCACAAAAATTCTCCCCAGCAATGACCATTCTATTTTTGCCAACCTTAACATAACTTCTTTAACATCAATCTATTCTTCACATAATTATTTTATAACAATTATAACATATAGTTTTATAATATACAGTTCATATTTGTCATAGTAATACCCAAATATTTGACCTTCTTTTCAATATTAAAACACGTTTTATTCATCAGTTCTGTTTGATCTTATATTTCCATGTTTTTGATAAACATATCTTCCTTCAGTTTATTAATCGTAAAACCTGCTAATTCACCATATTCTTCAATTTATTCATTAATAATTCAGTTCCCTTTAAAGGGGCTTTCCAAGCCAACACTAGATCATCTGCAAAAGCTCTTAATTTATGTCACCCCTTTAATCTTTACCACTACCATATTTTAAGAGCTAAAGTAAAGAAAAAGGAGGACAATAGGCATAGTTTGACTAAATATGACATAGTTTGGCTAAATATCCATTAAGAATTATTTGTGCTGTCTATGAAGTATATATTGATTTCACCCATTTTATAAAACTATATCTAAAAATTCCTGTCTTTTGGAGAAGAATGTTCATATCCTTTATGCAAATTAGAATAATATTGATAAAAAATAAAATAGCCACATTATCCATTAATATAATGTCTCCCATTTATAATTTCAATATCATTTTCTTTTCTCTTTCTCTTCACAATTGACAAACCAACAATTTCCTTGGTTTATTCACAAATTCAAAATTACTTTGTTTTTCATAATTCAGTTTTATATTGATTTTTTTTATTGTAAACATGTAAATTCCTCCCAGAACATAAATTAATTTGGAAAAAATATTCATTTTAGATATTCATCTTTCCTCAAAGATTGAGTTTTAATGACTCTCATCTAGCCATATCTAAAGAAACCTCTATTGAATTTATGTCTAATGTTACTAATTGAGCCATTTCTTTCAGCATGAATGTATTTAAATATTTAATGATTGATACAAATATGGTATTTATATTCCTTTAATGGATCGATAACCACATCTTCACCTACTGGCATCAGTCTCTGTTTGGAGCAGTTAATAGAACATCCTGCTATCTTATTAGGCTTCTGTCATTTGCACCGGTTGGGGGTCGCGGCATTAAAACGGTTGAGAACCACCGATATAGGCTATATTGCAATTGTCACTGTGGATGGAATCCCAAGATTCCCAGCAGCTCAGATCCTAAACCAGTGGTTCGAGGACTACCTAACTGGTCGTAAGTCGAGGACTAGCCAACAGGTCATAAGTCGAGGACTTTCCCTGCCCGGGAGCACCGCACATGCATGGTGCCGCCCCCTGTGACGGCCGAGGTGTAGCTGGCAAGCGGCAGAGACAGAGCAGGCCGACCACCAGCTGGGCCACCAGCTGGCCCAGCCCAAGGGAGGTAAGGCATCCGCCGGGCCCCACGCGCACCAGCAACCCTCCCTGCGCCTGCCGGCCTCCCACCTCCCACCCCTGGCCCTCCTTTACTTACATTTTTAGTAGTTGTTCAGCAGGGAGGGGTGGAAACTTCCAGACAGCTCGCCTTCGCTGCAGACAACTTGCAGCACCATTTGCAGAATGGGGCTTTTGGCAGGCTCAGCAGGGCAGAGACAGCCTGGACAATTCCTATTGGCTTTTGAAAGCCAATAGAATTAGACTCTATTCAAGAGAGTCTATTCTATTGGCTTTCAAAAGCCAATAGAATAAAAGGGAGTAGCACATCTAAGGAAAAGGGGAAAAAAATGGCAGACTGCGTTGTTTGGTGACCCCGTGAAATGGTCGTTCGACCCCAAATGGGGTCCCGACCCACAGGTTGAGAACCGCTGTCCTAAACCAATTGCAAAAAACTTTGTTTCTACACGTTTTTACGCAGAAAGAGCTGCAGTTTGGAGTCCATATGGGTTATTTTAGGATCTCCCTTTGATTCAGGGAGATTGTGACATCCAGAATCCACCATCCAGCCAGAGTTCTCAGCTGCTATTTCTCTCGGCTTTTTCAGTCCATCATAATTCCCTACCAAAAGTTTCCTTTTCCCAACTAAAAATAGAGGAAAGTTTTGTTGCTGATTTTCAGTTGTAAATTGCACTACTGAAATTAACCAAGGCCACAAATAATACTACTTTGGGATTCATTATAATTATGAAAGGTGGCTTAATTATTTATAAATGAATAATTTTAAAAACTGATTTGCAAGTCCTGCCCACCCTTGCTGTATAGGATTGGAATCATATTTGCATTTCTGGAACCAGTAGATAATCAAATTCTTTATGCTGAAAGAAATGGCCAGAATGTTTTTTTTCTCAATTATCTTTCCTCTCAGTGTCATCTTTTGTCCTCCAGTATGGCAAGTGAAGTGGGGTTGCAAGAAGATAGGGTAAACAAAGATTTCTACCACTCATTTCTTGTACACCAGCAGAAGGCTGCTAAGCATAACTACCTTTTTGTTTCTGATCAGTAAAACTGATAAAAATGTGTATTACAGGTTACTGTTGCAAAAATAAAACGGTCTGCTAAGTCTAAGAAAGAAGAATGTGGCTTCTCCTCACCAGAGCCTGATAATCCAGACTCATCAGGAAGTGAAGGTAAATGCTACATTGATTTGCTTTGCCCTTCTTTTTAAAACTATGATGAATAAAGTACAAGCATGCCTAAATTTCATTATCTGTAAACTAAAGATACTATTTTTGATTTTTTGTTTTGGTGGCTTCAAATCATTGTTGATTCCTGTCAGTTGCCTGGTTTAGACCCTGCAGGTTTCATGATAAGATTTTTCGGGGTGATTTGCTGTTGCCCCCTTCCTAGGGCTTAGAGAGATGGGCTGGCTGCAATCACTCAGCTAGCTTCTTGTCCAAGACAGAAATAGACCCTCAGTGTCCAGTTTTCTAACCCAGTGCCTTAAACTACTACATCAAACGGGGTTTCCATGTTAAATTTATTTAGTATTTAATATCATTTTCTGTCAGATCATTGTCTGACAGAAGAAGAAATCAACAATATCAAGAGATCATGGTCGATTTCAGAAAGGGCAGGCATAGCCACACTCTTCTGTGTATTAATAATTCACCTGTGGAGTAGGCTGGCTTGGTCACTCAACAGTGAGACACTGGTGAAGTGGGCACAGCAGCATCTGCATTTTCTGCATGAGAAAAGTACATCTTCCTTCCCCTATCCTTACCACTTTCTACAGAGGGATGATCGAGAGCATCCTGTCACATTGCATTAGAGTCTGGTTTGGAAGCATCACTGCTTCAGACAGAAAGGTGGTACAGAGAGTGGTGAGGATGGCAGAAAAGATTATTTGCAGTTCACTCCCTTCTGTCCAGGACATAGCATATAAATGTTGCTTGAGCAGGGTCCACAGGATTGCCTGGACACTACATATCATCTTCACCACCTGTTTTCCTTGTTAACATCTGGGAGGAGGCTCTGTGGTATCTGAAGCAGAACATCCAGATTCAGCCATAGTTTTGTTCCATACAGTATCAACCTTGTGAACTCTCAAGCTTCCTCTTCCTGCTATGTATTCAAGATGGACAGTGATTAATATTTATATGTAAGGGTATAGGTATACATATGTGTGTATGCAGCATGTTTATATGTGTGTTATGTATGTGTACACTTTTGAGAGCAGGCAACAATTTCATTTTTAATGTGTCCCAGTTTGCCCTCAGTTAAAAAAAAATGACAATAAAGGCTACCTGTCTGTCTTCCTGTCTATCCTGGCTTGTAAAATCATTTTTAAAATGAGAAAAAATTGAGTTTTAATTCATATCTGGTAAACTAAAATAATTTGGTTTCTACATGGTTTATATATTTTACCTGTTTGACTAATTTTGAATTACTTCTGAAGCACAACTCAAACATAACACAAGAATCCGAAAGAAAACAGTAGATCTTGCTGAACTGCAAAGTGCCATTGAATCTATAAAGTTAACACAGGAAGATATTCGGAGGTATGTTTGCAGTACTTTTTAAAAATCACATTCCTAATGTAAACATGACGGGACTGTTAATGTTGCTCCATTAATGTTGCTCCGTACTCTCTAAATTCCCATAATGCTCCATACTACTTCAGCATAACTTGTATTGGGCACATATCCAAAAAGCACTAGGCTACACTCATCTCTCATGTTATACTCAAAGCATACATCTCTAGGTTCTAGAGATATTATTGAAAACATAGATTGCGCTTGACACTGTTGCTTTGCTGCATGGTAGCCTCCATTTTATTTAAGTAAAATAAAATCAGATGGGGCAGAAAATTGTGGGCATTAAGGGGGAAATATAACTAAGTACATAAAAACCTAAAGATGCCAATTTATTGACCTGGGATTTAGAGCAAATCTTGACCCTTTAAATGTCTAGATAACTAAATAAACTCTGGTGAGAGATAATGCTACAGTTATGTTCTCTTAATCAGTATATGATCTGACTAAAGTACACATTTTCATATGATAATTTTTTAAGTTACTGCTTAAAACATTTCTATCATGCCTTTCAGTTCCAAAATGCAAAACTACTGAAAATCAGAGATCAATGCAAAAAAAAAAGGTAACATTTTAATAAAAAAAAAATATATGGGGACATACATACTAATATCTTGGTTGTGAAAGCAAAGACTTTTCCAAGATTTTCCCTAAGAGCACTAAGGAACATAACTAGCCTTTTAGTTGATCATGCCTTAAAGTAGTCCCTTGATGATGTTGCTAGTTGTCTTCTCTTTTCTTTCATTTTTCTTAGCATTATAGATTTCTTAAGATAGCTAGGCCTTTGCATAAGGTGTCCAAAGTATAATATTTTAATCCTGCTCATTCGTCCGTCAAGTGAGAATTACAGATTGATTTGTTTAATAATCCATTGTTTGTTTGTTTGGCTAACCATTCACAGAATTATTTTCCAACACTAAATTTCAAAATTCTGTTTCTTCAAAAGTCAAATTTTGCTTCCATAAAGCATCACAGAATACCATTGTCTATATTATTCTGATCTTTGTAGGCAAAGATACATCCCAGCTTTTTCCAAGGCTTTCGCTGCTGGTTCCTTTACTGTTGGTACTACAGGAGAAGCTATTCTTCAATATCTTTACTGTCATTTACAAGACTGGTTGCTATACCTGTTGCTATTACAATTTTATTTAACATTAGATCCATTTTTTCATCCTGTTCCTTGACTTTCATTACTACAGCTTGCAGATTCTTTGCATTTTCTGCTATCAAAAAAATGTTATCAGCATAACACAGGTTATTGATTTCTCTTCCTCAAGTTTTAAAACATCTTCTTCCCATGCAGCTTCCCCCAATATATAGTCAGCATATAGTTGAATAAATAAAGGGGGACTAGCCAGCCTTGTCTTAATCATTTGCTGATTTTCTGTCTTTTGCCATATTCTGTCCTTCATGGCTGTATATAGGTTTCTCATGAGATATTCTGGGATTCCCATTTATTTTAATAAGTAAATGGGAATCCCAGAACATGAGGTGAGCATTTGCCTACTTACAGAAAATGATACATATTTTTCTAAGTGCATATACCTTTTTTTAGTAAGAGTTAAACTTTCAGATTCAGTAAACCATTCAGAAGCTTTGTGGGACATCATGTCATCCTGAAGCTGAGCTTATAATGAGTACTTTTTCTGCCAGAAATTGTGCTTTGTAAGCTTCAGAAGTAGATCCAAATGTCTTGTACTGACCCAACGAAGAACAATATGAATTTGTTTATTTAAATATACTTACAATAGACATAAAACATAATTACAACAGTAAGAGAGTTTGTGAATTCTCCAATAACTACCCATAATCTTGCAATACTGTGACCTACATTATGACCTGAACTTCACTAAAATCCTGTTAATAGATAAAAAGATCCTTGTTAAACAATCAAACACTGTACTACCATGGTGCCCACATCAGGGATGAAAATAGTCAAAATTGGAGGTCTTGATTTAAACTCTTCTTAATTTGTATGTTATGATGTGTAGAATGGAGCAGGGGTTTGATCATAACTGCTGCTATGCTATCTTGACTGTTTTCACACACACATTCCCCTGGAGAAACTATTGGTATGCTTGTCAAGTCTTTATTCAATACGCTGTGAATCAATATTCAGTTCCTTCTCTGTCATTTGGAGTATTTCATCCCTTCAAAATGGTTTAGTGTACTTTAAATGTTATCATGCTCTAATGAAAAAAAACAAGGTAGATATTTAAATTTATCATGCTAACTAATAGGAAAAAAGATTATTTTTTAAAATCTGAATTTGCTTCTGATCTGGGAGCCAAGTCAGAATGTAGTACACTTGTAGTGATATGAATTATAGGGGGTTATTTCTGGAATCCAGACCAGGCAACCTTCCAGAATGCTTATTGGATTTTCTGATAGGTGAAGTGAATCTCCATTCATATAACTCTCACAATTGTGATGCTGATTGGCAAGGGTTTAATGAATTTGTGGATTTTTTAGGAAATACAAGCCGATAGCTATTTATTGGCTACATTTATTTCTATGTTACCTTTAGTATATTTAATATTTATATACTTAAATATTTAAAATTTGATCCTCTAATGTCAAACCCTATTAAGCCACTTGGAATTGAGGGTCAAAATATGCACTATCATCTATTCATGTGATACTTAATAAATATGTGACTGTACAGTACATGTATGATAGTAAAACATAAATTATTGCAAGGAACGTAAGTCATAGGTTAAAAATTAATTCAGAGGTAGTTAAAAAAAATATTGAATATATGGAGAGAAGAATTGAATGAATATGTTTTTTTAAATGTAATAAATGCTACAATTAAAAGATGGAAGAGACTGCCTAGCTTTCTAAAGAAGCAATCAGTCCAATGTGAGTTTTTTTTTTAACAAAACTCTTTTGAAATGTATAAGAGCAATGCTTCAATAACTTTGTTTCAGTATTCCATTATCCAGTCATCCTCCTTTTACTTTACACATATCTATATCAACTATATAGCATGTCTTATACCTTGCTAGCATAATGTTGTACCAGAATTTCCCCATTATTTTAATTTAGAAATTGATAAATTACTACAAAGTCCAATTAACTTGAGAACTAAGCATTTTAAAATTCTAGTGTATTACCCTGCTTGAGAAATCATTGTTATGAAATTAAAGTTGTCTGTCCAATCATTTTTTCAAATTTTTGATGGGTCTATAATGCTTACTTAAGAATTGGCAATCTGTGGATTTAACTAAATTCATTGTTTTTTTAAATAGGGACATTACAGCATTAAGAACACGAATGACTTCAAGTTTGCCAACGCCAGATAATAACTTCTTTCAATTCAAGCACTATGTCTTCATTTTGCTGATGGTTCTTCTGCAACTTATAATCAATTACTTATTCAAATAGAATATCTGGACAGAAGAATATCTATGAAATAGAATTATTACAGGATTATTATCTTCATGGGACCATCTTTAAAGCTTGGTTTGGCTTCAAATAAGGCAATATTATCTAGGGGCCCAGAAGATTCAGACCTTTGACTCAAAAGATTGGACTCATATGGAAAATAGTTTATTATTCCATCCTAGCCAGATGACATGGACAATGCTTATGTGCCAGTACTTCCTCTTCACATCTTCCAAATGCTGGATAACTGCCTTGCATGTTCTAAGGTGTCATAAACTATTATAAATACCAGTATAGTATATACCAGTTTGGAATTTGAGGACCCTGTTTTGTTATAATCAATCCCTATTGGACATGCTAGCAAAAGAAGTAAATTTTGACCTAAGACTTTTCTTCCTAAGTTTAATCAACCTTACTTCAATAAGAAAATAATGCCAAGGGATAACTGCAGAAAAATTAAACTACTCAGCTGTTCGTGGTCATTAAGAACATGTGAGCTATTAATCATCAACATCACATTAACTGCATCAATTTTCAGGGATAGTTAATGACAGTTTTTCCCTTAGTTTGTAACAGTGGATCTTTGCTAATAGTATTAGTCAGTTTAAGAGAAAAAACATCTCAGCTGTCCAGAGAAGTAAACAACTTTTGTGCCAAGCAGTATTTTGATTCCTTTCTTCCCAAATTGAAACTCTTATTGACTGTTACTGTTTATTTAACTTTAGGGATGCTAATAATGAGATGCAGAGGAATAGAAACTACATTATTTAGACAATGTAAAAAAGAAAGCTATTTTAAGTTAATCATAAAATTCTTAGGATTTACATATAAGATCCTATCTGTATTTTAAAAGTATGTTAATATTTGTTTTGTCCTTTCACGTTACATAATTTGAACATAACTGCATCTGAATATTTATACTGTAAAAATAAATTTTGGGTAGCAACATTTTAGTTCCAAGAATAAGTGACTCTGGAAAGTTCATCTGCTACTCAGTTCCTGTTTAAGAAATATTTGGCTTTAAATGGTTCAGAATATAGCACATTTACCCTTACTTTCTGTATGCTAAAATATTGAGCTGTTTTACTGAGTCTCTGTAAGTAAATTCAGCAAATCTGGATTGGGCTGCATTAAATTTAAAAAGATAGATCAAATTACAACTACATTACTCCCACTATTCTATTTTTTTATATTTTACATAGTATTTACTGAATACTTATAGTCAATTTACAGAACAGCAAGAAGCATATATCTTACATGATTTATATATTTATAGCAAATATAAAGTTTTCATTTAGAGATACATAATTTACATTTGGTCAGTTCAGGATTCTAGTACATCCATCCCAAACCTACCTGTTTTAAAGATGTTGGAATACTTCAAAATGGAGTTTTATAACATCTGGGAATTACTTTTCCAACATCTTCTGAGAATACCAGAATGAAAAAAGTAGCTGTAGCCCACAGTTACAGTTTCCTGCCTGCCTTAAATTATTATGTTTTAAAAGTGCTACAGTTTAGAATGAAAAATGTATTACAATTGGAGTAAACTGGTTGAATGCAGCCATAATTCAGATGCTTTATAAATTGATTGAAATGCAGTTACTGGTATGTATGATTTTATAAAAGAATAGCATAAAGTACAAATACATATGTTCTGATTTATATTTATTTATATGCATTTGGAGCAACTACCTATCTGTACATAAATGTTCAGTGATTGTAACTGTTGGATTTATTTGGTTTCCACTGTTTTGATTGTGTCTCCTAATATAAATACCATATTACATCTATTTCTGTGTGCTAATATGTCTTCAGTTATAGCTGAACTATTATTCAGATGCTTTCTTTTAAACATTTCTCTTCTAATTTCCCAAATCAGTTACATTTTCAGTTACATTGTTCGTATTACTGGAGTCTAAAGCACTCCTGTGTCAAGCACAGCTTAAAAGTTTAACATTTTTTTTGCATCTTCAAGTAAGTTCCTGATGTGAACTGAGGAATCTGTTGCCTAACTACTTTTTGTACAATATGTCTGGTTATAACCCAGTCAATACAATGTTTATATGATATTTAGTTTTATGAATATGATTCTACATTCTTTCATCTAGATTTTTTCCTGCATATACTAATAAGGAAACTGTGACCTGAAAGTTTGTAGACCTCTAAGGCAATAGTTTCCTTATGACGTTTAGTACTTAAAAGTAAAAAATAATCAGAATTGTGTGTTGACTTGTTTGTGTGTTTGTTTAAAAGAAATGCACTATTAGCCTTCAATGTGCCATGTAATCATCAATATAACTACAATGAAATATGTTGTGTAAAATAATAAGTACACTACTTGCAATATATAATTCTTGTATCCTACGCTGGGCTGCTTTTTAACTTTTAGTTATCGCTTAAGAGTATAATATACTCATTTTTCATGAAAAAGTTTCTTTTGACAACTATTCTGTAAAATATATCAAATGATTTTACAGCTCACTGCCCTCCTGTGCCTTCAGGAAGATCTTCTTGCCAACTCAACATTAATGAAATGGGATGAGAGTAAAAGTTGTTTTATTCACCATGATGTTATTTCTTGTCTGGATGGATGTTTCTTCTTTAAATTTTTAATGCTATTATATATATATAGGATACCTAACTGTGAACTAAGTGATTACTGTGTTTCTTTCCTAATTTTTTGGGCATCTTTTGAGAGTGGGTGATAAGATACTTGATTTATAACAGTGCCTTGATGGAGTTCGCACAGCAATGAGGTATGTATATATAAGTATATTTTCAAAGTTGTACCATATCTATTCAGAAATGTTGTGGTATCTGTTACTTTCAATTTTAATTTGGGGAAAATGTAAAAGGATGTATAATTACAGACAAATACATCAGTTTTTTTTCTTTTGATAACTATGAAGGACCCAATATTGGAGTACATATTCTTGTACAATGAAACTGCAATGTTGTTTGTTAATATTAAAAAATAGCCATAATAAAATTCTAACCACTGACAACCAGCTTCATTTTTTTTGTTTTAACAAAGTGTAGATTTCTGAGCAAAATGACTTGAGGATTAAAATAAAAATATGTACAATGTTTCAATGGGAAAGACCTGTTCTAATATTTCCTTGTATAGATTAAGTATCCACTTGTGTAATGATGTAAATCTTGGCTATTTAAATGAGTAGCCTTCCACCCTTCTTGAAATCTTCATTTTTTTCCCCTAGTTTCTGGAATAAACTTGTTAGCATTTTTAATTCTCTTGCCCTTTTTATTTTAACACTCTGGAGTTTTATACTGCTTTACATTTTTTAAATTGAAAATAGGCTGTTGTATGTTAAGGACCAGTGTTTAATCCAATGCATATAATACATGTAATGAAAAAAATATGAAAACATTTACTCATATGTATGTATGCAGGAAACTCCTATTTCTGTAAGTTTCCTATTTTTGCCTATCATGTAAAATACCATTATTATCGCACTGTTTTCTTTGCAAATCATGCTGCATGCAGTGTGATGGAGGAAATTAATTCCTTTGAATGTACTGTGTGTTTCATGCATAATTATATAGCTGAGTTCAAAAATTTGTTTAGAAGTATATTTGTAAATTTAAAATTCTACCACTGGTCAGTAGTTTTGTACAATTATAGAATAAAAAGCTGTAATCAATAATAATACATTGTGTTTGAACTTTACTTGTAAAACTTTTAAGTACAATTTCTTGATAATGCAGTACTGCCGGAGGGCATGTAATGAAGATATATATAAAAAAAAACAGTCTACTTCTATTTAGCATAATAACTGAATTTGATAAGGTCAAATGGAAAGATTGAAACAGACTTATTTAAGCAACATAAGCAATACCATGTTATTCTGTTCAATCCAAATCTATAGCATCCCTGCATAGAACAGAATACAGATCTGTTTGGAGACACTTAGTAGATGAATAGATTGAACATCACCTGAATATGCACAGCCCTTCCAGACATCAATTCTTATCTTCTATCACCTAGTCAAATTTTCTTGATTTTTGAAACAGCTAAAGAAATCAGATTCAACTGATATTGGAGAGGATACCAGAAAATTCCAGGGTTATATAAGATAGATATTGAAGTAAAAAAACCACCCTAAAAGAAAGCAATAAAAAATTAATTCCATCATATTGCCAAGAGTCACTTCAAGATAATGTATACATTTTTATTAAAAATTAATAGTTTAAATATACATTATATATGGTTGGATTAATGCTTATATTTTCTCTTGCAATAATTGTTATCTGAAAGCAAAATATCCTTTTATATAGCAGACGTTATTTCTATTCCTGAAGAATATAGTTTCTTAGGCAAAATTGGCAGTTATGTTTTGTCAGTTACATACACACACGTGTGTGTGCACATACACACAGAAGGGGAGAGAGCTTCTGATAATGGACTCAAAAGTTTTATTGGAGTCATAAATCTTTCAAAAAGTAACACAAAACATGCAGCAAACTCAGAAACTCATTTCTCAGAAATCAACAAGGGAGAAAACAGTACAGAAGCAGTTTCTAAATGCCATTATATGGCTTCATAGTCTTAAAATTACTTCAGAGATAAGGGACAGGGATAGACTTTGTCATTGTAGCTCCCATTTCATAATTAATTGTCCCTTTCCATCTCATTCAAAAGTGGCTGTTTATAATACTTCTTAATATTCACCCTCATCTGGAGTATGTGATGAGGCTGGAACATCCAGAATTCCCAGCTACTATACCCATACACCTGAAGGAAGGCTGCAAAATCATCCTCTATTTAAAATGAAAGGTGATCAAGGGAGTGTCTTCAAAAGACTTATTATGTAGTACCATTTCTTCAATTAAAAATATCCAAAGCTGGTGAGATACAGTATACAGGTAATCCCCGAGTTATGACAGTTCAGTTAATGACCATTCAAAGTTACGACCTAACCCCCAAGTACTTATGATGCAGTCACAAAATTATGAATGTTGCAGCACCACGGCAATTGTTCACACCAATGCCCGCAGAGCTCTGCAACATTCAGCCTACCTATTCCCTCCCCCCCCCTGAGTTTTTACAGGCACTAGGCTGATGGATATTCACCTTGTGAAGATCCAGGGAGCCTTCTGTTTCTTGACCTGTTCAGTGCTTCGGGCCTTTGGTGCATTTGCAGAAAATGGAGACCTAATTTACCACAAGATCATGCGAGATCAGTAGCGTGAGATTTTGCACATTAAACTCACCTGATCTCAAGGTACTTTAGGCCTGTGTTCTCTGCAAATGGAGGCCTGGATGAGATCTGTGACAAAAGGCTTTGCAAATGGAAGGAAGGCCTGAAACATCGAAGCCATCTTTGCAAAAAGCCTTTGCCAATGAGAACAGAGGCCAGGAAGGATACAATCTGGGACTCCGTTTATGTCAGCAAAGCCTTTTCCTCAGGCACTTTGCTAACAAGAGCAGAGGCCAGAACTGCTGTGTGCGTCCTTCTGGGCCTCCATTCTCATCAGCAAAAGGCTCTTCAGGGCTCTGTTTTCATTAGCAAAGAGCTTGAGGCCTTTCCGATGAGGATGGAGGCCCAGAGGGACATGCACACCTCTCCGGGGCTCCATTGTCACCAGCAAAGTGCTTGAGGCCTTTGCTGATGAGAACAGAGGCCTGGAGAGGTGCAGGCATCCCTCCAGGCCTTCTTCAAGCACTTTGCCTACGAAAATGGAGACCCATAGGGGAGCATGCATCCCTTCGGTCCTCCTTTTTCATTGACAAAAGCCTCCTCAAGCTTTATGGGGCTTTTTGTTGCACTTTTCAGCCAAAGGCCAAAAGCTTCTGGGAGCCATGATCTAGTGCGACTTCAAGCACCCATCTGCTTTTGCAAAAAGTGGGTGCCTGAAGTCCCACAAGATTAGGGCACCCAGAAGCTTTCAGTCTGTGCACAAAAAGTGTTTGCATGCCAATGGGAGGCTTTAAGCCACACGATTTTGCAGTCCCAAAAGCATATAAATGCTTTTCTGGGGCGAGCCTGGAAGCCTTTGGAGGAGACTCATCGAGGCTGCCTGCTGTTCCCCAACCTGAGATGCCTCATGTGCACTTAACGACCCATGCATTTGATTAGCGAATGCGTGGGTGAAGAGGGAGTGATCGCGGTCAAGTTACGAATCCTTGGATTTCGAATGTAACTGGCAGGCTCCATTACATTTGTAGCTCGAGGACTACTTGTATTGCATTTGTAATCTCATGTTTTCCCAGCTTTTCTTCCACCTTTTCCCCCTAATCAGATTGACTTCTTAGAAGGAAATATAAATAATCTGTCTTGTGAATGGGAGGGCAATCTGGAAGCTCTCTATCATATTCATTCTTTGTTGCTGACAAAAGGGAACCCTGGAATTCTTACGAAAGAACACAAAAAACAACAACAATACAATCCTGCTAGTATCTTTTATTCACACACTGTTTAGTTGCTAAAGGCAGAAAAAAAAATATTACTGTTTCCCTGAAAATAAGACCCGGTCTTATACTGGTTTTGCCTCCAAAAGAGGCACCAGGCCTTATTTTTAGGAGGTGTCTTATTTTTTTCTCGACACCTGCTTTGCCTCGTGGCGGCGGCACTGACAGCAACATCCACTAGGAGCCCGATGCCATTACTGCCACAAGGCGAGGCAGGTGGGGGAGAGCTGTCCCATGTGCACCGCACCCACTTACTGCAGGACCGCAGCAGCCAGGCCTTCCACGCCCCAAAACCTGTCACGCCACCACTCTACTTCAGCTGCTTGTGGCAGAATGCCATGTGGCAAGTCGCGCCAGCGCTGCCGCCACCACAAGCAATAGCAGAATCCCCTGGAAATGGCCTTGTCGGTGCCAGCTATGCTCTATTTAACTCTAAGTGCCTAGACCAGAGCCTCGGCGGGCTTAAAGAAGACTGCTTCGAGGTTGCAGCTCTGAGGGGGAAACAGCAGTGGAGCGCTTCACTCGTTACCTGGCCTGCCCCATTGCAGCCACCATCCCTGCATGGAGCCACCGCCTCCTTACCAGTCCAAGGCTCAGGTCTTGGTGCTTAGGTTTAAATAGCTGGTGCTGGTGGGACCATCCCAGGGGGGTTCTGCTGTTGTGTTGCTGCTAGTGCTGCTGCTGCTGCTGGGCTGGGCTGGGCTGGGCTGGGCTGGGCTGGGCTGGGCTGGGCTGGGCTGGGCTGGGCCGTGCCTGCCACTGCCTCCCAAGCCAGCCGATGCGCATGAAAATCCTGGGCAGCAGGTGAAGGTGGAGCTTAGGAGGCAGCAGCAGGGCATGGCCCAGGCCAGCCAAGCAGCAGCAGCAACAGCAGAATCCTCCCCCTTGGGACGGAGCACTCTGCCACTGCTGCTGCTTCCCAAGCAGCTAACGCACATGAAAATCCTGAGCAGCAAGTGAAGATGGAGCTTGGGAGACAGCAGCAGGGCACTGCCCAGGCCAGCCCAGCAGCAGCAGCAACAGCAGAATCTCTCCTTGGGACAGAGTGCTCTGCTGTTGCCTGGGATGGAGATCACACAGAGACTGGAAGCTCCGTCTCTTTGCGAAGGGGGCGTTTTGAAATGGAGTGATTAGCTCTGTCTCCAAACGTCCCATTTGCAAGAGACAAAGCTGCCAGTCTCCATCAGATCTCCGTTCAGGGGGAAAGTGTTTGGGCACCTATAGGGTGCTTTGGAACTGACCGAATCACTTCATTGCAAAGCACCCCATAGGCGTACAAATAATTCCTCCTGCCTCTACTTCTGTGCATGGACTTTCCTGCTCTTTGCTAAGGGGCCAGTGGGCTGCAACTGCTGCCAGACACAGATGGCCCCTGCGCACTCGCCACCACTTGTGTTGGCCATGCCCACCCCTCAGACTTATTTTTGGGGTAGGGCTTATATTAGGCCCACCCCAAAAAAATCAGGCTGAGGCTTATATTCGGGGTGGGTCTTATTTCAGGGAAACACGGTATATAATCACAAAGCTAAGATCAAGACATTGACTACTGTCAATGATTCCTGTTAACAGGATGAGAGATTCTAAGTTTCATAAATAAAATGCCTTAGAAGCAAACTGAAAAGAAGTATCTAAATATTCTGATATAGCATTTAGCATTTTCACATGCCACTAAAAATAGATATTCTGTTTTTAATAAAGATTTCCTTGCATTAACTATATCTTTCCATTGACCTTCAAATATTTTAGCAAGTAACCTTTTTTCCAGTATCAACTATCATTTATCATTTTTTTCTTCCGCTGCCTGAGCATATTTCGAGTCATTAATATTCATGGCTCTCTCTTTTATGTAGCCTCTTATTTGTTTCTTTACCTTTGCTAGAACAGTTAACCTGGCTCTTGAAATCTAGGCAGTTCACAATCAGCTGTGATGACAATATTTGGCACAAACAGGTTCTTAGGAGGAACACTCCCATCAGTTATTATTTCATTCAGATTGCTTTTGAAATATAAACAGTTGCCCTTGAACCTACTATCACTGGTATAAAATGAGGAATGAAAACAAAGCCCCAGATTCCTTGACTACAAAAAAGCCTCAAAACTGTATTATAAATAACACAGTTTTATGAGCTGAATGCATGCAGCACAATAATGTGAAAATACAGCAAGATCAAAAGGATAAAATCCCTTTGTACTGAAGTATTACAATACTTAGATCAATACCATTGGACTAACTAGATATATGGTTTCATCATTTTATGAAAATCAAGATAATACTGTTAACTCAGGGACTAAGGGATGAAAAAAGTGGGTTCAGGGATACTAAGGCTGAGAGCCCCAGCTGCCCATTGTTGATATGTAGGTCAGGGGCCAGCTTCTTAACATATTCTTACCCTATAATATAAATCATCATTTATGGACAATTTGGAAAAATAAATACTAATTAATCAGTAAAGCAACAAAGTGCTTAGCAAATGAGTCAAATTACCTGTTAATTATCAGCAAAGATAAAAGAAGCTACTATTAAGGTATTACAGAGTTGGCAATTTATGTTTATTTATAAAGTCTTCTGTGAAACTTTAGAGCAGACCTGGGCAGTCGGGCCCAGGGCATCGACAGTATCAGGGGTTGGGCAGTGGGGAGGACAGGGCATCAGTGCAACAGTGGTGGCAGAACAGCGGTGACCCTCCACAACAGTCCAGTTTCTTATGTAGCCTTTGGGAAAATTAATTGCCCACCTCTGCCTTAGATGGATTATTAAATTCACATTCTAGTTTAAGTGGTGTATGAACCAGGCAAACTTTTTTCTGCACTTTGAGATTATGTCTTCCTTCCTTCCTTCCTCCCTCCCTCCCTCCCTCCCTCCTTCTCTATAAACAGTTCTCCAAGTTTGAAGCTACATTGAACTTTACCTTTCTTCAACCCAGACGTTTAAAATCAATCATAATTCCTACTCCACATTCTGAGTAATAAATCTAGGAGCTGCAGTACAAATATATATAAGGGCACCAGGTTGGTGTATTCTATTGACACTTGCAGTTGTCTGTTAAAATAGAAAAGTGGGGCAAGTTCCCATCAACAATATGATAGGTGTTTTTGCAGTCATTTCAGGAGCTGAGTTGCCAGAGGTCCTGAGATACCATCTACACTCCTAACTACAGTCTAATCTTTATAGACATTAAGCCTCCTTTCTTAATCATGTTGGGAAACAATTAATTTATAGATATAGAGAGATTTTCTTTACAGCAAAGATAAGATTCCTTGCAGAGAATTTAAAAACAAAAAAGAGAAACTTTGATTTAAAGATTCAGGAATCTTTTGCAAAAAGAGTAAGAAAGAGAATATTTAAGAAAGTTTTAAAAGAGATAAGGGGAGAGTCTCTTTTATTTTTTTTTAATATTTATCATTTTCTTTTAACAAAAATGCTTTGGTTTAATTTTAATTTGCACTAAACCAATTAAAGAGATCAGTCCTTTATGGGAATGCTTGCCATTACAAATGCACCTAATTGGTGGACTTTACATAACAAAAGATATGGTAATGAATTAGACTGTGATGTTTCATTGTCATGGAGATATTTTGTGTGCTATGGCTTGAAGTTATGGAGAGTTACTAAAAAAAAGTGCAAAAACCAAGAAAATACAGGAGGGGGTCACTAAAGCAACTGCTAGAAAAAAATATTTACATCAGATATTCTTCATATATTATTTGAACAGATGGAAGATAAATGAGAAGCTTTTGAAAAAAATGTATGAAAGATTTGTAAAATTGAGATAGGAGATAAAAGAAGATACTAAAAATATGGAAATTTCTGTAAAACAAATGGGGAAAAATAGTGACAAACTGAACGAATCAAGATGCTCTATGGTAATAACATCAAAAGTCTGGATGAAGACAATCACTTCAAGCTGACAACATCAAGTATACTGAAGTCAAGATAAAGGTTAGAAGTGAGGTGAAAGCTGACAGGCTCGTCAAAAGGTTAACTGGTCATTAACATATGCTTTGTCTACATTACAGGATCTGTCCTTTTTGTAAGGGGGGCCGGATGTCAACGCTGCTAATATTGAATATTCTTGCTTTGACAATATATGCAGAACTGTCTGGTATTTTTAGAGTTAAATCAGGTGACAGGGAAAGAGGAGGAGAATATAAGGAAAGCCTGGGAAAAAGAAACGGAAGTGAATCTTTGCTCTCCAAGTTAATTGGAAGATGTGAATCATGACCCCAAAATAGGGGAGGGGAAATGCCTGGAATGTTATGTGCAAAGGAAGGGAAATTCAGATCTTAGCATCCACCATGCTGTGCTGACACTCTGTAATACTAATAAAGGCTTTTTAGGTTAAAAAAATGCCTGAAAGTTCTTTGAAGTGTTTTGTTAATCAGACACATGATATACGAGGTCAAAGTCAGAGGGAGGCCCATTCCCTCTCCATGGGAGGAGACCCGGCTTTGTATCCAAAGTTTCCTTAGCAATAGAATGGGAGACCCCCAGGATAGGACAGGAGGAGGGGACAAGGGGATGATGAAAAGACAGCAGGGCAGGACTAAGGCAGGACTTCCCTCAGACCCTCCCTCTCCTTCTTTTCTTCTTTCTAAGTACAGAGTGATGGGAAAATATTTGAGATGAGGAGGGAGAAAAACAGGTAAGAAACACAGCTGGGG
The DNA here is from genome assembly GCF_016545835.1 of Crotalus tigris. Lineage (NCBI taxonomy): Eukaryota > Metazoa > Chordata > Lepidosauria > Squamata > Viperidae > Crotalus > Crotalus tigris. Next base: position 1,462,682 of record NW_024096663.1, read on the forward strand.
AGGTGTCGTGAGGAATGAAGAAATGCACCATTGCCTGGAAGTGGCCAGCACATGGCCCTCATCTACTTCACATATCTGGCTCGGTGGGCTCTGGGAGAGGGGATGCCATGAGCAGTGTGAGAGTCAACGTTACTTGCGCAATGCTGCCCAACCCTCAGCCTGCCCGGTTTCCGCAGGCAGTGGTGTGCTTTCCTCATAGCGCCAAGAGGCTGAACTGGGCAGCGCAAATCCAAAAAAAAGTGTGATGCCGCCTAGTCCCCAGCCTGCCTAGTTTCAGCAGGCAGTGGGGCACTCTCGTCACAGCACCGAGATGTTGAGCCAGGAGGTGCGAAGCTCGCCAGCTTTGCACCTTGCTGCCTGCTGAAACTGAGCAGGCTGGGGGCTAGGCAGCATTGCACTTCTTATCAGATTTGCGTCACCCGTCTCAGCTCTTGGCACTGTGAGTAGAGGGTCCCGCTGCCTGCCGAAACCCTTCCCCCAGAGCCCATCAAGCTGGATATGTGAAGTAGGCGAGGACCATTTTCTGGCCACTTCAAGCGATGGTGCATTTCTTCATTCCTCACAAAGGGTGACACCTCCCCAGCATGCACCCAGGGGGTGGGACCAACACGGCAGGGGCTGGTTTCTCGCTGTTTCCAGATGGCCTTGTGGAGCTAAGACTGAATGCATTTCAGCATAGATTGCCACCACAAAATTGTACATTGGCTCCCGGCAGCCTGGGCCAGGGCCAAGGCAGCGGGGGCCGTTCCCTGTTTCCAGGATGGCTTTGGGGACCACATGAAACCACTTTGCGGGCCGTATCCGGCCCCCGGGCCTTGTGTTTGACATGTCTGTGTTATGGTGTTTCAAAGTATAGATGCCATGACAGAAAGGACAAATCCCTGTGTCCTGCTAGATTGCATTCTTTAATGGACAGGACCCAGCGCATATCCCTTCTGCGGATCTAATGGGGTGGGAAGACACCATGAAAGAGATATGATCTGTCCAGTATCCTGCTCCATATCATTAGGGGTTTCATAAATGACAGCCAGTATGTTGAATTCACCTGAAGATCTAATAGGAAACCATGTAACTCACAAAGCTAGAACATAGCATGGATGAAGTAAGATGCGTACATAATAGCCTGCACCACTGCTTTCTGGATCATTAGTAGCTTTTGGATATTTTTTAAGGCAGCTCCTTGGAGAAGACAGTGAATAATATATTTGGGCAATAACTAAAACATTAGGGATCATGCACAGACCTTCCCGGTCCAGGAAAGGGTGCAATATGCATCCAACATGATTGCGCAAAGCCTCCCCAGCTATGGCAAACACTTCTCTAAGAGAAGCTATGACATGAGGAGGACTCCGAGATTCTGTTGGGGTAATGCAACCCCATCCAAAATTAAGTATGGAAAATCACAAGGTCCAAGAGCTGATAAATCTACAGCTACTTAGTCTTCTCTGGGCAAAACTGAAGTCAGATCTTCTCTATCCACACTTTCACATCTCCCAGGCATAAGGATAAAACTTCCCTAATATTACTTGGTTGACCTGGAATAGAAATGCACAGGTAAACATCAGCATGCCCCACATCACTGAATGACTTCACCCAGCAATTTCATGTAGATGTTAAATTGGAAAAGGGAGAGAATTGAGTCCTGAAGCATCCTACAAAGCAGGAGCTTTTAGAACCGTATCTAAATCCACTCTAGCTGTGTTTGGCATGAAAATCTTCCACAGGGTTTTACATACACACTCCAGATCTAGCAATGTCTAAATATCTAGCAAGAGTCGGTTCAATTGAGATGAGCAGCTATAGAAATTGATTGAATGAATGAAAAAAAAAATCATCATCATGATGTCATCTCTCTTTTATCATTGTTCCCTCTTAACAGGAATAATCCATAGAGGCAGAAAGATTAAGAAGCACAAAAATATAAAAAAGTGCCTTAATGGTTTACTTTTGTTTTAAATTGAAAGGTATTGTTGATATCTAGAGTAAAGGCAGATGTATCTCCATGTTCGCTATCTTCCTCTTTCCCTTCTCCGATTATCAAAAGTAGTCTAAGCATGCTTTTCAAGTAATTTAAATATGTATGCTTGGATCTTTAATTTTTTAAACAGGAATTGTGCAATTTTAAAAGGCATTTCAAAACTATTTTAGCTTTCTATCTTTTCATTGTCTGATTTTAGAAGAAAAAAATACCTTTCATGTGCTCAAGAATCAGCAATATATTTGAAATAAACAGTCTTTATCAAGAAAACAAACCACAGATATTGTCTGAATCACTGATTTCCAGGGACAATGCTTTTACATAATAATCTTTCTTTGCTGATTTCAGGAATCCTTCTGTTAAAGATTGCATTGAAAATAGTAGTTTTCATTCTTTAAAATTTCAGAAACATTGTTACAATAAGTGCTTATCTTGAAACATCACAACATCCATAAATATTCTATTCAGAAGGAGTGAACCAAAAACTGGTGGGAAGCAAAATGGCTAAGGTGCAAAATTATGAGCACATTTAATGCAGAATCATAAAAATGAAAGGTCACTTAGATCAGGGGTCCCCAATCTCTGAGCCGTGGCCCACTAGTGGGCTGTGAGCTGTTTGCATCCAGGCCGCAGAAATGGTGGGTGAACGTGCATGTGCTCACACAAGCCCCCCACTTGCGTGAGTAGCAGATGAGCTCATGCATTTCTGCACCATTTGCATGAGTGGTGAGTGCGCATGTATGCCACTCGCATAAATGGAGCTGCGTGTGCGCACTTACCAGCCACTCACACAGAACCATCCCCTCCTCCCACCAGTCCACAAAGCTGGAAAGGTTGGGGAACTCTGACTTAGATCATCAAATCCAACTGCCTACCCAGTGCAGGAATCAAAATTAAATCATTTCAAACAGTATCTGCATAGTAACACATCCAGGTGCTGCGACAAAGAAGATACAATTCCTAAATCTGGAAAGATGTCACAGTTTGATTGAATAGACCCCAAAAAAGACATGCTATGTAGGTCTTTATAGGTGATAACCAGCATCTTGAATTCCACCCAGAAGCACAATGGCAATCTATGCAGATCAGAAAGAAAGGGTGTCATATAGGCATAATGAGGCACATCCAGTACTGTTTAGTTTACACTGCTGCATACAGACTAGTTGCAGCTTCCAAGTGGTCTTCAAGGACAGTCCTATGTTGAATACATTGCAATACTCAAGCTGTGAGGTGACAAGGGCATTAGTGACTATCTAGAGGACTGCATGATCCAGGAAGGGGTGCAACTGGTGCACCAGATAGAGTTATGCAAAGACTGTCTTTTTTGCTATACTACTACTTACTTTTCCAGCAGAACTTGAATCCAAATAGATTGAGCACCATTCCTCAGTAGAAAACTGCAACCTCAAGCAGGAGAAAAGATGGAGGATGCAGCCTAAAATTGCATTTGTTTTCCTCAGACTTACATCATACCATGCATGTGTGCATGTGTATGTGCGCATGCTTTTGAGTCAGTGTTGACTTCTGGTGGCCACCTGGGCAAATCCCTGCAGTTTTCTTGACAAGATATCAGATGTGGTTTTCTATTGTTTCTTTCCTAGGGCTGAGAAAGAGTGACTGGCCCAAGGCTTTGTCCCCAAGACAAGACTCATAGTCTCCTGATTGCTATCCTGGTGCCCTAACCACTATATCAAATTAACTCTCATTAGATCATATATTCATATTTTATTTATAATTCTAAGAACTTTTTCACAAGTACAATTAACAAGCAAAGCCTTTTTGTTCTATATCTATAAATTTCATTTTTGTTTCCTAGGTAAAAAACGTAGCACTTGTATCCATTAAATTTCCTTCTGTTGCTCTCAGCCTATTTTGTCAACATATCAAGGTTTCAATGTAATTGTCCACTAACATATTAGTTGTCTCACCAAATTTTGTATCATTTACAAATTTTCTCCACATTTTCATCTATATCCTTAAAAAGAATTTGAAAAGTTGAGGGTCATTACTAATCCTTGTGTATATGATACTGTACTTGATATTGCTGTCCAATTTGATCAGCACCCAGTAATGAGAATGTTTTTTTTCTTTTTACCAAACACCTATCCACTTAATTCTCATGCTATACAGCTAGCTAATCAGCATGTCATGGGGTACTCTGCCAAATGTTTTAATAAGCTCAAGTATTTTATGCCTTCAGCATTCCCACAATCTATTAAGGAAGTTACCCAATCAGAAAACTAGAAAATATTTGTCTGGGAAACATTTGTCCTTGAAATACTCACTGATGTCTATGGAGAGTCCCTTTAACAGAAATGAATTCCACACTGGTGAACGCATCCATGAACACCAAAAGGCATGACGAAAATTCTTTAATTTCACAACATATAGACAGATTTAACCATAGTTTCAGTTGGGAAAATGTGACAATCCTAGACCACACCAAATCCAAAAATGCCAGGGAATTTCTAGAAGTCTGACATTCTGACAAATCAGCCATCAATAGACACATAGACATTAACAACAGCTATAGACTATGCGAAAGAGACAATCAACCAGCCCAAAAGAAAAAAAGACTTCAGCACCTCTCCACCAGTAATCTGTACTCAGATCAGCGAAGATGAGCTCCAAGATCAACTTCAGACCAACAATCAAGTAAGCAATATCGCAATCAAGAAACTGCCAAAGAGCCATTAGTAAACAGCCCAGCCAAAGAATCTCTAAGACCGCCCCCCACCCACACAGACAGGCAAGACACCAGAATATAAACTGACAGAAAACAGCACTCCATACTAGCACTGATGATGTTACCTAGTTTGGGTAATGAAACGTCTGCAAGAAAACAAGCAAGCTCAGAGAGCACCAATGACCCCACACTGCAGAGTACCTAACTTATTACCCAACATAACAATTAAAGAATTATAGAACTATAGAACTAATGAAAAAAAGAATTATGGAAAATCAGGCTTATGTGGCATTCTTATTAAATGGTGGAAATGGACATATGCTTGACCATGCTGGCTGGATATGATGGGAGTTAAAATCTATATGTTATATAGAAAACATCTGGATGGAGAATCACTAGTGTCACAATAACATTAAAGGAATAGCTTGTATTCTCTCTTTCTGAAAATAGAAGCTATAAAAATATATAAAAGTTGGAACAGTATTATTTCTGCAATAGTATGATTACTATTGACCAAAGAACAAAATATTATGGTACCATTAAGTAATTACAGATGGAGAATGAATAATTATACTATTACTTTGCTATTAATTCCATTTCTAAATATGGTAAAAGATAAAATTTCAAAATCAATGTTTCAGACTGAAGCCTGAGAATAGATATGGCCATTCAGTGTTGAAGGAGAGATAATCAGCACATTTTATTTATTTATTTATTAAATTTATATCTCACCCATTTCCCTGATGTTATGTGCCATCCATCTCCTTGATGAGGCATATGTCAGAGCCACTTTGATCTTTGCTATTTTTAGATACAGTTATTAGTAAATTGCTTTTTCACAAACTGTAGACCAAACCCTGAAATTAAGCCAGTTCTAGAGCTCAGCTTTACCACAAACTAAGAGTTGATATAATAGATCAATAGGTATTTTCAGTTCTTAATTGTGTTAATGATAAAGAGTGGCTTTCAAGCTTTCTTTAAAAGCAAGATACTGGCTAGTTCTTATGCTTCTAATTCACCAAAAGAGACGCTGGTTGTAAGAATATGAAGGATAGCATTTTGCATGCTCATTAGGCACTCAGTAATGGGAATTTGAAACGTGCAAGGTACATTTATAATAAATAGGCTGATACGAAATCTAAATTTATAAAATTTAGATTTAATAAATTTTAAGATAATTTGTTTATTACAAAAATCTAGTGTCAAGCCCCATGGGCTCGACATTCAAGGGAGGGGGGGGACCGAGAGCAGCAGCGCACTGCCGAACAGCTGGGAAGCCCACCGGACAGCTGGGAGGCCAGTTGGGCTGTTTCTGGGGCCACCAATCAGCTGGCAGTCTCATATAGCCTCCACGCTACTGACAGCCATCTGCAGCACCGCCGAACAGCCAGGAGGCCAGCCGGCCTGTTTCCAGGGCCCCAATCAGCTGGTGGTCCCGGATCGCTTCCGCACTGCTGACGGCCATCCGCAGCACTGCCAGGCAGCTGGGAGGCCTCCAATTGGCTGAGGGCTGCGAGGCAAGGGCAACAATGCCAGCAAGGACCATTGGGGTGCCCGGGGGTGAAGCAGAGGCTTACCTAGACAGAGAACAGCTCCAACGCTCCACTGTGCAACGCCAACCGGCAGAGACTGGATAGCAGGCCAGGGGGAACCTGATTGCCTTTAAGAACAAACACTGGATGCTGGTCTGCTATGTGTGTGTGGGGATGGAGCTGCAGGGAGGGAAGGTATTTAATGTGCTGGGAGCAAAATACTCCCAGCACTGACTTTGTTTGCGAATTGTTTGATTAAAGCATTTGTTGAAGCGTTCCTGTGTGCCAGTCACCCTGTCCTTCTTCTTTCATGTCTGAGGAGGCTAGGGACCAGTAAGGACGCTGACAGGAAAATCAGCACTCATCCTTTTTGTTACCCTTCCCAATACCTTTGTGTGCTCTCAAAGGAATGGCTGAGGGAATGCAGGAGGCAGCACTGGTGGCTGAAGGAGAAGAGCCAGCCAAGGCTACCGAGCCAACGCCTGATGCAGAAGGTGGGGAGGCCCAGCTTGTAAGACCCAAGGTACGGGAAGCACGACCAGCAGTTCCAGTGAGTGAGGCCCAGGATGCAGGGGGCCGAGGCCCTTCGGGGGAATGGTGGCACAGCTCAGCGCTTACCAACCTGGATGCTGGTTGTGCACACATCGAGGGCTGCAGGAATTCTGATGGAGTGGAGGGAAAGCCATCTCACAGACAAGAATGATGGGGAATGGAACTACTCCACAGCACCCGGACAAACCACCAGGGACATTCTGAGGGATAGATATGATTAGGCTGGGTTCCAGGACCCACCCCCATGGTCAAGATGGGAAGTGGACCATGAGACAACCTTATGGTCCCGGACAGAGATACAGCCATCCAGGGCAGGCCCATCTTGGTTCCGTTTAGCCAGCCCTAGGTTCAGAGTGGCTCCCCATGTCGAGGTTCTGATCTGGGAGGACCAGCAGACCAAACATGGCCTCTTTGGGAAGGCAGGTCAGTAATGGACACAGGCAGATTGCCCACTAGACCAATGGCTAGGCCACTTGGGCCCTCGGTACGGCAAGTGGTGGGGTCCGGGGACCAATGCTCTGCTCCTATGGGGGATACTCTACGGGGATCAGGGGTGCCTGGGGGCCCATGGGGTATGGGGATGGTGTGGGGCCCACTGCTGCTACCAGCAACGTTCGACGGAAACCCGGACCGATCGGCGATGTTCCTCAGCCAGGTCATAAACCATCTGGACCGGTATGCCCGCTTCTACCCATCCCAGTGGGCTATGGAGGTAGCAACAATGGCAGGTTTGCAGGGTGAAGCAGTGGAATGGGCGGCGGACCTTTACAATGACCACACCAGGGAGCTAACTGACACCGGTCTGTTCTTGGACATTCGGCGGTCCCGGTTTGAGGACATCTCCCAGGTTCAGCGGGCTGAAGCAGAGATCCTGATGCTGAAGCAGCAAGGCTGGCCTGCGACAGAATGCGTTTGGGAATTCAGGTGGGTGGCTCGTTGACTTCGCTTCTGGCTAGAACGTCTGTTGGTTCACCAGTTCTGAGCCGGCCTGGACTAGGATCTGCGCCAGGTGTGTGTTTTCCGGGGTGTCCCAAGTTAGCTCCAGGAGTGGTTCCATGTGGTGGTGGATCTGGACGCAGGGCTGCAGGAGTTCCAAAAAAGGGGGAGGATCTTGCAGTACCACGTAGGTGTGTGGAGAAGCCAAGGGACAAAGGACGCAGGACCCAGGTTCCGGGTTCAGGTTCCTTTGGGCCTCCTTTTCGGACGTCTTTCAAGTGTTTCTGGTGCAACCAGCCAGGGCATTGGGCAGTGGAGTGTCCCATCCCCATTCCATGGGAACCCCTCTGACCCTTGAGAAGGGCGGACCCACATCCAAGAAGGCACCGGAGAGGTTGAGGGCAGTGCATCAATCGGAAGGGACCACCCCAACGAAGGCCTCAGGAGGAGGAAGAGGCAACAACAGCCACCAGATACCAGCTGGTGGTGTACGACAGTGAGGATGAGTCAGTGGAAGATCCTATGGTGAGTGAGCCGATATGCCCATTCGCCATCCCCATCATACTGACAAGCCCACAGACAGGGCATCAGGGGGAATACAGGGCCCTGATTGATTCCGGCTGCACCTGCTACCTGATTAGTAAGGGCATGGTGGCTGAGGCTGGGATTGACAGCTGGTCAACCCTATTAAATTCAAACAGATAGATGGATCCCTTCTGAGTGGGTGGATACCCTTGTAACAGAGCCTGTCAGACTAGAGATGCGGGCCCATTGGGAGATCCTCCGGTTTATCATGGTTCCTTCCATGACTGAGGCCGTGATCCTAGGACTAGTGTGGTTGAACAAGTGGGGCCCTACAAATTGGTGGGAAGAGGGATACCGAAAACTGTGGATTGGGATCGGTCCCCAGCCACCAAACCTGGAACCAGTCAAAGGAGGTGGAGAAGAGAGTAGGGTGGCAACTGCAAGTCAAGAGAGCACCTTTCCAGCTGTGTATGCCAACCTTGCTGAGGTGTTCAGCGAGCAGGAGTGCGACATCCTGCCTCCTCACTGGCCAACCGACTGCCCAATTGACATCGTGCCAGGCATCAAACTGCCCAAACCCTGGATGTACACAATGACACCCAGGGAGATGGAGGAGCTGCATCGATATATTGACTGGAACCTAGCAAGGGGCTTTATCCAGCCAGCCCATTCACAGATAGCAGTTCCCGTTCTGTTCAAAGAGAAGAAAGACAGCTCCTTGAGGTTATGTGTTGACTTCCATGGCATCAACGGGGTTTGTGTGGAGAACATGTATCCCCTGCCGCTCATGAAAGACCTGTTAGCCCATCTGGTGAAGGGAAAGGTGTTCTACAAGCTGGACTTACGGGAGGCGTATTACAGTCCGCATCAAACGAGGGGATGAGTGGAAGACAGCCTTCAACTGCCCACTTGGTAACTACCAGTTGAGGGTGATGCCATTTGGGTTGCAGGGAGGCTCCGCAGTATTTATGCAGCTCATCAATGAGGGGCTGCATGAATACCTGTACCGTGGGGTGCTAGTATACCTGGATGACATCTTAATATATACTGCCACCATGGAGGAACACATCCGATTGGTGAGACAGGTGTTGGAGAAACTGTTGAAAGCACACCTGTTTGTAAAACTCTCTAAGTATGACTTCCACCAAACCCAGCTGGACTATCTGGGCTACAGGATATCGGGGGGAGGAATGGAAATGGACCCTAACAAAGTCAGGGCCAGGCTGGAGTGGCAAGCGCCACGGACCCGCTGTCGACTGCAGAGCTTCCTGGGATTTGCCAACTTTTATAGGCAGTTCATCCCCTCATTTGCAGCAGTAGCTCTACCCCTGACAGACCTGCTCTGCACACAACAAACTGCGATGAAGCCATGGCCCGGTCACCACTAACATGGACCATGGCATGCCAAAAGGCCTTTGAGGACCTAAAGGTCCTGTTCGCCAGGGAGCTGGTCTTGTTCCACCCAAATCCCAACATGCCATTCATGGTACAGGCTGACACCAGTGACATCGTGGTGGGAGCAGTGTTACTGCAAAAGAACAGCCAGGGGAGCGTTACAGCCCTGTGCCTATACATCACAGAAACTGACGGAAACCGAGAGGGCATGGTCTATTTGGAAGAAGGAGGTGTTTGCCGTATGGTGGGCATTGTCCACATGGTGACACTTACTAGAGGGGGCGAAGGAACTGTTTGAAGTCTGGACAGACCATAAGAATCTTGAGGTGTTGCAGTCGCCAAGGCGCTTGTCCCCCAAACATATCCATTGGGCTCAGTACTTCCAACGCTTCCGTTTCTGGTTGAGGGGGGAAAGAACTTTCTTGCTGATGCTCTGTCGCGAATGCCTCAATACAATAGTAAGCAGGAGGAGGTAGCACAGGCAATCATGTCCCCCTACCAGCAAGCCGCAGCGCGGGCGATACCGCACAACCTGGCTGTCGACCTGGTCCAGGAGCTGCACAAGGCAGTCCAGGATGACCCCTGGTTACAGGAACAACCAGGCCTACTGACCTAGAGGGATGACTTAGTGTGGAAAGGTGACAAGCTGTACATCCCATAGGCTCTATGGCAGGGAGTGTAACTTCGAATAGTCACTAAGCAAACTGTTGTAAGTCGAGGACTACCTATACTTTATCACTTTTTTCCTTTTTTTTTTTGTTCAAGATTTTGACACCTTGCTAGGCGACTGGTGGTACTCGGATATTGCCATATCCTAAAAGTGGTACAATGGGTGAAAAGGTTGAAAAGCCCTGACCTAGGGGCATTCCGAGTCATACAGGTCATCAGCCTGGTGACCGTACGGTTACAGCTACCCCGGTTCTTGGGCAAGATACACACGGTCTTTCACTGTAGCTTGTTGAAGCCGGTGGAGGGTTCATCCTGTAGGCCCATGGGAGAGGCACTAGGGCCTGTCGAAGGGGACCAGTACGAGGTACAGGAGATTCTAAACTCCCGGATCCGACAGGGACAATTACAGTACTTAGTGCAGTAGACGGGATATCCTATCACGAAGGTATCCTGGGTAGGGGAATCAGACGTCCAGGCCCCCCGATAAATGTGGAGGTTCCGACAGTGCCCTAGTAAGCCGGGTGGGATGTCAGCTGAACAGTCAGCAATAGCGGGTAAGTGCTTACATGTTTCTCCTTGCCTTCCAGGTGGAGCCCTAGTAGAGGGAGCTGCCTATCAAGCCCTGTGGGCTCGACATTCAAGGGAGGGGCGATCGAAAGCAGCAGTGCACTGCCAAACAGCCGGGAGGCCTGCCAAACAGCCAGGAACCCCCCCGAACAGCTGGGAGGCCCGTCAAACAGCCAGGAAGCCCGCCGAACAGATGGGAAATCATTTCTTCATATATATTATTTTCTTTACCATATTCTTATTTTTTTCCTTTTCTGCACTCTTTTTTAATTTTTTTAGTTTGTATTAATTTATTTAATATTTAATAATTATTATTGTTATTGCGATGTAGTTAACTATATAAAAAGTTTTTAAATGAATGAAACACTGAGTAAAATTTACTTAGCAGAAATTCTGAGAACAAATAATTATTTAAATGAGCTGCTTCATAGAAAATCCAATCTTTACAAAGGAATATTTCATAAAGATATTTGTATGATGGAATGGCTAACTCAGCAAGTGAGATGAGGAATAATAATACAAATTGATCAATCAGGAATCTGAGAGGACCAGATCACCTAATTCCTGAATGATTTTGATTTAATAAAAGGCTGAGTCATGGGTCATGAAGATTGGATTAAATATGAAGAAATCTATATTTTGAGTCATGTCCAGGAAAGGTACCTGGTCATGGGTATAGAAAAGGACAGAGAGACTAAATTTTAGTCCAAATATTTATAATGTATATAAATGTCATTTATAATAGTAACTGAAGATATGAAGCATGAATATGCACAGGGAGGCAAATGACAAGTTACACTATTATTTTAGATGCTGGGATGCAAATACATAATTGCTAAATTTAGTTGATAACATCATTCTGCACTCTTTGTCATTTTGCACCACAGATAAAATCGTTGTCATATATTTACCAACTGCCAATGTGTCACCTTGATTCCATTACATCTATCTAGTAGTGTATTCTGCTGCCAGCATAATTACTCATATTTCTTATGGCTTTCATCGTAACATTTCTGTCAATCTAGGTCCGTTGTCGTCCCGACTGAAGAAACCAGGAACGCAGAAACGTAGTGCAAGTTAGGTTCGGCCAAGGCATGGCTGTCTGCGTCTGCCTCGCGTTTCGGCTCCTTTGACTTCAGTAAGTCCTTTTGTGCTCCCAGTGCTTCTTGTCGTCCCGACTGAAGAAACCAGGAATGCAGGAACGTAGTGCAAATTAGGTTTACTAATGCCTAACAAACAAAGTCAGCACTGGGAGTGGATTGCTCCCAGTGCTTCTTATAATGATACCACGCCCAAACCCCACCCCCCACCCAGAAACCACCACCCGCCCAGCTGCTTGTATAAAATTACATGTTTGACCCAGACCCTCCTTCCAGAAGACTCCACCCCCTTGTTTCTCTCTGTTCGGCCAAGGCATGGCTGTCTGTGTCTGCCTCGCGTTTCGGCTCCTTTGACTTCAGTAAGTGCTTTTGTGCCTTGCAACTCTCTATAGAGAGCAGTCTTTGTTGTAACCGACTCCCCCTGCTGGCCTGGAGAGTGTCGGGAGGGGTGTAGGTGGTTTCATGGCCGGGCTGCCTGTATTCACCGTTCAGCTGGATGGTGGCCCTTCTGGCCCCAGTCTCTATGGTGGTCGGCAGGGGGCAGGGCGTTGGAGCTTGATTCGGGTGGCTGCCAGCCCTCCGCAGCTCAGCTGGCTGGCGAGGCACCCGGTACTGGCTTCCTCACTCTCTACAGTGGCTGACTGGGAGGCAGGAGGTGGGGGCTTGTTTCGGGCCCTCGCCAGCCTTCCGCAGCTCAGCTGGTTGGCGAGGCACCCGGCATCGGCTTCCGCGGCTGCACCGTCGGCTGGCTGGGAGGTAGGGCGTTGGAGCTTGCTTCGGGCGGCCACCAGCTGATCCGCGCTGCTCAGCTGGCTGGCGGAGCGCCCACCACCGGATGGCAAGCCCCATAGGGCTTGACATGCGGCCCCCTCTACCACATCTTCACCTGAAAGGTAAAAGTGATACGGTGAGTGCACCTGTCCACACCTCGTACCTCCTGGCTTCTCTGGATACTGCCGGTGGAATGCTCGTATGAGCCGAGGAGCATGGACATCCGCCAACCCCACCCAGGAAACCTCTGAAAGCGGATATCCTTTCCACTGTATGAGGTATTGTAGTCGACCATGCCGTACCCGTGAATCGACCACTCCCTGTACCTCATACTCTGCTCCGGTAACTGGCCCTGGGCCCTTACTGCCTATCGGGGTTCCGTGCACTAGTTTCAGCAGACTGCTGTGGAACACGGGATGTACCTTTCCCAGCAACCGTAACCGTACTGTTACCGGATTGATTGCCTGTACTATAGGGAATGGGCCTATATACTTTGGCCCTAATTTCCTACTGGAAACTGGTAAGCGGAGGTATTTAGTAGAGAGATACACCTAGTCCCCCACTCTGAAAGGCTTGTGGTCGGCTCTCTTTTTATCAGTCTGTGTCTTAGCTGCTGCTTCGGCCTGTGCTAGAGCGTTCTTTATATACCCCCACAGCCCTTTTACTCGTGTCATCCATGCCTGGGGTGTGTGTATGCTACCCGTTTCCTCGGACCATTCTGGGATGGGCGCAAACTCCACTCCGTTCACCACTCGAAAAGGGGCAAACCTGGTACTGTTATGAACTGTATTATTGTACGCCACCTCGGCAAACAGCAATAGGTCTACCCAGTCCGTTTGTTGGAAGGTGATGTAGCTACACAGGTAGCGTTCTATCATGGCATTCGCTCATTCTGCGGCTCCATTGGTACAAGGGTGATAGGCGGAGCTGAGGCCTTGGGACGATCCTACCAGCTGGAGGAATCTACACCAGAATTGAGCTGTGAACTGCACCCCTCGATCAGAGGTTATTCGTCGCAGCACTCCATGCAAATGGTAGACATGTTGTATGAAGAGTCTGGCCAGCCGCTGTGCTGATGGCAACCCCTTGCAAGGAATGAAGTGAGCTTGTTTTGAAAAGAGATCAATGACTGTCCATATCACCGTGTAGCCTCGGCTCGGGGGCAACTCGACTATAAAGTCCATCGCGATCTCCTCCCAAGGCTGGCTTGGATCAGCAACTTTCTGTAGGAGGCCCATCAGCTTTCCCACTCGGGGTTTTGTGGTGGCACAGACATGGCAGTTCTTGACATAGGCCTCCATGTCTGGTTTCATTCGGGGGCCACCAAAATTGCCGCCTTATGTAATGCAGGGTTTTTAAAAAAACGAAATGCCCAGCTTGCTTGGAGTCATGGCCTCTCCGGAGGATGTGTTGTCGTAGTTCCTCGGGGACATACAGTTTGTCACCTTTCCAAGCCAGCCCGTCCCTCTGTGTCAGCAAGCCCAGATGTTCTCGTAACCACTTATCCCTTGTTATAGCGTCTCTTAACTCAGGTAGCGTAGCATCGGCCGATCGGTCTGCTGTCATGTGTGCCACCCTATGAGTGCAGGGAGGCATAATTGCCTGTACCACCTCCTCCCTGTCGCTGTGGTATTGAGGTAGGTGAGACAACGCGTCCGCAAGGAAATTCTTACCTCCCGGCACGTACTTTAGGGTGAAATGGAAACGTGCGAAATACTGGGCCCAACGAACATGTTTTGGCGACAGACGCCAGGGTCTCTGTAACGCCTCCAAGTTCCGATGATCGGTCCATACTTCGAATGGGTGTGTAGCGCCCTCCAACAAATGGCGCCATTGTACCAGCGCCCATTTCACGACAAAGGCTTCTTTTTCCCAGATAGCCCACCCTCTTTCTGTTGGGGTGAACTTCTGGGACGTATATGCACAGGGTTGTAATACCCCCTGTTGGTTCTGCTGCAGCAATACAGCTCCCACAGCCATGTCACTTGCGTCAGCCTGGTCTATAAAAGGGGCGTCAGAATTTGGATGGATCAATACTGGTTCTTTGGCGAAAAGGGCCTTAAGTTCTTCAAAGGCTTTTTGGCAGGCCATGGTCCACCCCACTGGCTGGCCAGGCCGTGGTTTACTTTTGAGGTATTTCGTCCGCAACAATTCTGTCAGAGGGTGGTCTACAGCGGCAAACGAAGGAATGAATTGCCGATAAAAATTGGCGAACCTGAGAAAACTTTGCAATTGTCGTCGGGTGCTGGGCGCCTGCCAATCCAGAACTGCCTGTACTTTAAGAGGGTCCATCTCCACCCCAGCAGCTGATATACGATACCCAAGGTAATCCAACTGGTCACAATTTTATTCGCACTTAGACAGCTTTACGAACAATTTTGCTGCAAGTAGCTTTTGCAATACCTGCCGTACCAGGCTAATATGTTCTTCTAAGGTGGTGGTATAAATGAGAATATCATTGAGATACACGAGGACCCCCCGATACAGGTGTTCATGCAATACCTGGTTGATCAATTGCATGAACACTGCGGGGGCTCCCTGTAAGCCGAACGGCATGACTCGGTATTGAAAGCTACCTAATGGGGCAGTTGAACACTGTCTTCCACTCATCCCCACGTCGTATGCATACATGATAATATGCCTCCCGAAGGTCCAGTTTGGTGAATATTCGCCCTTTTCCCAATTGGGCCAGTAGGTCCTTCATGAGCGGGAGGGGGTACTGATGTTCAACACAGACAGCGTTCAGACCCCGGAAGTCAACGCAGAGACGAAGCGACCCGTCCTTCTTTTCCCAGAATAGCACGGGCGCAGCCACTCGGGAATGGGCCAGCTGGATGAATCCTCTCGCCAGGTTTAAATCAATGAATCGCCGTAACTCTTCCAACTCCCTGGGTGCTATGGCATACATCCGGGGCTTTGGCAGTTTAGCCCCCTGCTCAATTTCTATAGCGCAGTCCGTCACCCGATGAGGCGGTAGCTGGTGGGATTCTTCTTCACTAAACACCTCAGCCAAATCCTTGTATTCTGCAGGAAAGGGTCCGTCCCCCCTCCTACAATCCCACACACTGGGGCTTGGGAGAGCCTGGTGCTGGTGTCTGATCTGTTGGCCGCTGTTCAGGGGGCCGGGGTCCCACACCTAGGCATACCTTGCGGTACCCACCCTCCCACCAAATGGTGGGCTCCCATCTATCCAACCACGCCAGGCCGAGAATTACTGCCTCCGTCATGGCCGGGGCCACTACAAAGCGGAGGACTTCCCAATGGCTCCCAAGCTCCAGCCACACCGGTTCTGTGATATGGGTAGCCAGAGCCCCGCCCAACAGGGAACCATCTACCTGCTCAAACCGTACAGGCTGGGCCAGTTTATGTAACTTGATGCCACTTTCCAGAGCCACCTCCCGACTTATTAAGCACCTGGTGCATCCCGTATCTATAAGCGCACGACACTCCCTTCATGCCCCGGTCCGTGGACTCGTTAGTACTCTAGGCAAAACGAAGGGTGCTATGGGCTCACTTACCATCGGGTCGTCAACTGGGTCATCATCACTCTCATCGTCAGCCGGGTTATACCGCACCACAGCCATGGCGTCTTGATCCATTGGCGACACCCATGGAATTGCTGGGGGTTTCGGTTGCTTTGCTGCCTTTGATGCTTCGGCACCTTTCCTTGGTGTTGGGGCAGGTGGCCTCGGTGTCCCAGAACCCCATGGAGTAGGAGCCGGGTACTCAGCCGCCCGATGCCCCGGTTGATTACACCGGAAACAATGGAAGGAGGAACCGCTGGAGGGACCAGTAGCTGTGGGGTAACCAGCCGAACCGACCGGCTGGCCTTGTCCCCCCCTCCCATGGCTTCCTCACAAGTGGCCGTGCCCGACCAGCGTCCCGGCTCTTCTGGAACTCTCTAAGGTTAGTATCGAGGTCTGCCGTTCCCGGGAACCATTCTCGCAGGTGGTTGGGAACACCCCGGTAGATGCAGGCTTGACGTAACTCTTGGTCAAGCCTGGCCCGGAAGTAATGAATCAACAGCCGTTCCAGCCATGATGAACTGAGTCAGCCCGCCAACCAGCGAAAGGTGCAGATATACTCCGCCACTGTCCGCCCTTGTTGTTTCAAAGCAAGGAGTTCCGCTTCGGCCCGTTGGAGGCGGGAGGCATCCTTGACTCGTCCATGTAGTGCTTCTAGGAACAGCCCTACATTACCAAGCTCCCTGGCATGGTCGCTATAGAGGTTGGCGGCCCATGCCGCCGCCTCCCCCTGCAGCGCCATGACTGCCACCACCATAGCCCACTGGGATGGGTACAGGTGGGCATACCGATCAAGGTGGCTGACCACATGGCTCAGGAACATAGCTATCCTGTCAGGGTCCCCATCAAAGGAGATGGGAATAGATGGCGGACCCCATGTGTGCTCCAGACCCCATTGAGCAGGTGGTACCACACCACCGCTCCCAGCAGGCGTGGTTGCGCCAGGCGCTGCAGCCCAGCTTTGTGTCATCCTGCCTGGGGGTTGGGCCCACGCGTCGGCCCCTGGACCACTGAACCACACTGCCTGGCCCGCTGTCCCTGCAGAACCTTGCCCAGAGGTCGAAGCTCCTGTTGCTGCTGCACCCGCCAGCTGGGGAAGTCGAAGCCTGGGACTGCTCAACCAGAACTGTGAGGTGTCTGGGCGTCCAGAAAGAGCGTCCGTCCGTTGTCTAGTCAAGAAACCCTGATAGCTGCCTTCGCCAAAGCGCTCTCGAGAACATCCATTGTATACTCCCCTGGAGCAGTGGAGTAACTCCACTCATCCTCCTCATCGCCAGTCAATTGCCTTTCCCTCCACCCAGAAGCGATGACCTGCCTGGGGGGTTGCGAGGCCGACCAGCATCCAGAGACATCAAGGCTGGACTCTGCCACCATTCCTCCCTTGGCTTGGCAGCCACAGCCTCCTGAGACTGAACCAGGGGTCCAAGTGCCTGGGAGGCCTTTGGTCTTACCACTGGCTGCTCCTCCCCTGTTACGGCAGCCTCGAGGGGATCCGCAGGCGCAGCCACTGTAGAACCAGCCACTGCAAGGTCCTCCACCTGAGGAGCATCTTGCATACCCTCCGCCATTCCCTATGGCTGGGGTAAAGGCAGAGAGCAGCAAATGGAGAGGGAGTGCTGACTTACTGTCAATCTAGATCCATTGTCATCCCGACTGAAGAAACCAGGAACGCAGGAACGTAGTGCAAGTTAGGTTTATTAATGCCTAACAAACAAAGTCAGCACTGGGAGTGGATTGCTTCCAGTGCTTCTTATAATGATACCACCCCCAAACCCCACCCCCCACCCAGAAACCACCACCCGCCCAGCTGCTTGTATAAAATTACATGTTTGACCCAGACACTCCTTCCAGAAGACTCCGCCCCCTTGTTTCTCTGTCTGTTCGGCCAAGGCATGGCTGTCTGCGTCTGCCTCGTGTTTCGGCTCCTTTGACTTCAGTAAGTACTTTTGTGCCTTGCAACTCTCTATAGAGAGCAGTCTTTGTTGTAACCGACTCCCCCTGCTGGCCTGGAGAGTGTCGGGAGGGGTGTAGGTGGTTTCATGGCCGGGCTGCCTGTATTCACCGTTCAGCTGGATAGTGGCCCTTCTGGCCCCAGTCTCTATGGTGGCCGGCAGGGGGCAGGGCGTTGGAGCTTGATTCGGGAGGCTGCCAGCCCTCCGCAGTTCAGCTGGCTGGCGAGGCGCCCGGTACCGGCTTTCGCACTCTCTACGGTGGCCGGCTGGGAGGCAGGAGGTGGGGGCTTGTTTCGGGCGGCCGCCAGCCTTCCGCAGCTCAGCTGGTTGGTGAGGCACCCGGCACCGGCTTCCGCGGCTGCACCGTCGGCTGGCTGGGAGGTAGGGTGTTGGAGCTTGCTTCGGGTGGCCACCAGCTGATCCGCGCTGCTCAGCTGGCTGGCGGAGCACCCACCACTGGATGGCAAGCCCCGTAGGGCTTGACATTTCCATAACACCCTCCACAATCTTCCTGTCTACTCCAAGTTTTCTTTTCAAAGCTCTTCAGATCTTTATACTTCATTCTTTCTTGACCCTTACACCATTCTGTATCCCAATTTCACTTTTGTTCCTGCAGTTCTGTCATCGTGGAGCGGGTGAAGGAACAGACCTCTGTTCCTAAATCCCTAAAAATCTTTGCTAAGAGCCCGGCAAGGGCTTTACCGATCCCAAAGAGATTGATAAATTAAAGAGGAAGCTTCAGAGCAGCCGTGTGGAAAACAAACACCCGAGCAGACAGGAGCAGCACTTTTAAAATTGGCGGAGAAGCCGGTCTCTAAGGCCGGCTGGAGCAATGGTGGTAGTCTGAGAGGGAAGTGAAAAGTAGAACTGACAGTTTCGTACGGGAGACAAGGTAAACCCCTGAAGGAGGTGAGGAATATTTGGCAGAGAGAAGGCGCGGAAAAAGCAAAGCAATAAGGAGAGAGACACAGCGGCAACTGAAACGGAATAGAGCGGAGACGGGAGCGATAGAGCAGAACGAGAGCAGCGAGAAGAAGCAGAGAGGCCACAGTAAAGTTTATAAAATGTGAAAGACCGGAATTTAAGAGCTGCAAGAAGTAGAGATTGAAACTAAAGAAAGGACTGGAGAAAGGACGGCCGGAGGTAACAAAGGGTGATTAAGAGACTTTTAAAAAATTAACATAAGGATTAAAAGTTGAAGTGAGACAATGGAGAAATTTAATACTAATTAGTGGAACTTATTTTTGAAGAGCAAATAGCATTGAAATTTGGACTTTAACTGACATATATCTTGGTAAAGTGACTAGTGGACGTTTTGGAAATTTTGGATATATAGAAGAAGAAATTATACATGGAACAGAAATAAAATTAGTTAGAAATTTATACAAATACTTATTGAGATACAAAATGCAAGACAAGGTTGTCAAAGACACAATGATTAGATGGGCAAAAAATTTCGGATATAATATAGAATTGGAGAAATGGGAAAAAATTATGGGAAACAAACATAAAATTGACTATGTCTGCGGCATTCTAGGAAAACCAATTGAAGATGTTTTACAAGTGGCATCTTCCTACCAGCAAAGCTTGCCAAGATGTTGCAGAACAATTTGCCAACATGTTGGAAGTGTAAAAAAGTACATGGAACATATTATCATATATGGTGGACATTCCCAGTTGTGAAAAAATACTGGACTAAAATAAGAAGATGGATGGAAGAAATAATAGACCAACCTGTAGACTGGAAACCAGATATCTTTCTGCTGGGTATTTTAAACAGAAAATATAGTAAAGAAATACAGTACTTAATTCTACATATAACAACGGCAGCAAGAATAGTATATGCACAGTTCTGGAAAAATGAGAATATACCATCAGAGGAAGAAATGATAAGAAAAATCCTGGACTGTGCTGAGATGGACAAATTAACAAAAGAGATAAAAGAAAAGGAAGACACAGAGTACTATCTAATATGGAATAAGTGGTATGATTGGTTGGAGATTAGAAATAATAAATGAGAATAAATGTGGAAAGGTCAAAAATGGAAAATATGTGTATAATAATGTATAGTAATAATAATATGTATTATTTTTAGTATGAAGTATAGTATGAAGGAAGAAAAATGCAAACAAGAAATAACGGGACAACAAGGACAAATATATCTAAAGAAGAATAAGGGGGGGAAATGAAAATAATAGAAGATTACTGTTACGAAATTGCTGTTAAAAAAAGGAGGAGTATACACTGTGTGTGTATGTGTGTTATGTTTTGTTGTTTTAAAAAATAATTTTAAAAAAATAATAATCCAAAGGTCTTTTCTCTCTCAAATGAGTCAGTCCTTTCCCTCTTGTGCTCAGCAGAGCTATTTAAACATATTAGTGATTGTCTTCAAAAAGCCATTTTATTAGATCTTTCACATAATCCATTGTAGCTAACTGTAGTTAAACTGCTAAATAATCTGTTCCTATTGTTTCTCCTATTTTCCTATTGTTTCTCCTGTGTCAAATTAGAAATTCTTTGTAATATTTGTCACCTTATACAGTACCTATCTCAGTGTAAGATTTATTATAGAATTTGTGCGGTTCCAGCCCTTTCCAGATGTTTTGGATTACAGACTGCACTATTGCCCACTGGTGGCATGGGATGATTTGAACTCATGGTTAGATGGATGTTGTAGTCCAGTGCATCCAGAGAATTCCACATAACGTAAGACCGATGTGGATGTATATTGAGACAATAAAACACAGTAACTAAATATGACTAGTTAAATATAATAAAAAATTAAGAAAGCAGCAACCACAATTTATACTCTGAATTAATAATAATGTCATTTTAGGGTATTCATGTATTTATAATAATAGCATTCAACATTCAGTTATGAAGAAATAGAAGAGGGTTAATTTGGAAATGTCTGCTTCAGAAAAGGGATAATTTGTGTTTCATTCAAATACACTCAGCACGCGCATCCTTCCTTGCCTTTGCTACACGCGTTGTTTATCACAGAGAATCCGGGAGCACGTGGCCTAACAGCGGAGCGCCAATGCAGCCGCTTGGCTTGATGGTTGGCGGGTTGATTGACGGGAGAGAGAGAGAGAGAGGATTCCTTATTTGTCACTAGGCAGCAATTTAGCCATTCCTTGGCAGGCGCGCCCCCGAGGTTGCCTGGAGACCGAGGCGCGCAGGAAAGAGAGGCGGGGGAGAGGGGGTTACGTAGTGACGTTAATTCTATATGAGCGCGAGCGGCGGGAGCTTGGGTCTTTTTACCGCCGGCTGCGAGACGTTTCTTCCTCAACCCTGAGTCACTGCGAGACCCGGCCTCGCGCAGGTAACCGAGATGCGTGGCTTCGAGGGTGGGATCGTGAAGATCACAGGCCGCCCGCCCGCCGGCCCGATATCGATCTCGGCCCACCAGTTGCAGGGATCTTCGCGTTCAGTCGGCACCGAGGAGGGGGAGAAAGCGGGTTGAGGCGGTGCCCTTGGCCGTTGGTCTTCATGTGTGGGAATTGTGCCTAACTTCGCAGCTGTGTTGCTCGAATGGGAGACTGCTCGAGCGCGCAAGGGTGCCAAGGCCATTTTTCTCCTTCCGGCCTCATCACTTTCGCCTTAGGGCAAGGCCCATGGCTGGGCGGCTCGATCTGGCTTGGCTTGGCTCGGCCGGGCCTAGTCTGGCCGGCTGAAGCACAAGCAAACACGTGGGGAACAGGCAGGTCTGGGCCGCCTCCACTCCCTAGTCGGTGACCTGTAAGTGGCGCTGCGTGGATTAAAACCTCTTACTAGGCTGAAACGTAATAGGATTTGCCGCGATGGGGGTAGGGGAAAAGGGGGTCGAAATAGGCAGTTGATTTTGATAGTGGGCACCCGGGGGAGGCTGGGTGTGGGCATTTGGGGAGGGTGCGCGTGGCGGTAGGGAGTCTATCACTCGTATTCCCTGAGGAAATGATGGGTTTAGAGATAACTTTACGCTGTTTTATAATTTCCCCCCCTTGCGATTTAAAGGCAGTTCCCATATGTAGTAATAAAAAGTCCTTCCTTTTCACTTTCCCTCCTTTTGCACAAAGTCAGTGTTGTATTTATAGATCAAAATTTTCTGACTCGATTGATTTAATAGCTATTCTAAATGTACTTTATAAACTTTTGAGATAGTGTCAGGACCATGGTTGTTTTAGACAGTATCAGATTAACTGCTAGGGTGGCTGCACTTTAATCTAGAGGACATGGTTCATGATACTGGCCATATGGTTTTTAGGGCAGGACAGTATAAAAGCAAGATTAAAGTGTCTTGAAATACTGTTCCTTACTTCATTGTTTTTCAATAAATAGCTGGTTGTATTTGATTAGAAGTAGGACATGCAGTAGTGTACTACCACTATTTTCTTTTTGATGTAACAAAAGATGTATAAGATGACAGATACCATTTCAGTACAAGATTAAAAGGTAATCTTTGTAATGGTGGGTTTTGAATATGAATTAGCAGAAGGCCTGAGGTCATAAAATATAAGAAAGGTAGCCAAAGAATGCATATACAGAAGACTTAATGTGTGCTTTTTTAATATACTATTTAATATCTAGAAAGGATGCAAATGACACTTGGCATGATCTTAAGTTCTTGATTTTTTGCATTCTTTGATGTAGCAAGCCAATTTGACTTTAAAAGTTGGCTTCAAATTTCTCATGACTTTCCAATTCAGACATTTTTGTTGGCCAATGTGTTAGGTAGAAACATTTTCACAAATTGATATTTTAAATGTCAAAATAGTTTTCTTGGTTATTACACATCTAGATGTTGTCTATTAACATTAATGTTAAATTTTGAGACATAAAACCCTAATTGTTACAAAATCTGTAGCAGTATTTTTTTTAAATGGTTGGCAGTTCTTGGCAAGTTACTTCTGGTTATCCTTCTGTAAAATGGAAGTAATTAATACACCTGAAAATGCATGTCCAAAATTATAAAAATGCATTGGGACTAGCAAAGTAATGAATATAAGAGTTTTGACTCGTGAGGATATTCTACTGCATGTAAATATAAGCATTATTTAATCAACTTTATTAAACTGAAAGTTTCCAGATAAACTGAATTGCATTTTGCATCTTTCCAGGAAAGCACGTTCAGTTGCTACGTTGAATCAGAAAAGTGGTCCTCCCCATTACAATCTGGTCATGTCTTAGAGTGCCTTAACTGAGGTTGGTTTAATTGTGTTTAGTAATAGTAATAAAAGGTAGTTCTCATTGAACAAACACTTGTTTAGCAACTATTCAAAATCATAGTGTTGTATGAGGGTGACTTACAACTGATGAGTTACATTGTAGTTGCGGATGTTGGAGGATCCCTGCAATCACATGATCACAATTGAGGCATTTGGCAACTGGCTCACAATTATGACATTGCAGTGTCCCATGGTCACATGATTGCCATTTGCTGCCTTTACTGCCAGCTACTGACAAGCAAAGTCATTAGGGAAGCTGGCAGGAGATTGCAAATGGCAATCGTGTAACCATGGGACACTTAGGTAGAATTCACCTAACAATGATAACTGGGACTGTTGTAACTGCGAGAAATACCTGTATAAACTTGATATTACTTATGAATTGCAGTTCATATAATAAGTAAACAAACTGACCATTTCAACACCTGATGTTCAGAACATAATACTGTGGTATGGTACATAGGCCAGTGATGGTGAACCTTTTAGAGACTCAGTGCCCAAACTGCAATCCAAACCCCACTTATTTATCACCGTGTGCCAGGTGGGCGTGGCTGTGGTGGTCACAGCAGACGGTGGGTGGGGCCAGGACGGTGGGGGCCAGTCCCTCGCCGTCTCCAGGGCACGGCATGCGTGCCCACAGAGAGGGCTCTGAATGCTGCCTCTGGCACGCGTGCCATAGGTTCGCCACCACTGCCGTAGGCTATGCCTATATAACATAGGCCTATGGACTGCATGTGACCTGCCAAACAATCTTATATAGCCCACTGACATTATTTAAAATACTACATAAATTTGCTGCTGCCAAATGTCACAGCCACCAGGAAGGTTCCACTGCTGCTGCTGCTCTGAAAGACACTGCCAAATGGCACCAGTGTCTCCATCTCTGATGTTTCTGCTTCAGTAGCTACTGAACAGTTCGTCCAACTACTCCTTTGCAATCTATAACTTATTAGCGTGGCCCTTTCCCCTCCACAAATTGTGCAGGCCTAGCATAAGCTTTTAAAATAACACTGCAAAACAGTTTATGTTCAATAACTTTTATACGCTTTTACTTTTCATGGCCAAAGTAAAAACAGAACTGAGAAAGTAGCTTTTAATGTGTTTGTATACTGCTGACGTTCCATGTTTCAGTATTGGGTATTTATCATACAGTATATTGCCTGTATGGTAACACTTAGTATAAAGATCATTTAACAGTATTTGCATATTGATCTGTATTGCCCTGATGATCAGCAAAACCTAACCGGAATACCCATGTGGTAATTAATGTAGACATTATTCTCTTGGGGTCAGGAATTGCTGTTTAAAAACATCCAGTTATATTTCAAACACCAGTAGAAAATTGGAACCTAATTTCTGTCCTTCTCTTCTGGACTATTAAATAGAGCAATTAAGATGTCTGGAATGTCTATTGTTCATAGACCTCCTTTCCCAATAATGTTGTGACACAGAAGTAGGCTTTGTAAATTAAGCAGATACTTTTAATATGTAGATTCTGTGCCAGTGGTGAATATAAGAATTTTATTGAATAAGACTAATACATCTTAAATTCAGTATTCTGTTCCATAATTAGATTATGGCAAACTGAGAAAGAAAGGGTGCAATATCTTTGTTTTTTCCCTCTAATAATTGATATCATGGAATAGATAACCATACTTTTTCCAAACTCTAAGACCTTATTTTAAAGTGCACAAGCCATTATTGCCCACAATATTATCCCAAGCATTGTAGTACTATACTATAGATATATGTCAATGTAGCAATATTGACATTCTTATTTTTGATAGCTTTCTTAAGAATAATACCTAATAGGGATTTCCTCCTCAGTAGCTGCAGCCAGGGTTAATGTATCATTTTTCTGTTCTGGGGTCCTTTTCGCAATCACTTTTAGTTTAGATTTCATAGTATACAGTACTGTAGGGGGATAGGATCTTTTCCTCAATTTTATGACTTTCCAAAATTTTCATAAGATTGGCAGAATTGAGTCCTTACAGGAAAGTTAAATTGCATGGAAATATTTATCTTGCAAATAAATTTGCTGAAACTGGAATCTTGTCTCACTGAAGTTCTGGTTCCTATAATATTGTATATCATACTCAAAATGTGTTGGAAAATAAAATTTTCAGCCCTAGTTATAGTCAAGAGTTGCTCTACTCTGTTTGTATGTATACAGTGCTCTATTTAAACTCTAAAGATTCATTTCAGCACTGTAACCTAGGTAACTTTTGAGATGCTTGGGTTTCAACTCCTAAAGTTGCGCAGATTGGACAGATATTTTTTATTTATAGAGTACAGGTAATCTTGAGTTATGACCAAAATGGAGCCTGCCTAACATGATCATAACTCATAATGGTCGTAAAATGTGTCGGTCATATGACTGACCCTAATTTATAGCCCTTTGTTGTGGCAGTCATTAAGCAAATCACTTTAGTTTTTAAGCAAACACTGTGTTCATTAAGTTTAAAGATGTGGTTTTGCCGAAAACCGGAAGAAAATGCCAGTTTTGGGCAAAAACATAAAAACCATAGTTATGTATCAGCAGGACTTTCAAATGGCTATAAATGTGGTCTGGTTGTCAAGCGACCAGGTACCATGGAAACTTCAAATCTGGATTGTAACTAACTTCCAGGTAGACCTGCTGGAACCTTGGTTGCTAAGCAATTGGTCATAAATCGAAGACTACCTGTACCTAGAATCTTTTAACAATTTGAGGAAATTGGATTACTAGAAATTGTTGAGAATAATATGATTTTTGTGGAAGATTTTTCTAGAGAAAGGAGTCTTGGTAGTCCTTGACTTACGACCACAACTGACCCCAAAATTTCTGTTGTTAAATGAGACATTCGCTAAGTAATGTTTGCCCCATTTTACGACATTTCTCGTCACAGTTGTTAAGTGAATCACTGCAATAATTAAGTTTAATAACTTAACCTGGTTGAATTTTGAACATGTGACCATGAGGATACTGCGAAGGTCATAACTGTGAAAAACAGTCATAAGTCACTTTTTTCAGTGCCATTGTAATTTTGATCAGTCATTAAATAAACTGTTGTAAATCAAGGACTACCTGTATTTGGGGCCTTTTTCTGGAAATTGTGTTCTCTTGAATATTTAAGAAAGAATATTGTAAAATGTCGGGGTGCAGGAATTAGCTTGATGTTGTTAATGATCTATTAATAAAATATTTATTCTTTCCCAAAAATATAATAACTACATTTACATTGATATGTCTGCTAAGGGTGGGATTATAGGATGTTGGTTTATGCAGGCTTAGGAAGACTTTGTATCTGTAAATCTTCAATATTTTCTGTGGCATAAAACGTTAACGACATTTATAATTTGGATTGTCATGATGTGTTACTATACATTATTATTTGATGGCGAAGTGATGTATTTCAGCATTATAATTTTCATTAATATTCCCTTCAAACAACTTTAGACTAGTGAATTGGAGTGGACAGAAGAAATATGTAATCACTTATGTATTCTGCTAGCTTTATTCCTCATGATTATGTCTTTCTACAGCAGTGTTTCTCAACCTTGACAATTTTAAGGCATGTGGACTTCAACTCCCAGAATTCCACAGCCAGCAATGTTCTAGAGTATACAGTACTTAGAATTTTTTCTGATCTCTGTAGAAGAAAAAGTACGGTTACAGTGACTTGTTTTAAGCTATAGGGCTAAGAATAGGGATTGTATAAATAATACTTAAGTGGAAGTTAATGGCAATGACATATTTTGAATTTTATTGTTCAAATAGATCACATTTATTTTTAAACTTTGATTAAAAAGTTTTTTTAATATGAAAGACCAACCATTTAATGTTAAGAATTGCAGATTTGACATGAAGACATACATACCATAGTTTTTTTTTAAGTGGAATTGCTTTCGGAGGAGTTTTGCTGTATTCAATCAGTTTTCTTAAGAATGGTAGGGGAAAAGATACAAGATGACAGCAATAGTTACTCATAGACTGATTGGACAATATCCATGATGTATTCACGATTCTTCTGACATCTTATTTAGACCTTAATAGAAAGTTTGAGATTGATCTTTATGCTACTTTAAATATCCAGCTAAAGCCTGATGACTTAGCCAAAAAGTATTTGAGTATAAGTTCTGATGTCATCATGTGATGTTGCTTATTCTAGCAAAACTTTGTGGTATTAGTATCTTAAGGTATCTTGAATCTCATTGCTATTTTTGTTAGTGGAGAATTCAATGAAAGATTAAATGGCTTTCTCTGCAATGCAGAAAGATAAGAGTGGATAGGATGTATAAACTGAACTGGAGCAGCAGATTTTGTTGCCATAATCATTCTCTGTCAAATCAAGGTACATCATTGATAAAGCAATTACTTGAAGTAACACCTCCCACCCACCATCTTATTTAATTTTTTTCTTGGATTCAAAAACAAGCAGCAGAATTCTTGTCCTTCTCTTTTGTTATATCAGTCAGCTCCCAGGTATATGCAAAATTTCAAGTTCTGATTCTGACATCTTCCTCCTTTTTTTCCTCCTTCCCTCCCTCCGTTCGTTCCTTCTTCTATTCCTTCCTCCCAACTTCCCTTTTTCCCCTCCCTTCCACCCTCTCTTCCTTCCTCCCTCTGTTCCTCCCTCCCTTTTTTCCCTCCCACCCACCCACCATCCCTCCCTTCCTCTCTCCATTCCTCCCTTCCTCCATTCGTTCCTTCGTTTGTTCCTTCGCCTTCTCATCTCTTTCCTTCCTCTGTGCTCAGGAAGGGGTGATGGGAGGGGGAGAGATTGCCAGTGCTGCCATGTTGCCGCTGGTCTTGCTAGGCTGGAAGTGCTGGTGGGAGGGGTGGCGATGCTGATCTACAACTTGGTTGTGTCCATCAAAGCCAGAATGCGCTCAGCCTTAGATTCAAGGGGCAGCCTTGGAACCAGCAAGGAGCTGCCTTGCCTCTTTCCTGCCTGCTGGGTGTGTGCATGGGAGATGGCCAGTGTTGGCGTCCTTGGGTGAAGTCAGCCTACGGGGCAAGACAGCCAGAAGGGACACTGGACTCCACTTGCATGTGCACCCAGGGAGCAAGGTGGGGCTGCCCCGTGGATCTATGGCTGAGCGCATTCTGGCTTTGATGGACACAACCAGGTTGTAGATCAGTGTTGCCACCCTGCCCACCTGCAGCCTTGCAGCCATGAGGCTTTCCTTTCACTGGGACAACCCCTACCTGCCCATGTGGGATAGCGAAACCGGTGGTAGCATGACAGCACTGTCAATCTCTCCCCCTCCCATCACCCCTTCCTGAGTGCGGAGGAAGGAAAGAGATGAGAAGGAGAGAAGGAAGGAAGAAAGGAACAAAGGAAACAAGGTTACACGGGGCAGCTCTGGAATCAGCAAGGAGCTGCCTCTGCCCTGCCCCCTGGGTGTGCGCAAAGGAGACAACCAGCACCGACGTCCTGAGTGAAGTCAGCCTGCGGGGCAAGACAGCCAGCAGGGACACCGGACTCCGCTTGCGCGTTCTGGCTTTGATGGATGCAACCAGGTTGTAGATCGGTGCCTGGTTGGCCTGGGCCGGGCTGAGGTGCGGTGGGCCAGTCCTTTGCTGTTTCCAGAGCAGGTTCCTGGGCCGGATGGAACCACATAGCGGGCCAAAACTTGTGTTTGGCATGTCTGGTGTAGAGACGTCAGAATTGTTATCATCTCATTAAATACTGTTTGGACAATGACCTTACATAATTCATTCAAGTGAAATGAAAAGCTATACAAGAGGTTTTGTATTGTGTATGCAGATATTTCTGTGTTTGAAACAAAATTTGGAGGTGTTTGAATCTAATGAAATATAGTTCTAAAATTATGATACAAATTTCTTTATCAGTGCCTTGCATATAATATTTTTATGTAGAAGGGCTGTGTTTGAGGAACCTTTGAAAAGGCAGTCACAGTCTTTTAGACATATATTACTCAAAATAGCTGGAAACTATTACACAAATGGAAGATACATCACTCAATATAAATGGAAGTATGAAAACTTTGATTAGCTAAATCAATTTGATTACCAGTCAAAATACAGAAAGATAGAAAACTGATGGCAGAAAAAGATCTAATGTCTTTTGAGTCTGCCCTTTGAGTTTGTTTTTTATTTTTTTATTTTCTTATTTTTATTTTATTTTTAATTTTTGTTGGATGATGAACATGTGTTTATTCCAGTTACTAATGATTGATCTATTACTTTTTCTCTGATGTAATACTTTCTAACATTACTTTTGAATTTCCATCCTGTCAGTTTGAGGTTATGCCCCTGTATTCTTGATTTTGGCTTAATATTGAAAATACTGCCTTTTAGTAACTTATTCACAACCGTAATATATTTAACGGTTTCAGTCTTGTCACTCCTTTCCCATCTGTCCTCCAGGCTGTACATATTCAGTTCCTCCAATCTCTCCCAATATGTTTTGTCCCTCAGACATTGCACCATTTTTGTTATCCATCTTTGGACTTGCTCAGTCTTATCAATATCTTTTTTAAAGTGGTCTTCCGCTAAAGTCAGCAAATAGACTCCAGAGAAGCCATTGAAGAAGCCTGCTATTTGACGACTTAATGGAAAAATGTCTTAATTGACAAGTAATTTTAACTAAATATTCCACAGTTCTAATAACACTTAATTTTGTATATCTATTCTTCTGGTAGGAACAAAAATAATTATATATCTATATATATGTGTGTGTGTGTATTCAGTAATAACAAATGCTTTAAATTATTATCTAACACAATCTAGCATTCCTGAGTATGCAGCTTATGTACAAGAAGCAACTCTGCCCAGTTAACAATGACCAGTTATGTGAGTCTGTCACCGATATCTCTGCAAATGAGTAACAATATTGTAGAAGCAAGTGCTAGGATGAACTAAATCTTTCAAACAAGAACAATGTTTCAGAACATTGTTACAATTTTCACAGAAAGAAGTGAATAAATTTTTACATGCCATAATCACATATTATCTTTGTTAATAAAGATAAAAGGGAGTTAATTGTGTTGCAGCAATATCAATTAAAATTATCTATTTTGAAACAAAGTAGCAACATTCACTTTCCAGTGAAGTTGAGTTCTTCCGTTCATCTTTGTGGATAGGTTTACCTTAGTATTGCAGAGCAATTCTGAATATGCAGGCAACTTTCTTTTCAGAGTGCAAACTATGGTTTGGAACATCAGAATTACTTTGCTACTGAGAAAGGTATAAAAATGTGTCCATGTAGTTGCTAGGAGATGTTCAAGTTATGAGGATCTTTTTATTGTACCAAGATACATATTGGATTCTTGCATCATTCATAATGTGTAGTGTTACATGTAATTTAGGAATTTTACTTAAATACTTTTCAACCTAATACTTTGTTTATGATCATACAAAAAGAGGAGGGCCATAGTTCTGACAGATTTTAAAATGCTTACAATACCATACTCTCCCAGATCCATTGCAACATAGTTCAACATTAGTATAATTTCTGTTTAAAGCAATTTTAAATTATTTCTTTTCTTTTCTTAGAGGTTTGCTGAGGTCTGGAAATATGGCAGACATTGACAAGTAAGAAGACAACTTTTTCCCATTTTGATTGCTGTTAATTTTTGAAAGGGCTTATATCAGCAAAATTCACCCTTAACTTTCACCTTGCTATGTGTGACATTTAATGCCAGATTCAGACAGTTATGCATATTTGCTTTAAACATTAGATAGTAATGCTTTTATGTTTGCAAGAAAATGTATTTTAAATTCAAAGAGTTGATTCAGGTGTATCATGGTGGTTTGTTTCGTATTGTAAAAAAATGAACAAAGATATTTTCTATATTGCCCTTTGACAAACTTTTGAGGATAAAAAATATGGATATATGATTGTCAAACATCTGTATCATAACTCAGTTTTCATAAAGGAGCAATATGTTCCTCTTCCACCACAATATAAATAAAATGCTTTTTTACTAAATATATGTATTTGATTTGGAGCACTTATTGTGGTAGAATAATATTTAGTGATCATAAATGTTTTTAGTATTTGCTTACTTGATGGCTGCTCCCTAAGATGAATAAATTCTGCAAAAATAATTTGATAAATTTGCTATAGAATGTAGGTTGTCCTCAGCTTAGGGTTTTAAGCGCATAACTGATGTTAAACATATTAATCTCAGGCTTGTAATACAAGTAGAAACTTGACAGTAGATTTTTTTTTTAGAATTGCCATGCTTTTGATTCAATTCTGAAAAGGTTGCTTTGGAGCACACAAAGGTACAAACCTTCCATATCTCTTCCTAAAGCAGCTGTGTATTTCTTTAGGACTGTGATTGCTTTGAGATGCTTTTGGGGTTCATTGCCTGCTTTAAAGCACCTTTTTAGAATAAAAATCAAAGTTACGCATAGTCCTAGTTTTTATAAGCAGCCCAGTTGTTCTCAAGATAAGTATAACTAGCATACTTTTTATAATGTTATTCAATGTTGATTCAGTTAAAATCAGACTTGCTTGTTAAAAACTAATATGTATTATATTACTATGCTATATATAGTATCATGATTGTTCATCACCATTTCTGTATTACTGCACAAAGATATTTGAAATATTAATGAGTTTTTATTCTTGGACATATAGTCCTTGACTTAAATCCATAATTAAGCCCAAAATTTCCGTTGCTAAGCAAGGCAGTTATTAATAATTTTAACAACAATGTATGACCTTTTTGCCACTTTGTTTTTAAGCAAATAACTGTAGTTGTTAAGTGAATCCTGTGGTCATTAAGTGAATCTGGCTTTTCCCTTGACTTTGCTTGTTGAAAGCCAGCTGGGAAGGTTACAAATGGTGATCACATCACCTAAGAGTGCAGCTATCATAAATACATCTTAGTTGCCAAGCATTCGAATTTTGATCATGTAACCATGGGGCTACTGCAACGGTCATATGCCAAACAGTCATAAGTTGCTTTTTTCAGTGCTGTTGTATCTTTGAACGGTCACTAAAGGAATGGTGTAAGTCAAAGACTACTTGTACAATTCTAAATAGATTTTTAAACAGATTTTTCTATATTTCTTCCAATAACGGTACCATAACAATGATTTAATTTTATGGTGCCTGAGAATATCTACATATAACAATGTTAAAATTGCTTAAAAGAATGTTTTATCCCAAAGATTCTTGTGGGCTAGCAGTACTTAAGTAATGATAATAATATACAACCTACAAGATAAGATTGTTGCCCTTTAAGAATTCAACATAAATATGGAACAGTGAATAAAAGAATAGAATTCAGGTTACATATGGATACAATAAAATATCAGTACTTGTTGTGTTGATTTATAAATACCAAGTGCAGAGTAGTGAACATGACATGTCTTATGTTCTGTTCCAATGAAAACTGAGTGTCAGATTCATGTTCTTATATAAATTTTAAAAATTCTGTTCTGAAACCAGTAGCTTTATGCTTGACCGGACCTGCTCTTCATTCTGAACAATAATGCTAAATTGGAACGACAATGTTGTCTTACTTATTCTTAAAAAATATCAGTTATAGTGTTTTGTGTGCCAAAGGCAAGTCACTGTACATTTGAAGAATATAAATGGAAAGGGGAAAAGTGCAGTTACAATAACTGGAAATGATGCTAAATATTTAAATGAGCCTTGTACTGCAAGCAATGTATACAAGTTATATTTCTTTATGTAATCCATCAGAACAATAAAAATCAATGTGAAGCCTTACAAAACCAAATGCCAGTAACATCTATCATTTTTGGCACTCAGATTCTTTATATAGCTATTGTGCTGAGAAGTTTGGTCTTCATATGTATATCAGTATAATGTAAATTTGCATCATGTGATCTTTTTGCAGGACAGATAAATTGATTCGTCTAGCACCAAAGAGCTTGAGTAGTGTCTCTTTTTTATTAATATTTATATATTTTATTTTTTAAAAATAAAATTGTTTTGTAAATGATCACATACATATTATTTTAATTGCAGAAGCTTATCACAAAACAAGATATACTATACACTGTCCCTGAAATATTCTCAGATTCTAAACTGAAAGACATTATCCTAGAGTTTCATAAGTAGAACAGGGATATTTTCCACTTTGCTATTGTTGGTTCTTAATGTTGAAGCAGAATGCTGAATGAAGAAAATCTGATGATTTTTTGCATTAAGTAAATTGATTTGAAAGGCTTTAACTTCTGCACATATTTTGATCAGCATGTTGATAGCATATATTTGAAGTGTTAACTTATCTGGATAACAAATTGAAAACACTTGCTTTGGATAGCAAAGAACAGGCTGAGCTTGACCAGCAAGATATGGAAGATGTTGAAGAAGTAGAAGAAGAAGAATCTGGTGAGGATGCTAACAGTAAAGGTAAGGACAGAAACGAACATGAGATTATTAAGTTGTTTGCGAGTACTATAAATGCACATTTTCAAATATAATATGAGGCCTAATAAAGTAAACACCTATTAGTCATGTGGGGGGGGGGAACAATACCTTGGTAAATGCAATATTTACCTTTTAGATCACAAATATCTACTAATTAATATTTATGAAAAGTACTTTTTTTATTAAGAGGTTTTCTATTGCAGCCTATATGTTTTACTTCTAAATAAGCTCTTTCCCAACCCCTGTTTATGCTGTGGGCAGAGTTGTCTTTTATCTGACCATTCTCTTGGCTGTGTCTCTTGCCCTGTCTCCCAGGGTCATTCCCACATATCATTAGAGCTCCACTGAATAGAATGGACTTTATTTTAGTGTCAAAACACATAGGATTTCAATCTTCAAAATGAATATACACTAAATTTAAATGCAAAATTTCTCATAAATATACAGTACTTTGTAGATTTAGTTTGCTTTTGGGGTGGCTTTATGGATATGAAGACCGCATCTGTGTCCAGTTGTTAGGGCAGTGGTTCTCAACCTTTTTAATGCCGCGACCCCCAACCGGTCGTGAGTCGAGGACTACTCAACCGGTCGTAAGTCGAGGATTACTCAACTGGTGCAGCACCGTTTGCAGAATGGGACTTTTGGCGGGCTCAGCAGGGCAGAGACAGCCTGGACAATTCCTATTGGCTTTTGAAAGCCAATAGAATTAGACTCTATTCAAGAGAGTCTATTCTATTGGCTTTCAAAAGCCAATAGAATAAAAGGGAGTAGCACAGCTAAGGAAAAGGGGGAAAAATGGTGGACTGTGTTGTTTGGCGACCCCCGTGAAATGGTCGTTCGACCCCAAATGGGGTCCCGACCCACAGGTTGAGAACCACTGTGTTAGGGGAATGCCATTGTTTCCCTTGACAAAAGAAGCAAGCTTAAGTGCAAATATTATAGAAGGTAAGGTAGTGGCTGGGGAACATGTTTCTCAGATTTCTGATTGAAATACAGAAGTTGACAGTAAGCAAAATTTTGAAAGTCCAGTATGCTCTGCAGGACAAAAGTAATAAAGATTAGATTTCTATTCTGCAGCAGGTCATTAAGAAATTTATGTGGGATGAAAGTTTTATTATATGGATGTTGATTCAGAGATAATGTAAAATAATGACAAGTTGAATTGTGGAATGCTTTCTACATATATGGAGCTCCAGTTGCTGTAAGCTGTAAGAATGTTTATGGAATAAATGAAGTATGTGTGAGAATAAATAGAGTGCTTAGCAAATTAATAATGGAGTAAGAAAAGAATATATGATGCTCCCTTGATTATTTATATATTTATGCACAAATGTATAAGGAATGCTTGTGAAATTGGTAGAGGATGTGAATCTGTAAACATTTATTTGTAGGTAAAACAATATTGAGTGAGAATTTGAATGAGTTGCAGAAAATGTTGTATGATGCAACAAGGAATATAGCTGTAAAAATATAATGTACCAAAGAACACGTAGTTGTTGTTTAACAGAGAAGTGGACTAAATAATTCTCCAGTACAGGAGACGGAGAATCCACCAATGGGTTTTCTCTGTCTGCCTGCTCTTGAGACCAAGTAGCCAAACTTGACATGCCCCCTCTTGCTAGGAGATCCAGTCTTAACTTGATCTCAGCTCTTGAAGACGTATCTGGTTTGGCTCTCAGCAGATAGCAGGTCAGAGATAAATCTATTGGTGAATTCTCCTTATTTTAATTGGCAAATTTTAAATTTCATCTCTTATAACAAATTCCCCACATAGTACTGGGCTCAGTACTAAATTTATTTAGTTGGCAGTGTGTGGGGTGGGTGGGGGGAAATATTTCCCTGCAGCCTTCCTATTTCCTTCGGACCTGGGGGGGGGGGGAAACCTTACAGGAAGGAACTGCTAGGATCGCGTTTCTCCCCATTTCCCCAATTCGTTCCTTCTTGCCCATTCTTTGCTGGCTGCTCGTCTGAATTTGAAAGCCATTGTTCTCCAGCATATAGAGGAATGTAGACTCCACGCATGGGTTGATTTAGTCTTCTAGCCCAATCAGACCAAACAATCAAAGTTGCCACGCCTCTGCAGGGTCTGACCATGCCCCAGTTTTCGTTTGGTCTCAGCCCTGAAGACACATGAGAATTTGGCTCCTAATTTAGATTCAGAAAGGTAGTTATTGCCATTCGTGGTTTCTCTATCCTTTTTTTCCTTCTTGGGGGGGGGGTTGGTTCAGCTCTGAGCTCAGTGCTGCACCATTTCTTCTCTCTTAATCAATCCCTTCTCCATGAGTTTTCAGAGGCAGACAGCTGATCGTAGATTGCTGCTTCCTCATTACAATCCATCTCCCCCACCCCTCCCAAGATCTTCGCTGTGAATGCGAAGCTAAACTACTAATTTTCAGCTGAAAACTAAAATCACCTTCTTAGGTTAGTTACCAATTCAAACAACCTGCGGGCGCCATTTTGAGCCTCTAGAAGGCTCGATCCTCACACTACTCAAGTACTTCCTTGTTACTGTTGATTGTCAGCTGTAAATTACCCCCCCCCCCCCCAAAAAAACAGCAGGTGAACTGTTTGACTAAAAGAGCTGATTATCAGATTACTTGCAGGAGAGGATTTTTTCTCTCAGCTTGTTTCATCTCTCATCAGATTGTCCCGGCCGCCATTTTGGGCTCCGCCCGATCACACACATTAAATTGACTGCTTTGTCCTAATTACAGCCTTTTCAGTCACGAAGTAACTTACTTATTTGGTGATTCTCCCTAAGTGGGGGGGGGGGAATAGGAGTTCTAATTACATTCCTTTAGATCTTCATTCAGCTGCTTAATAGGCACCATCTCAAGCAAACTCAAGCCTCGTGGGTTGCCTGCTGTTTGGGAGGCAGACCACGAAGGGGATTACGAGCAGACTAGCGCTGCTCCGCGACTGCTTAGGGTAATAAGAAGAGCTGTTGGGGGCCGCGGAGGTTGTTCTCGGCTGAGAACAAGTGGCGGCCGCCATTTTGAAGCCTCGTCGTCAATCAGGAGGCGATTTAATCTCTCATCCAGCTATATCCGTTCCATTGGTCGACCCACTCATTGTGTATTTAACCAATTATACCCCTAAATAGACTACTCCGCAGAAAAAATTGACGTTTTCAATTGAGGGCCGCTAATTTACCAAGGCTCCTCTAGGCCCAACAGGCCATTTGCAGCAACAGCGGCCATCTTGAAATCCACGTGGTGGCACCAAGGCCTAGCGAGGCCTGATTATAGTGATTAGACAGGCTCAGAACACAGCAATAGCCATCAATTGTGATCACATCTTCCTGTTAGCTCATTCATTTTTCCTGAGACCTCTGTACCCCCTTGTGGGTCCTTTGCCCCCTTTCCTTTTTACTGGTGCACACTGACTGGCCACCTAAGGCCTCCGGGCAGAGCCTAGAGAGTGGTTCCAAACGTGCCTTCGGTATCTAACTCAAGAGCCGTGACCGAAGCCCATAGAGAAAACATTTTATTTCTGGTCAGGTGGTCAGGGGAACAGTCTTGTTGCTTGTTCCAATTTTGCTCCCGCCAGCTACTTGCCTGTCAGAGCGTACTCTCAACCTTTCTGAGACTGCTCCACTGGGATGGAGGGCTCCACGTTGCCTCAGTCCATGAGCACTGTCTCTCCATCCTCCAGTCACGGCTGCAATAATCCCTCTGAACAGAGGGCGGCAGGCAAGTCCAAATCCAAGACCAAGCACATGCTCAAGTCTTCCAAGCTGCTGGAGAAGCAAGCCAGCCGTAAGCACCAGGCTCTGGAGAAGGAGTTCTCCAGAGCACAGAGGCGGGCCGGACTAGATGCAATATAGTTGGCGGGTCCTGACACTGATCTCCCACTAAGGCCTTCAACTTCGACTCAAGGTGTGTGGTCCATCCCAGGGGCGCCGCTCACCCTAGGTTCACCACCCTCAGTGACACAGCACACAACTATATCCCTAGGCACGTTGCCAGAGGCCACCTTTACTCCCACGGTGGCTGGACTCAGGGGATCGGACCTAGGAGATCTTTTCTCCGATGGACGCCTTGAGGCTTTACTTTCAAAGGTAGTGGATAGACCCCTGGCACAGTGCTCCCTTCAGACACCTGATCAAGGGGCTTCCACTTCAGCTATGCCACCTTATGGGTCCCCTATGGACCTTCCCATACCCCAGGAGCCTACCTCTCCTGCGCACTCCTCCATGAGCGGATACTCATCTCCACAAGGTGAGGAGCTACCGGATATCATTTTGTCAGAGGATGAGGAGCTTCCCTCTGAGCCTTCCTCCTTGGAAGGTCTTTTCAATTCGGCCCTTTTTCTTTCAATCCTGCGCAAGGCCACGGCAACAGCTAATATAGGCTCAGATCAGTTCCCTCAACCACAGGCCCCATTGGATACCAGCCCCAATCCGATATTTTTCGAGACGGTGGCAACTGAACATCATGTCCCATGCCCCTCTATCTTCCTGAAAGAGATAAAGAAGCCATGGGCTTCCCCTTCTTCATTCCCTACCATCAGCGGGACTGACAAAAAGATCTATAGCACCTCCACAGATCTCACCGATGCGCTGGAGGTCTCCAAAGTAGATGAGGCAGGGACACCTCTGGTATCCCAAATGGCGATCGCAGGGGACTTGTCAGAGGCGCTTAAAGTGGACAACAAGAAATGGGAACACACCTTCCGGAAGAACCATCAGTCAGCGGCATGGGCAATAAAAACGGCTAGCTGTGCGTCCTTTTTTGTCAATACTACCCTTTTATGGCTGCGCCAGCTTCAGGCTAGAGTACCTGCTGAGGACTTGTGGACTCACCAGGACCTAAGCAAGATGGTAGCGGCCACTGAGTTCGCTGCTGACGCAACGCTTTAGTCTGCCATTTTTGCCTCTAGGTCCATTGCTTCCAACATCATTGCCAGGCGGATGCTATGGCTTAAACATTGGCAGGCTGACACCAAACTCAAATGGCATCTAGCGACTGCCCCTTATCTGGGCAACAACTTGTTTGGGGAGGCCTTGGCTCCATACCTTGT
Source organism: Crotalus tigris (assembly GCF_016545835.1). Lineage (NCBI taxonomy): Eukaryota > Metazoa > Chordata > Lepidosauria > Squamata > Viperidae > Crotalus > Crotalus tigris. Next base: position 1,501,462 of record NW_024096663.1, read on the forward strand.
GGAGAACAAGGACAAGCACAAGGTCATGGCTCACTTAAACAAGAAGTCTGAAAAACGGCCCACCCGCTACTTTCGTAGGCAGTCCTTTCGGCAGACAGCAGGTACAACGGTCTCCCAACCCTCTCGGTCATACACTCCCAGACAGGAAAGACCGTACGATCGCCCTTATGACTGGCCAGGGTTTCGATCCAGACAACAGGCCCAGACCAAGCGGCCATTTCGAGGGGCAGGACGCCCCCTATAGAAAGTCCAAGTGACTCCTACTCTGTTCTTCCCATTGGGGGAAGACTGACCCACTTCTTCCATCAGTGGGAACTCACCTCCACGGACACCTGGGTCTTGCAAACCATCCAGTTCGGTCTGTCCCTAGAGTTTCTAGCACAACCCCCGGATCGTCTTGTTGTCTATTCAGTCTCCAGGGATCCTCTCAAACAGGGACTCATGCAGGAGGCCATCCAACATCTTTTAGAAATTCAGGCCATCGAAACAGTACCATCAGAACACAGAGGAAAGGGGTTCTACTCCATCCTCTTTGTGGTTCCCAAGGCATCAGGGGGGTGGAGAGCAATCCTGGACCTCAAACATCTCAATCATTACATCACTTACAAAAGGTTCAAGATGCAATCCCTCCAGTCCATCCTGGGAGGCATCAGACAGGAGGACTTCCTGGCGTCCATAGACCTCACGGAGGCGTACCTCCACATTCCCATCCATCCAGCTCACAGAAGGTTCCTAAGGTTCTGTTACAAGGGCAGGCATTTCCAGTACAAAGCCCTTCCCTTTGGCCTCTCTTCTGCACCCAGGGTATTCACCAAAATCCTGGCCGTCTTGGCCACCCAGTTGAGGAGGATACCAATACGCGTCCAGTGTTATCTGGACGACATTGTGATTCAAGCGTCATCCTTCCAGGCAGCTCAGGCGGACGTGAAACATACCATTCAGGTCCTTCAACAACATGGTTTCTCAGTCAACTTTCGAAAAAGCATGACACTTCCCTCATCCAGGCTCTTGCACCTAGGAGCCGTGATAGACACCACCAACTGCACGGTCTATCTCTCCCAGGAGCGAGTGGTCAGCATCAGGGAGCTAGCTCGCCAGGTGTACAGGGAACATACAGTTCCATTGGTTTTACTCTCCCAACTATTAGGAAAGATGGTCTCCTGCATAGCCATAGTTCTCTGGGCAAGACTCCACTTACGAGGCATGGCTCCTGGTCTCCTGGGCAGAGTCCAACCTGGCCTCCCTCAAGGCCGAACACATCTCGGGGATCAACAACCAGCAAGCAGACTTTCTGAGTCGCTCCACCGTGGATCCCTCGGAGTGGGGGTTACATCTGGACCTGTTCTCCGAGATCTCTCACAGGTTCAGCCTACCAGTCGTTGACCAATGCCCAACTCCCCAGGTTCTATTCCCGCTATTTCCTACCAGAGGCGGAGGGGATGGATGCCCTGCGGACTCCGTGGCCACAGGGTCTCCTTTACGCCTTTCCTTCCCTTCCGCTCATACCGGCGACCATTCGCAAATTAATCCAGGAGCAGGCAGAAGTGATCCTCATGGCCCCGTACTGGCCACAGACGCCGTGGCTTGCCGACCTTATGACTCTTTCCCAATCTCCCCCATGGAAGATTCCCCCTCATCGCGTGTCCCTGCACCAGGAGTCCCTCCAACACCTGGACCCCCAATGGTTGCAGCTAGCCGTCTGGCACTTGAGTGCAGCATAATGGCACAAGAACTATTATCCCCTCACGCCATTACCATGATTAAGGCTTCCCGCCATCCGGCGACCAATCACATTTATGATTCCACCTGGAAAAGTTTTTGCCATTGGTGTCAAAGGCGGCAGCTTGACATTTCCAAATTGACCATCCCTCAGATAGTAGAGTACCTTTTGGAGGGTCTGGACAGAGGCCTCGCCCCCGCGATTATTCGCAGACAGGTGGCAGCCTTGTCCACGATACTCACCTGCGCGGACTCTGGTCCCCTGGCTCATCACCCTAGGATTCACGCCTTTATCAAGAGTGCATGTAACACCAGGCCTCCTGTGGTACACAGGTATCCTTGGAAACTGCCTTGCGTCCTTCGCGCTCTAACAAAACCACCCTTTGAACCCTTAGCGACCATTCTGTTGCGGAATCTTTCTCTCAAGGTGGCGTTTTTAATTGCCAGGTGTATCTCTGAGCGGGCCGCCCTTTTGGTCAGAAATGACCTCTGCATCTTTCACAGGGACAGGGTGGTTCTTCGTCTGGACCCCACATTTGTACCCAAAGTAAACTCGCTCTTCCACAGAGCACAGGAAGTTATCTTACCAAATTTTTGTCCAAATCCTTCCCATGACTTGGAATGACAGTGGCACATGCTAGACGTCTGCAGGGCACTGCGGCGTTATATCAAGCGCACGGAACCCTTTCGTAGGTCCCAGGCCTTATTTGTATCTTTCTGCCCGGCTTCCCTGGGACAGAAAGTTTCCGCTGGCACTATTGGCAGGTGGATCCGGAACTGTATCGCGGAGGCGTACCAGTCTTCTTCCCTGCCGGCTCCAAGTCATCTTACTGCCCATTCCACTCACAGTGCTGTGACTTCTGCGGCATGGGCCACTCAGGCGTCCATCGAGGATATTTGCAGGGCTGCAACATGGTCCTTACCTTCCCTGTTTGTACGCCATTATAGAATCGACCGCTTTGCTTCTGCGGACGCCTCCTTTGGTCGGAGGGTCCTCCAGCAAGTGGTCTCCGGGGACTCTATTCCGGCCTTTCTGTTCCCCACCCATCGGAACAGTGAGGCTTTGGTATGTCCCATTGGTGGATTCTCCATCTCCTGTACTGGAGAAGGGACGTTGTCTTATCTGAATGCCTTTTATCAGTACAGAGATGGAGAATCCACACCCACCCTTTAGGTCAGTCAGGCCTTAGTTAAGGGTTTGAGAGCCAATACCTCGTCCACCTTCAGCCACTTCGCCCTCGTTAAGACTGGATCTCCTAGCAAGAGGGGGCGTGTCAAGTTTGGCTACTTGGTCTCAAGAGCAGGCAGACAGAGAAAACCCATTGGCGGATTCTCCATCTCCGTACTGAGAAAAGGCGTTCAGGTAAGACAACGCCCCTTCCAAATTATATAAAACTGTTGAAAACTTTTTAGGTTTTTGAAAAGCGTATAGATGTATTAGTGCATGTTGGTAAAATATTTATTTGAGCATGGGAGATGGAGAAGTTTCAGGATGTGCAAATGCTGGTAAAAAGGTTTTGGATGTATATACAGTGAGGGGAATAAAATATTTGATCCCCTGCTGATTTTGTACATTTGCACACTGACAAAGAAATGATAACTCTATAATTTTAATGTAGGTTTATTTTAACAGTGAGAGACAGAATAACAACAAAAAAATCCAGAAAAGGCATTTCAAAAAAGTTATAAATTGATTTTCATTTTAATGAGTGAAATAAGTATTTGTTCCCCTATCAATCAGCAAGATTTCTGCCTCCCAGGTATCTTTTATACAGGTAACGAGCTGATATTAGGAGCACTCTCTTAAAGGGAATGCTCCTAATCTCAGCTTGTTACCTGTATAAAAGACACCTGTCCATAGAAGCAATTAATCAGATTCCAAACTCTCCACCATGGCCAAGACCAAAGAGCTGTGCAAGGATATCAGGGACAAGATTGTAGACCTACACAAGGCTGGAATGGGCTATAAGACTATCGCCAAGCAGCTTGGTAAGAAGGTGACAACAGTTGGTGCGATTATTCGCAAATGAAAGAAACACAAAATAACTGTCAATCTCCCTCGGTCTGGGGCTCCACGCAAGATCTCACCTCATGGAGTTTTAATGATCATGAGAATGGTGAGGAATCTGCCTAGAACTACACGGGAGGATCTTGTCAATGATCTCAAGCAGCTGGGACCATAGTCACCAACAAAACAATTGGTGACACACTACACCGTGAAGGACTGAAATCCTGCAGTGTCTGCAAGGTCCCCCTGCTCAAGAAAACACATGTACAGGCTTGTTTGAAGTTTGCCAATGAACATCTGAATGATTCAGAGGAGAACTGGGTGAAAGTGTTGTGGTCAGATGAGACCAAAATTGAGTTCTTTGGCATCAACTCAACTTGCCGTGTTTGGAGAAGAAGGAGGAATGCTTCCTATGATCCCAAGAACACCATCCCCACCATCAAACATGGAGGTGGAAACATTATGCTTTGGGGGTGTTTTTCTGCTAAGGGGACAGGACAACTTCATCGCATCAAAAGGATGATGGACGGGGCCATGTACCCTATCTTGGGTGAGAATTTTCTTCCCTCAGGGCATTGAAAATGGGTTGTGGAGGATATTCCAGTATGGCAATGATCCAAAACACATGGCCAAGCCAACAAAGGAGTGGCTCAAGAAGAAGCACATTAAGGTCCTGGAGTGGCCTAGCCAGTCTCCAGATCTTAATCCCAAAGAAAATCTGTAGAGGGAGCTGAAGGTTCGAGCTGCCAAATGTCAGCCTCGAAACCTTAATGACTTAGAGAGGATCTGCAAAGAGGAGTGGGACAAAATCCCTCCTGAGATATGTGCAAACCTGGTTGCCAACTACAAGAAACGTTTGACCTCTGTGATTGCCAACAAGGGTTTTGCCACCAGTACTAAGTCATGTTTTGCAAAGGGGTCAAATACTTATTTCACTCATTAAAATGCAAGATCAATTTATAACTTGTTTGAAATGCATTTTTTGTTATTCTGTTAGAAAGGAGAATTAATTCCAATAATGAATGCAGTATGAATATTGATTGAATTTAAAAATGTGTGACCAATACTAAAATATGTTGAAGTGATTGGGTCGTATAGTGAGAACGTAAGTACTAAATTATAAAGCAAATAGATGAAGGACAAACGATTAGATAGAGAAGAAGAGAAAACTAAGAAAGTTGTGATCAGATGGGATTTATGAGTTCATCAGAAAGAGAGTTGAGAAAAGTTATGGGATGAAGAGGCATTTAGAAGTGGTAGAAGCTGGAATGCTTTTAGAAGAGTAGAAGTATAATGAATAGTGAGAGTATAAATGAATTCTAACAATGTTTTCTTATCTTTAAACACATGCCCTAATTTATTTTTTGTTAATACCGTATATTCCGGCGTATAAGGCAACTGGGCGTATAAGACGATCCCCAACTTTTGAGAAGATTTTCAGGGTTTAGAAAGTCATCTTATATGCCAGAAAATACAGTACAATATTGAATGAGCACAATAGGAGCTCCATTCCTTTGCTAGAAAGCTTTGACCTGTTAGTGCTTATTTCTGTAAAAAAAAAATAGGGCTGGCCACTAGGGGGCAGATTGGTTTTAAATTCAGAGAACAGCTACCCATATATTCCTGCGTATAAGACGACCCCCGACTTTTGAGAAGATTTTCAGGGTTTAGAAAGTCGTCTTATACACCGGAAAATACGGTATTTCTAACTTTTTGTACTTTACATAACCTGAAAATGAAATATTGTAATAATAATTATATATGTTTATTTTTTCAACTAGCCTGCAGAGTTTAAGAGGCATTACATGAGTAATTTCTTTTGCTATTATTGTCTAGCAATGAATATAGTGTTATAATCTAATTACCTTAAATCAGTGAGCATATAGAGAGGGGACAATTATTTATTTTGTGTTATTTATTAAAACAGATACAAGGGTAACAATATTTTATAAGATTTTTAAAAAATCTGTTCTGTTTTGTTCAGCACGCCAACTAACTGTACAAATGATGCAGAATCCTCAGATTCTTGCAGCCCTCCAGGAAAGGCTTGATGGCTTGGTGGGGACACCTACAGGATATATAGAAAGGTATATTACAGTATATTATTTTACTGTCTTATTCCTTGATCAATTATTTTTTGTGTGTGTGTAATGCCACATAATCATTTGGCAAAATAATGAATGGAATGTGTCTTGTATGTGTAGTTAAATTGTGCATTCGACAAGTACAAGGAAAGCAGTTGTTAAGTGGGTCACGCACAAATTAACGGCCTTTTTTGTCATTGTTGTTAAGCAAATCTCTGGGGTTATGTGAATCATGTGGTCTTTAAGAGAATTTGGCTTTCCCCAGTGACTTTGTTTGCCAGAAGCCTGCTGGAAAGGTTGTAAGTGACAATCACATGACCCCAGAACTCTGCACCACTTAAATATATACTGGATGTCAAGCAACCAAATTTTGATCCCATAACCATGGGGACACTGTGTTGGTCTAGGACTGATTGTAAGTCACATTTTTTGGTACCAGTATAACTTTGAACAGTCAATAAATGAATGGTTGTAGGTTGAGGGCTACCTGCAATCTGATTCAGAGAAGCTTTCATAATTGATGATTTAGAAAAGAACAACCTGCAGTCCTATTCACACTTTCTTGGAAACAAGTATTTAGCTCAGTGAGAATTTTTTAGTTATCTATATAGGATTCCACTAATAATGTTGAGAAGAAAAGTATGTGATTTTCTTTATGAAAGATAGTGGGTGCATATAGAGATATAACAATTACAAGTTTGTATAATCTGTAATTAAATACATTACAATTACATGGCAGCTTCCTGTTTTCTTTGATTTTTGTGGAACATAATGCTTTCTTTGAAATTTTTATTCTACTTTGCTGCTTCTGTTGCTTTACTTGAAATAGAAAAGTGTTATTCATTTTGTGTAAAATAATATCTGTGTTTCTCAGAATGCAGACATTTCATAATACTTTGTATTTAAGAAATGGATGCAACTGCTGCATTGTCCAGATCAATATTTTGCTTATATTATAGCCAGCGCAGTAACTTTATTAGGCAGTACAAATATAAACAATGGGTAGCATATCTTTATCCATCAGTAGATGGATAAAGAACAGAGTACTTCTGGGCTTTCCAGGTCTTCATTATTTTATCCCTTCTTCCTTTACTCTAACGCCAAAATCTGAAAATGTTAAGTGATAATAAAACATTTCCCCAAACTTTTTATTCATTCTTACATCACAAAGTTGTCTCTCTTTGCATGTTTTCACCATCTGTTGCCCTTTTGTAATGAGAATCAAGTGGGGAGAGTTGCTATTTCAAGATAGCAATAGCACTTAGAGTTATATATCGCTTCACAGTGCTTTACAGCCCTCTCTAAGCAGTTTACAGAGTCAGCATATTGCCCCCAACAATCTGCGTCCTCATTTTACCGACTTTGGAAGGATGGAAGGCTGAGTCAACCTTGAGCCAGTGAGAACCAAACTGCCAACCTGCTGGCAGCCGCAGTCAGCAGAAGTAGCCTGTGGTACTACATTCTAACCGCTGCTCCACCATGGCTCTGCAAGGATATGCAAGGTTAATAATATATTCTATGTAGTTGTGGAACTGCCTATCAGAATAAAAGGTGACAGAACAGCAGTAGGGTATGAGGCTATTGGTCAGAGTGAGGTCATTCTAGACTTGTCCTGGTTTAGGTCATGGATGGATACTCCTATGCTTTGTTATTGTGCTGGACAATTTACTCATCAATACCATAATAGGGGACTTCTAGATGTTCCCTTTCCTCAGATAAAGTCAAGCTTTTGTTCTTGAAACTTTTCTCAAGTGTGACAATTATATAATCATGTTTGGAGTAAAACTGTTACACTACACTTGACCTTATCTGAGAGGCCTAGAAGCAATGTCTGAAAGATTGGACTACGACATCTCAGCTAAAATGGGCTGTTTTAGATTGTGTGTGTTGAACTTTTTTTTCAACACATCTTTTTTCCCTTGCTGCAAATAGGGGGGGATTTTTATCCCAACCTATTTTTGGGGGGGTTTTTATCCCAACCTTTTTTTCTTATGCAACTCAAGGTGGCAAACATACACAGTATTCTTCCCTGCTCATTTTTGCTGACAACAATTTGAGCCAGTCATTCTCTCTCAGCCTAACCCATCTCATAAAAATAATAGAATCCTAACATGAGACATCGCTGAGGTGGGATGACAAAATATAGAATCAACTGAAATAATCATGTCTTCCTCCAATTGTTTCCTATGGTGATGGAATTGGAAGCTGTTTATCTGAACACATACATTTATGCATGACACATTTTGATCTTTACAGGTTACTTTCCTGGCCATATTTGATCTCAGATGTGCTGTGATCTTGCTTGCTTGCTTTCCCACAGCATATTTAAGTAACCTCTGCTAATCTGAAAAGTCCTTGACCCAAGATCAGTAAGTTCTTACTGGGTTTAGTGATGCTGCTTTCAATGAAATACTATACTTTTTGAGAAGTTACAAAAGCTTGCTTTTTATTACAAGTAACTCAATACTAAAAATTATATAGTGTGTCAGCTATGCCAGTTAAAGATAATTAAATTAACAAGGATAACACATAGAACTGTGTTTAATATTTTGCATGTTCACTTGACTTTAAATGACTTTGCAGGTATATTTTGCATGTCTTAATTGAACAGATCTGATGTAATTGTTTACATGTGGGAGATACATTTCTTGACAGAATCAATTCAAGTAAAGCATTATTTCTTTCCTTGGAAGATTCTAGCCTTAGAACCATCTATTAAAATCTTTCTAAAATTGCAGACTCAGTTTTTCTAAAGAAGTACTTCTATTCTCTTAAGATCTTGTAATTTTAACTTGTTTTACTCACTACCCTCATCCTATGTCTCTATTCAGTTTTAATTAGAAATAGCACTTTGCCATGATACCTTTTTGCTATATTTATCACACTAAAAGCATTTTGCTTTGTTATGCAACTTTACTACTTGTCTGTCTTTTTCCTCTGAATAGCAGGTAGGGATGTAATTAGCTGGTTCACTTATTAGTAAATAGCAAGAATTCTTCTTACATTTGAAAGCTTAGTTGTATAAAACATTGCATGTTGAGTGTTATTTGAGTCCTTTCCTTAAGGGGCTGATACTGTATCAAATGATTCTGTGATAGTTTGGGAGAGGGCTATGCTGCATTGTGATCTTTGATAGGACCTGTATTTTTTTGTAATTCTGTTTATAATTTTATTGCTATGGATTTTACAAGTAAGAATGCAGGTTTGGTATCCCCTTTTTATAAATTATTGCCCAAATTTTGCTGGGCATTCTGTTGATAAACTGGGATTTAAATGTTTTCTTAAAATATGTTTCCACAGACAAAAATGTTGGTGAGTAAAGAGAGTAATGGTCCAGTGGTGACTGAAATAAAAAATAGAGTCTGCTGAGGTGTCCTAAATTTCTCTGTTCTCATTATTGAAGAGCTAGAAATTGGCAACTTTTATCATGAAAGAAGAGTATTGCTGCATATATTCATTAGGAAAATGAAGATAGGCATGTGTGAGCGTGAAGAACAGTATCCCCAATACATGCCCTTACTTTATTAATCACTGGTGAAAAATTGTTCTTTAGAGCCCCAAAGCCATAAATAATATATTGTAGATGGCCAAGGGAAAATATTATAGGAATTCCACAGCAATGAACACAAGTGTTATTATTATGGATTTAGGGTAAAATGTTCTAAAAAAGGTTCAGAAATATGAAATATAAACAAACAGTTACAGAAAGAAATTTTGATCAGTGACTCACAAATCAGTGCTTCTTGCATTAGCTATTGAGTACAGGAGCATGGTTCCATGAACCAAGTTTTGTTACCAGTTTACATGTTTAGGATTGCTCCATGAACGTCATACAGTCTACAGAGAGGACCGCAGTTGAGCCCAAAATTTCCATTGTAATCAGTATATGCATGCATTAAGTAAATATTTTTAATTGATTATAGGATTAGTAATGTTGATCACCAAAAGCATTTCTGTAGTATTAACATAGCATCCTGTCTAGTGCTGATAATCTTTTATTATAAAGTACATTAGTTAATGTCAATTTTAGATTCATATAACTTTTTAAAATTTAAACATTGTGAGAATAATTTTTTTCTAGAAATTAAATTGTTTTGAATTTGTCACTTTGTTTCAAATCTACTCTAGGTAGTGTAATAATAAGTGAGACAAATCAATAATGTGTTAATAGAACAGTAAAGTTAAGCTATATTTAATAAAACTATATAAAGATTATAGATAACTGCTTAATCTCAATTTTCAAGTCCTGTAATGCATAAAATGAAGCTAAGTTTGTAATTTTTTTCCTGAAATTGTGCAAAGGAATGGTGTATCACAATAATATTTTTGTATATACAGGCTGCATTTGCTAGAAATTATACATTTCAACCAACATTTTTATTGACATTTTTATTTTTAAATGAATTATTGTTAGTGTAATCATGCAATATACTTCCACTCCCCACAGCTTGCCTAAAGTAGTTAAAAGACGAGTAAATGCACTCAAGAATCTTCAAGTTAAATGTGCACAGATAGAAGCAAAGTTTTATGAAGAAGTTCATGAATTGGAAAGGAAATATGCTACTCTTTATCAGCCCTTATTTGACAAGGTAATATGTATGCTTTTACTATATAATGTTGAAAATGGGAGTGCCTGAAATTCCTATAGATTTTCTAATTTTGTAGTTTTTATTTCCCAAAAAAGAATTGTGGTTTACCACTTTATAAAAGGTATTGGGTTATATTAAATGGTAATCTGAAAGAACGATGGTTTGATCTTCCAGAGAAGTGAAATAATCAATGCTGTTTATGAACCTACGGAAGAAGAATGTGAGTGGAAAACAGACACGGAAGAAGAAATTTCAGTGAGTACTTATATGTTATTGGAAGTAGACTTAAAGGACAGTCCTGCCTTATTTCCTGGGATCACTAATAGGAAGGTACTCTAAAGCCCTTTTGTGTTTGCATTATGAAGCAGAAGGGATGGAGCAGTGGATTTTTATTTCTTTTATATTGTTTGTTTCCTTGTTCAAATTCCCTCCCATTGAAACTAACAGGAGAGAAGTGAATTAGATTAGATTAAAACCAATTGAAGGTTACATTTGGTGGGAAAATTAGTTTTGTATTCAGTAAGTTATGCATGGTCTTTAGGGACCTCCTGTTTTTTACTGTCTTCATAAATATAAAGATAGGAAATAAGAAAGTTACTGTAAAGAGGGGAATCTGAAGTCTAAGTTTTTTTAAACTTAGTTTTTGCGGTGGAAAATTTCTGATACCTCTCAACAGTAGTAGGAAAACATGTAGCCTAAAAGTAAGGACATTGTAGCTTATTGTCTGATATATAAATATACTTTGTAAACCTCTTTGAGATGTTTCTTAATGGGAAACAGTATATAAATATTTTAATTAAATAAAACAATGTTTACACAATCTTTGTTGCTGACTGTATACCACTAAACCTGATAGGTATTTAGCACTCAAATATTAGAAAGATTAACTTACTAATTTTAACAAGGAGGAAATGAAAGAGAAGGCCAAGCTTGAAGAGGAGAAAAAAGATCAAGAAAAAGATGATCCTAAAGGAATTCCTGAATTTTGGCTGACAGTATTCAAGAATGTCGATTTACTTAGTGATATGGTTCAGGTGAGAGAGTAAAGTTTTAATTATTTGAAATGTTGATGATAAACTAAACTTTAAGAATTAGAACTTATCTTATTCAGAACTAGGTAGCATGGACATCGTTAAAATATTTCTTCTGGGCTGTAGTTTTACTTTGTGTAATGTTCCATCAGTAATCCTTTTTGGGATTCTTCAGTTTGCATGTCTCATGTTTGGTCGAAATATAGCACTAAGTATATGATAAATTCTTCATTTCTGCACAAGTCTTTTTTATGTCCTAGGGAAATAAATATTTATGATAAATATATATTAGTACACCTGTGAAACTAACAATAAAATGGTTTGATATTAAATGTAATATGTTGCTCCTAATTTTCCTCTTTAATATTACCATATTATTTCCTACTTTGTAATTGCATTAAAAGTGTAAAAAGCATTGCCTAATGTATTGCAGTTTTACTTTACATATATAGGAACATGATGAACCTATCCTGAAGCATTTAAAAGATATTAAAGTGAAGTTTTCAGAAGCTGGAGAACCTATGGTAAGCTTGTATTGTTAAAAATATGTCTTCTATATGGATTATTATTAAATTTGTATACTAAATGACTCCCGATGACTCTGGATGGCTCCTAAATAAAAGCATTAAAAATAAGGAAAAAAATTCAGATATAAAAGAGAAGAAGAAAAGATGACAAAGATGAAAAGAACAAGACAGAAATGAAAGAGAAACATACCACATCATCTAAGAAAACACAATATTCTTTGCCAAAGATGTGAGTGAAGAGCCAGGTTTTTACAGTCCTCCAAAACCCTAACAGGCTGGGGCCATTTTGTATGGGGGGGGGAGAGGCTTATTTCAGAGGGCAGGTGCTGCTATAGAGAATGTGTGTTTCTTGAGTCACAATAGATTGTATGTGACCTGAGTGACTTCATAGCAAAATTAAACACAGGATGTGTGTAGCAATTTGGTATTTCATAACAGTAAAAACTTCTTTTGGATTAACACCTAAATTAAAGTGTTAAGTAATCAGAAATGTCTATCTCTAATGACCAGCCCATTAATTATGATTAGCATTATATCAGTTTAAAGCAAAAGCCTGTTTTTAACCAAGGTTCCTATGTTGCTGAACGTTTTAATCTTCAGCCCATAAGGATGCCTAAAAAAGATTTCAAAGAATTTATTTATAAGTTCACTACCTAGTTAAGCATATACAGATAATTTATTTTGGTGAGAGTTCTATTGAAATTATACTATAGGGAATTCTTCAGAGTAAGTTCTCTAAAATGACATTAATAGCATGTAAAACTAGTATTTCTTTGAGATAACACAGAGGGGAGAACTAGTTCTTTAATAGATACAGAATTCCTATTCAGCCATAATTGTCGGCCTATTGTGGGGTTTGGGAAAGATTGAAGGAAGATGGACTTTGTGTTCCTTGAAGAAATAAGAATATTGTGCAAAATAATATAAAAGTTGTCAACCTCCATTTATGGCTCTTGGATAATTACAATTATAATTATAATTACAATTCAACAACATTAAGAACTGATCACTTCAAAGGCAGAATCCTTGGATAAAACAATAACATTAATAAAGAACATAATGGAGTTTTGTTTTGTGATTCAGATTATAATTATGTATACTTATTCTAACTTGTACTTTTTCAAAGACTTTTACTTTAGAATTCCACTTTGAACCTAATGAATTTTTCACAAATGAAGTAGTAACAAAAACATACAGAATGAGATCAGAACCTGATGATTCTGATCCTTTCTCCTTCGATGGACCAGAAATTATGGGTTGCATAGGGTAAGTGTAATTTTGTATAATAAGTGGCCAAGAACTAAGCTATATGGCCTCATAAAATATTTAAATAAATACACATAGTCCTTGGGTCATTCATTCTGTGACTATTTAAAGTTGTGATTGGGCTGAACAGATAGTTCCAGTCATTGCAATGTCCTTACAGTCACTTGATTACAATCTGGGTTTTTTGTGCCCAGCTTGCTTTTAATGACATTGAGCTGAGGTTATATGATTGCGATTTCCAATATTCCCTGCTGGCTTTCCATAGAGTCAGTGGGGAAGCCACTAGGAAGTTATGGTCCTCACTTAACGATGGCAACCAGGCCTTCCAGAACTGCCATCACTGACATAGTCATGTGACATGCTTTATGACCACCTAGCTTACAATTGGTGATTCTGGTCCCAAATGCTGTCAAGCCAAAGATTAATGTAACTTAATTATTCACAGGTAGTTGATGTTTACCAACTGCCTCATTCATTGACCGTTAAAAGGTACATTTGAGCTGTTCCTCAGTCAGGTGATTGCCATTATATTCAGTACACATTGTACTATGTCTGATTTATTGTTTTTCTTTCCTCTCTTTGCAGAAAGATTAGAGAGGAAAAAATTACAAGAAAGTAAACAGACACACAATAGGGAATGCACATTGAAAACAATGTGCTGGCAGCAGCAAGCTCACTGCACAACCAACTCAGTGTATTCCCCATTGTGTGCTTGCTTACTCTCTTGTATTACCTTCTTTCCCAATCTCTCCAGTTTGCATGGGTGATGAGAACAAGAAGAGAAGAAAAACTAAATTGTATGATGTAGAAATTAATTTACCATTGTTTCTATTGATCACCCATTAATGTTATCTTGGCCAGAAACCATGTGTTTGCTAAAACTCAAAGAGCAAAGGTTGCAATTTTATATATGGGTAATCTTCAACTTACGATTGTTTGCTTAATGACTGTTGATCACAATTTATGTTTTTTGCCAGAAACAGGAGTTTACTTCCAGTTTCCAGAAAAAAACCCTATTGGGCGTCCTTAATGACTGTGACATTCATTTAACTACTACAATATTTGTTTAATGACCATGGCATTTGTTTAATGACCTCCCCCCCAAGGTAAAATCTGTCATGGTCACATGATGATCGTTTAACACTAGCATAACTTACCATCTTAGTTCTGGACTCAGTTACTGCTGTAAGTCAAGGACTACCCATAGAAGCAAAAGGTATAGAACAAGAAACTGATAACACCAAGCAAAAAGAGGAACCATCACACTAAACAAATACAGCTGATAACAAGATAAGCCAGAGTATCAAATGCAGAGCTGTAAGCAGTGCTAAAAGGGTCTCTGCTAAAAGAGTACCAGAATCATTGGAAATTAAAGCAGGCATTGCTTCATAAAGGATAAATTTGAAGCAAGCAAATAAATACCTACATCAGCAAATAGATAGTAACTAAAGTTTCTAAGACCAGGAGATCTCAACAATTAAGATTACAAATCATAGCTGTTTAAAGTAAAGTGCAATTCTTAAATGAGAACCATCCAAAATAGGACTATTGCTGAAGCAGGCATAAGTATGTATGAACATATTTTAATGTTATAAAATGAATGTACAGACATCAGTACAGTAAGTTACCTTTAAATGGGCATACGAATAGGCTTTTTGCTCTAAAGAAAATAAACATATTCTGTGCTTAGCGACCCTAGTGTTGGAAATAGCAATGTTAAGAAATAGGGCACTTACATTTTCTGTGTTATAACCTTGCACACTAAATTCTTACATAATTAATGCAATTAAAATGCCCATTTAACTTGCTTTCAGGTTACTGTGAATCTTTTGCTTTATTTTTTCTCCTAGTACTTGAATTAGATGAAATTTATAAGAATAATGGAAGATGTTTTCTCATAGCATCTGTTCTAACTTCATTATCATTATTGTTTATTCCTGGGTGAGTGCCTAGGTTAATCTTTCCTAACCTAGCTCTCTACTAGGTATGCTAGGTTAAAGTGTTTATATTTCATTGTGCTGCATTGGAGAGTGGTGGATATAGTGCAATATATCTAAGGCAACCATTTAAATTGTCTTAGATGCTGAACTTTTCAGCACCACTTGCCAGATTATCAGAATGCCATAGTTTCATTGGGGATTCAAACATCTGTTTTGGACTGGGATGGTAGATTTTTCATTTTGCAGTATTAAGTAGGAAATGTATAGAGGAATTGTTACGTGTGCTTTCATCGTAACTTTATGGCAGATTGAATACATTGCAGAATTCTGAATTGTTTAGTATGTATGTGAAATTTCCAGAGAGAGAAAATCTATTTTATGTTGTGTGCAGAAAAAGAAAGATGTACTACATTAGTCATTCCTTAGTATTAAAGAATTACATTCTGAGAAATCTAAATTAACTTTGTTGTTCATACAGTTGAATTACTCATGTATTCAGGATCCATTTTAGTTATGTGGTTGTTGTATGATACTATGTGCCAGGACTATAATAGTTAAAGTGAACATATAGGTATGTATGTACTTGGTTTCATAACAGTTTTTCCATAGGTGCCAAATAGACTGGAAAAAGGGGAAAAATGTTACTTTGAAAACTATAAAGAAGAAACAAAAGCACAAGGGGCATGGAACAGTTAGAACAGTGACAAAAACAGTTTCCAATGATTCCTTCTTCAATTTTTTCAGTCCTCCAGAAGGTAAACTTAAATTTATTTACATTATATATAAAAAAGAACATAGATTAAAATTCCTATAATGTCACAAATGAAAAAAAAACACAGCTATTGAAGTAGCATCGAGTTAAATAATAAAATTACTGTATAGTAAATCAAGAATGTTTTGGTGGTTGGCTTTGACACTTGAAAGGTTTTCTAGAAATAAATATTCCATAGCCTGCAGGACCATATTTGAGAAGTCTTTGACTTGTGCTTAAACCATCCTGAAAGCAGAACATCATGGAACAAAGCTTCAAGGATAACTGAAGAGGTGGAACTGCTTATGTGGGAAGCAGGATTTCAAGCATTTTGTTCCAAACCATTTTAAGATTTTACAAATGATCATAAGAATCTGCATTACAGAAACTTACTGAAAGTCAGCATAACATGGAAGTAATATCCCCATGAAATGGAGACATTTGAGAACAAAGCTTAATTAAAGATTCTTTGTCTGCACTTGATTTTTAAATAGGAGTGCAGTCCCATTTATACTACTCTGTATTCTAATACCCATCAATTAGCAGTGCCTCTGTTTCATCTAACTTTAGCAGATTAGGCTACATGATATTTTATATAATGGCATTTGGGACATCTTTTGTCTTTGTTACATGGAAACAAAAGGTGGGTACTTCAGGTAGTTACTGCAGTTAAATAATGTAGCATTCTTAAATATATAATGTTACATCTTTTTTTCATTTCAGTTCCTGAAAGTGGAGACTTGGTAAGTTTCACAGTGATTGTCTTTATGAATGAAAACATCACTTTTAAATTTTTTCATTGTAATAAATGTATCCCTTTGCTTCTTTTGAACAAGTTTTATTAGTTTTTTAATTTTTACATCAAGGTGCTTGGGAAACAACGTGGTGATGGGGTAATTAATCATTCAAAAACAAAATTGTACATATATGGCTCAGGTTAATTCTTTAAAGATTCCCTCTCTATTTCCCTCAATTAATATAACATATTCAAATTAATACACTTCTAAATAAAGTTCAATCAGTCAAAAAAAATTATCAATAGCATTTCACCTATATAAGTCCAAATCCTGTTTTTAAGCTTTACTAACTTACAGTTACCATAATCCAATTTAGCCTTAAATAAACATATTATTTACACTTTGGGTATCCCTAAATTCCCTTGTTTCATAACATAATAGTTATGTCTAAAATAAACATATTATTATACAGTTACATTCTTACATTACCCAAGTAAATTCTATTTCTTATTCTAATAACTCATTTATTAATGCCATGTCTTCCTTTATCACAATCCATTTTCTTGTTCTCCTTCGATTGCAAAGTGATTATCATACCTAAAATAAAAATATTACTCCCAATATATTTCAGATATATATTCTATAAATCAATCCATATCTCTAAAAAGCCTTTTTGACCCATTAAGTAAAATTTAAATCCCATCAAAATAATTATCATTCCTAAAACAAACATATTGTTCCAAAAGATACCTTCTTACTATATTTCACATATATGTTCTATTTCTTATCCTAATAACTCTTTATATAAAACCTCTTCCTTATTACAATTACAAACTATAATCTAGTCCAGTGATGGTGAACCTTTTAGAGACCAAGTGCCCAAACTGCAACACAGAACCCACTTATTTATCGCAAAGTGCCAGGGCTGCATCAGCATTGTGGCGCCCTCGGGGGGGCGTGGCCCACTAGGTAGGCGTGGCTGCAGTGGTCACGGCAGATTGGTGAGTGTGGATCCCTGGGGGGCCAATGCCGCTTGCTCGCTCACTTCCTGCCCTGTTGCTTCCAAACACCACATGCTCCCTACTCTGGTGAACTCTGCTGGGGCAATGGCATGCATGCCCACAGAGAGGGCTCTGAGTGCCGTCTCTGGCACACGTGCCATAGGTTCGCCATCACTGATCTAGTCAGTAATTCATCTCAGTTAGTATTAAAATCAGTCAAAATCTCTAAAAGCCTTTTTAACCTATTAAGTAAAATTTTAAGTCTCATTTTTGAATCTAACTCTGGCTTTCTTTTTTGTGCCAGACAGGTTTCCATAAAAGAGCCTCTATATCATCAAATCTCAGTGTTTGATTAGGAGTGTTTATCAACAATTCAGTCTGGTCGTACTTCTCTTCTTCTTCCAGTATCGCCTGAGTAGTATGATCAGTTTTGTTCAATGTTGTGATTACTAGTTGGTTATCCACATTATCACAGTTTTCAATACCTCGTGTTTGCAAATCACTTCCTGTTGCTTTTGGCATTACAAGTGTTTTAATTAAAGTCATTCTTTGGTCGTCAAAGTTCTCAATGAGTTGTACGTAGAATTGTGTAATGGCCTCTTTGTTGATTTGTTCCTCTTCTGTTGTTTTTTGACTTATGAAGTAGTCAATTGGAGTCTGGAAATCAGTTTGAAGTTTTGGGGCAAGGGCTTTTATTTTGGAATTCACTTGCTCAGTAGCTTCAAAAATTTTTTCCAGTATAAGTTTATAGTTCAGTTGTGGGTGAGATTCCTCCATCTCATTAAATTGTGCGTGTTGTTGCATACAGGCCTCTTTGAAGTTGATCTGTTCCTCTCTATTATTCCTTGGCCTATAAGTTGATCAGTTAAAATTTGAGGTTCAATTTGTAGTTCTGGAATATCATCTTTGGTATTCATCCTAGAGTTCATTTGCTCCACAACCTCTAAGATTTTTTCCAATATAAGCTTATAGTTAAAATTCCTCCATTTCAGTGGTGAAATAATCTTTTAGCCTTTTAGTGGAGGCTATGTTTACTAACAGTCAGCCAATATCCACCTCCACAGTTTCTAGTAGGCAGTTTCACCACCCAGCTGTTTCAAATCCTTTATTTTTTATAATAATTTAAAGGTCAAACCCAGCCTCAAAATCAAAGAGGAAATACAATTGCAGTGTCAGCTTTCGCCACAAGATGTAGGCTGCAAAATCTGTTTTCCAGATTCCAATACAGTTTTATCCAGTTAAGAAAAAAAACACACCAATATTCTCCAGCTTAATAAGTAGATAGAGTAATAAAAAGTAGAGTGGTAAAGTTCTATAGTGGGAATTTTTTCGGGACCCCAGAGTATCCAAGAATAAAAATAGTCAGTAAAAATTAATTATTTTGTCTTTGTTTGCAGAGCTCTTTTTCCCCAGTAAACAGAATCTGCTCTCTCAAAGCAGGGAAATAATTCCAAAAGCTTTTTACAGGGAGATAGTTAGGGTAAAGAGAGGGAAGGAAGGGTCTCACCCGGATCTTCTTAGATGTTCTTCTGACTTTCGGCTGGTGCGGCTAAGTGATCGGCCATATTAATGGCCAATCTTTTCTCCGTTGGCCCCAAGGAACTGCCTCGGACCGCGGAAGGAGCTGCCGCCCTTCCTCGGTCGATGAGAGTCCTCCTCATCGATAGTCACCCCTCCAGGGTGACTTTTGACCCTGTTAAGGGTCTACCGGCGAAGAGAAACCGGCTGGCGAAGAGACGACTCTGCGCGACCGCCAGCGCTGCGATCTGGAACCGGAAGTCTATCCATTTGCTTGTATATACATATACATACATACATATCAATACCCATACATGCACACCAATAAATACAACAATATTAAATTATCACAAGTTCCTAAAAACAGATTGATTAGATTGTTAATGTGAAGGATTCATGCAGTCTTTGGCCATTCTTTCATGAAAATACACCTCTTAATTCCTAGTACTCCAGGAAGTAAATGTGATATTACTTGCCATTTATGTAAGTACATGTAGACAGCATTGCCCATACTGTATGTATGAAAGAAGCTAATACAGACGACATATTATCTACTTATGAGTTAAAACTTATAAAAATATGTGTGGGAGAGTCCAAAAGATAATGTAAAAGTATAACTTAAGGAAAAAGTATTGTAACCATACAATAAAAAAGTCATCATATATGAATTCATACAGTATTGCAGGGTTTTGGTTTTTTTTTTAGTAAGAATTAATTTATATCTGATCAACTGATGCTGCTGCTAAGGAGACCTCACTAAAATCAGCTACAAGGAAGGTGTTCTCTGGGATGACTTTAATGCTCTGAAACTCTCTCTCCATTTATATAAAGTTTTCACCCACTCTAAACACGTGTATATACAATTTGAAAACTTATAAAACTTATAAATTTACATTTCTTTTTTGCTATAAACTTCATATTAGATTAGTATTTGTAATGATTTGAGTAATGTTTTATTGTTATTTATTGATTAGTACAAACTTTAATTAACACACTTTTGTAGACTACGGCAGGTTCACTGCCAGGAGAATCCAGAATCAAATTTGATCATAAATATTTTGTGAATTTAAGAATTCAATATTTCTTGGTAGGCCAATAAATGATTTTAAAAAACATTAATTAATTAATTATACAGTAAAGTGACTAGACCAGTATTTCTCAACCTTTGCAACTTTTAAGAAGTATGAACTTAAATTCCCAGAAGTCTTCAACCAGAATTCCCACTCTGGCTGGGGAATTTTGGGAGTTGCAGTCGACACATCTTAAAGTTGCCAAGATTGAGAAAGGGAATAGAAAATGCTGCTGACACTAAAAGATGTTGAATAAAATGGTATATTTGCATTTAGTAAGTACAGATAATGGCACTATATTTATTAATTTACTTATGCAGGATGATGATGCTGAAGCAATTCTTGCAGCTGATTTTGAAATTGGCCATTTTCTACGGGAGCGCATAGTTCCACGATCCGTATTGTATTTTACAGGAGAAGCCATTGAAGATGATGACGATGATGTAAGTTGTGTTTTAATTTCATCTACATCAAAATTATTATATTAAATTGATTTAAAGCTAGATTGGCCTGTAAGTAAATATGCATACATATATATCCACCTTACATTCCCTTTCAGGCTGAACAGCGATACGCAGAACATAGAAAAGAAATAAAAACAAATGAAATTAAGGGCTGATAATAAGAGAATTTAGTGACAAAATTGCAACTATATGCATTTAAATTAAAGTAACAATTTTTCAGAAGATCAATCTTAGTTACTCATTATTTTGCTTCTAATTGAGTTTTGTTGAGCTCAGTTTGCTGTCAAGTATTGTGATGATAAGCCTTAAAACTCTGAAATTGAAGTTGCTCCATTAGACTAGGAGGATATGAAATCATTTTGAAAAATCATAGAAGCTGAAGGGCTCCAAATTTAAATTAATTTTAGCCAATAATTCAAAACTACACCTTGCATCAGTTTCTGGAAGGATG
This sequence comes from Crotalus tigris, assembly GCF_016545835.1. Classification (NCBI taxonomy): domain Eukaryota; kingdom Metazoa; phylum Chordata; class Lepidosauria; order Squamata; family Viperidae; genus Crotalus; species Crotalus tigris. The sequence goes on from NW_024096663.1 coordinate 1,522,618, forward strand.
AAACTTGCTTCCTATTTCAATACAGAATTTGGCACACCTTGAAGTACATCAAACATTCCTGATAGTTGTATTCTGTGGTAGAGTTTAATAGTGATTTTTGGGGATAAAAGGTGCTCAGATATCATTAATTCTTACAGATATGGAAATATGCCACTTGAAAATTACAATGGAATAGTTTTGAGGAAGAATGATATTGATATATCTAAGCTCCATAAGGTACTGTATTTTCCGGCGTATAAGACGACTTTCTAAACCATGAAAATCTTCTCAAAAGTTGGGGGTCGTCTTATACTCCCAGTCGTCTTATACGCCAGAAAATATGGTACATCAAAGCAAGCTCCCCCGTATCCTGCGCCCCATGCTCCTCAGCCTTTGGCATGGGGATTGGCTGTCTGGATGAGAGTTTAAGTGTCCCACACAGCCAAATAGCCCTAGAAAAGTGTCCCTCCGAGAAACAGCCGGGAGGAAGGGGCGAGGTTGGAGCGTTGGCAGACCAATGGCGGGAGAGGAACACTGGCGGAGAGCCAGCTGAGTAAGAATGTCTGTGTTGGGTCAGCGGCGGGGGCTTCCCAAGAAGAAGTGCCCCCGCCCCCTTGCTGCCAAATTGCTGCTCAGTGCTCGCAGAAGGCCAGCGATTTCGCAGGAGCGTCCACCCTCGGGCGGGGATCCTGCCCCTCCCAATCTAGGGCGCTGGAGGGAGGCGGTGCGAGCGGGGCTTTTCCTCCCCTGGGGAAACCCCCCCACCAGCCTCTGCTTGGGTGGGCGGCAGGAGCAGCTGGTGGGAGCCAGCGGGCTGCGCAGAGGGTGCCACTTCCTCGGGGTTGACTGCACCCGGTGCCATCGCGCTGAGCACCAGAAGCCCTGGGACTCCAGCGGACGGACACTCAGTGTTTCCTCCTCTGTGCTCGGCCGCTTCTTTGGCAGGCTCTGTCATCTGCACAGCGAGAGCACCAGCCACGGCAGCAGGTTGCCAAAGAAGCGGTCGAGCATGGAGAAAATGGTTCCAAAGTCTCTACCTGTTGGACAGCTGGGCTTGGCTAGCGCCGCGACCCGCTTTCCTCCCCCCTCCTGCTCTCCTTTAATCCTCCCTGATCGGCACCTAGAAGAATGACCTCAACTCCACCATGGAGATCAACAGCGTCGGTAACACGGGGGTGTTCAGTGGCCTCTACAAAATGGCAGTCTCGGCCTCCGACAATCCCATCGGGCCATCCCCGCTGCAGGGCATCCAGCACCAGGGGCCCCAGCCCAACTTTGGCTTCACCGTCAACTGGAACTTCTGGCTCTGCCAGAAGGCCAGGATTGTGTTCTTGTGTGTCTGGGGGGGGGGAATCTCACCTCTGATGGTAGAATATTCTGGGGGGGGGGGGCGCACAGCAGAAATGTTCTGGAGCCCAGCAGCAGAAATTCTTTGACCAGTGAGATCCAAATTAGGCTGCTTCCACTGGAATGAGAGGGGCCAGCTAGTCCCATTGGGGTGAGGCAGTTCCTCATATACTGCAAAGCTTCACAAGTGCACTCCCATGCTTATTATGGGATGTTACCCAGCTACATTTGTCTTCAGCAGATGAGGAACAAGCAATGAAATATAATGAAATGCTAATGTATTTAGGACTTACATTACTTTTATTAGAAAGTTAAAGTACCCGTATTTTCTGGCGTATAAGACAACTTGCTAAACCATGAAAATCTTCTCAAAAGTGGGGGTCGTCTTATACGCCCAGTTATCTTATACTCTGGAAAATACGGTAGATAATTCAGAGCTTTTGCCTTGTATATCTTGTTGCTGGTGTATGATTGTTGCCATTTTGTCTTGTAAAGCATAGCATGGCTTTTTTTTTTTTTTTTTTATAAATTCTACCTTAGAATTTCTGTTTTTATAAATTCTACCTTGGTTGATTTTGACCTGATGTGTGAAGCAAACCATAATGCAGAAGTTTGTTCCATTTGTGAAATGCTTAGTTTTTGATCTGATATAACCATATGACAATATAAAAATGGATTCTGAATGACTAGTGCTTTTTCCTGAGAGAATTTTAAGTTGTTCTTCAGTATGACAGATGCCAAGCCTATTAGCATGAAGATATACTTTAACCTGCCATTAAAAAGAACTGTAGATAAACTTTGCACAATAACAAGCAGGAATTCTAATTGAAGAATCAGAGTGGAAAAACATTTGGAACAAGCAAACAGATCTTAGAGAACATTGTGCTTCTTAAGATGGCTATACTCAGTTTAACAATTATGATGTCACTTTTGCTTCAAAAACTTTAAAAGCCACTGGACATTTCCTTAGAGTAAAAATATCCCTCAGAGTGAAAGATATGCTAATCTTGCTTATGTGGAAAATAGGACATTTCATTGGTTTCAACTTGAATTGTGTATTTGAACTTTTTATTTTCAAGGCTTTAAATCTACTTAAAAATAATGATAGGAAACGATCTCTACAAAACAATCCTATATGAATTTACTCTGAAGTAAGTCCTGCCTTTACTTAAGACAGGGGTGTCAAACTTGCAATGTCACGTGATGTGTCACGATGTATCGCAATTTTTTTGCCATTGCTGGCAATGGGTGGGCACGATTTTGCTATGATGCATTCGGCCCACGGGCCGGCAGTTTGACACCCCTGACTTAAGACCAAAGAGGGAACCTGCTGCCTTTTAGATATTGCTGAGTTTCAGCTTGCAGCAGGCCCACTAGCATGGCTAGAAATGAATTCTGAGAAGTGTAACTCATCATCATTAGTAGGTCTATAAATTCTTAACTTTGATTTTAAGGCTAGCTGCTAAATAAGTTTACAGAAGATAACTGTTAATTGGAGGCTTTTTTTTAATTAAAAGTTGTGGTCTCGGAGCTTATACATTTCTGATTGATCTTTTTTCACTTTCTAGTATGATGAAGAAGGTGAGGAAGCTGATGATGAGGTAGGCTTTATTGTGGATTTCATAAACTTTAATAAATTGATTTCAGCAACTTAAAGTTATAGAAAAAAGTAGCTGAGGGGAATTTTAGTCTTGCTGTATGTGGCCAAATATACTTATATACACATGTGTTTTAGGAAGGGGAGGAAGAAGCAGATGAAGAAAATGATCCAGATTATGATCCAAAGGTATGTGACCAGTTCATACCTTCCTGAGTAATTGCATTTAGAGTTATTGCCTGTAATCTGTAAATTCCTGTAGCAGACCTGTTTGAACACTGATGTATCTTTTTCTTTCTTCAACAGAAGGACCAAAACCCAGCAGAATGCAAGCAGCAGTGAAACAGTGTGTATGTGGCCTTGAGGATTATCTGCACTGTAATAGCCTAAATACAACTATTAGTTACTTACAGCCTTATGTTTTGTATCTTGGTAGAATTAAGTAAACATTTTGTTAAAACAAACTGACAGAACCGGTTTAAAATGTAGGTTCCTTGTACCTAGCATTTTAATAGTACTTTTCTGCCGATATGTAGAATGCAGTAAATCCTAAAGCATGAATTATTAATTCATTGCTATATATAGTTTGGTTCTAGTGAAGTCTGTTGTCATGTAGCTATTAGACTGCAGCTGTGAAGATATCAGAACTCTTGACGGAGACCACTATTCGTTTAGAAAAGATCCTTTCCCAGAGAACCAACCAAAGTATTTTTGGCCCAGTAGTTTAAATGGGTTTAAGTCTGCTTGCACTGGCTGTGCCTTCATTACTTTGTCATAGAAATAGCAGTGACTTGTACTAATTAGGAAATGACATACGTTTCAAATTTCATAACTTCCATATCAACTGTTAATTTCCATCAAGACCACATTGAATGTTCATAATTGTTTGCTTGTTTATGCTCTAGGTTTTTGTATTTTGTGATGGTGACCTACAAAAAATCTTTAGAAACATCATATTAAGATTGTTTATCACTGGGATGTGAATAAACCTAGTATTTTCAGAAACTAGTTGTACTTGTGTGTACATTTTAAAATCTTGTAAGCAAAACATTTACTGTTGGAAGCAATCTTTACATATATACATATGTCAAATTCTGTATTTCTGCATAAATTCATTTCATTAGGTCTTGCATTTTGCATAAATGTTGTGTTTTGACAATATTGTATCTTGATTCAGTCACTTGCACCTATGCCTCCTCACAGCAAGGTGGAGAATTTCCTCAACCAATCTTATAGTCATAAATGCTCGCCATTAATATGTTGCCTTAGGTTATTAAAATTAGTTTAGCAATAAGTCACCTTTACAGCTCTAACCTTAAAGCTGATTTCTGCAATCTGATTATATCTAGGTGTGTCAAACTACTGCTGCCAGTTTCCAATCAATATTGTCATGTTAGATGAAAAGTCTAATAATGCAACACATTGGGACAGCATTAACATGATTCTTGAGTGATGCCTAGAAGCAACTTGATTTCTTAAAATAATTTGTTCGCTTTCAGATCTTCTAATTTTATTGATTTTATAAAAATGTGTCATTATTACCTTGTTTGTGAAACCAATGATAACCATTTTTTTCTTAAAAAGAATGATCCGTACTTGACTATTTGGCGTAAATAATAATCTTTAGTCAAACTACTTTTCTAATAGACCTAAATCAACACTCAAATGACAGAATTGAAGAAAGGCAGAATTTGGAATGATTTGTAAAAATTGGTGGTACTGTAGAATGACCCAATTACAGAAAAAACAATGATTATGTTCCGTAGCAGTATCTTTGTATCTATAGGAACCTAGGATTTACATTGCTGAAATTCATGGCATTCAGTTAAAAATAATAAAATACACATGAAACTCCTAGTTGTAGAAAGGTTAGCTGCCCTGCATATCTGTTTTGTAAACAGATTTGGAGAGGAACTTTGTTTCTGGAGAAGCATTGGATAGGTAAGCCATTGCTTATAAAGTAATACCTGGTTAGTTGTTAAAACACACTCTCAGTTTCATAATCTATTCAAGCTGATAGAAAAAAAGTACTAGTTTTTATTTCTCTGATGATCTGTATGGCCCAAATTTGACTTATAACTGGTTGTTTTATATGGAGACTGGTATTAATGAAAGTAAGTCTTAACAATGACAACATTGTAACAATAAAAAATTACTTTCATGGCAAGTGTTGAAACAATGTACAGTACATTAGAATTGCTATGTCAAAACTATACTACCAATAATAATGACTTGCCTTTCTTGGGGATTTTGTTATCTTCTGGAATTTTTTGTTTTCAATTTCCTAGGATCTGGATTTGTTATTACTATCGTACCCAAGTACTGATTATCCAGTTTTGTGGCATTTTGGTGAATGCTCTGGAAATTTAAGATCTTATTTTATACTTTTGATTGCAATGCCATTGATAGAAATCATCTAGAAACTGTTAGAAGAAACTATAGAAATTTCTTGGGTTCAGATAATGGGATCACAGGATATAATATGTTTTATTAACACATCTGTGGAACACTTAAGGTTATTGAGAAAACAAATGTCTTCCCATTCTGACATGTATGGGAGGAATGATTAAAAAAAATAGCAGACTTTTTTTATCTTTGGCAATAAACTTGAAAACATTTGTGTTTGTGATAGAGATGCTTGTCTTATTTTTTTAAAAAAAGAAATGTGCTTTGGGCTTAGAAGGCAGGTGTCCTACAGTGGAGCTTTCAGTTTTCTAAGTGTGATAGCTCTGTTCAACAGTTCAGAAATCAAAATAGTCAAATTATTGCACATTCAAGGCAATAGAAGATTGACCAATCTTGTGTTTTTATATAAATGCAAGCTTTCTGCTCTCAGAAAGAGTAATAATAACATTGGCTAATTACCACCTCAGAATCTGACAAAACACTTGGAGCTGCTATATTTGCATGAGAAGATTGATCAAAGAGAAGCTGAAAAAAGATTGGATATTTCAGTGAGGCAGTGATCTGAAACATAGCCTTCAAATCAACTAAGAAATGCAGAGGAGAGAGATAGAAAGGTTTTGGAAGGCTGTCGCAGTCACCAGATTAAAATATTGTTCAAAATCTGAAGGAATTTAAATAAGCGGTACATGCAAGGAGCCCAAAGAATATTTCTGAGAGTATTTTTGCCAAGATGAGTAGTAGATAGAAATTCTGACAGCAATAATGGGAACACAGCCTGTAATAATGCTTGGAAGCTGTTATTTCTGCTGTATGGATAGGAATTTTTCACCTCCATGCTCATTTTTTAAAGCTATGGCTAGACTCATTCATAGAAATATACTATGTACTAATCATATCAGCTTGCATTCCCAAAGACATTGATTGTAATACAAATACAGTAAAGTTTTGCATACAATAGTATGCAAGTGATTCCAAGATGCCAGATCTGAGATACAACTCCAGGCCTACTTGCAAAAAAAAAAAAAAAAGTCACTTTTCAGTTTGATTTTATGCCCTTTGGTTATGATGCAATATTTCAAATATTTGAAATGTCATATTTGAGTGGCTTGAGTTAAAATTTTGTCTTTTTGTGGGAGTATGAAGTAAAATGACCCTAAATTTTCATTTAAGATTGTCTAGAATGTTGATAGTTTTCTTAAACGGTTATGTGTCACTTCCAGAAAAAACTGCTAAGAATTTTTTTTTATATATAAAACTGCATGGTTTAATTAAAGTCACAAAAGGATTAAAAAAAACAGGGTTAGTGGGAAGCAGATGAAGAGACATATATCCCATTAAGCAAATCAGAAATGTGCTTAGAGTTAACCTTGACACTAGGAGGCGTACGTGTGCTATAGTGTCTTGATATCAAATTAAAATTTGTCATAGGCTTTGTGCACATAATTTTATATGATGTATCAGCAGTTTTCCATTTCTTCACATAATGGAAATAGAGTTTTCTGAATGTTAGATGGGTTTGTTTTCTAAAGTGATAAAAATTTAGGAGAATTTTTTATTCTGCCTCATTCTCCCTCACTCCAATAATTGCAATCCTGTTACCCTAGATGGGGTCTTGGCCCAAGGTCATTTAATGAGTTTCCATAATTGAAGATGAATTTGAACCTAGTTTTCCAGATATCAGTTCAACATTTCATATTTGCTTGCAAACATGACAGTAAGAACAATCAGTGGAACAGCCTGCCTCCAGAAGCAGTAAATGCTCCAACACTGTCCAAAATGGTGTAGGGTTTCCTGCCTGAGCAGGGGGTTGGACTAGATGACCTCCAAGGTCCCTTCCAACTTTACTACTATTACTATTACTACATCTGGCAGCATCTCTGAAGAGACCAGGAATCTTTTGGCATGCAGTGAATGTGGTCACAGACAGACACAAACAAGGTCTGCCTACCTCCACAAGAATTCTTAATACTGTTTCTAGGCTGTTACAGCACTATAATATGGGAAATTGTGAGGTGCAGAATTTTACATTGGCCCAATATGTCCTAAGAGATGCAGGGTGGAGCATACCCCAGGTTAGCCATCTTGTTGAAATTTGTTTGTTGTTGCTGCTGATCTTGATGGTTTTTAATGGTTTCTAATTTCAATAATGGGAAGCCAAAACAAAAAAAGTTACATGGGAAAAAGGGACAGACAATGGGTACAAAAAGAATAGGCATATAAATTCAGGAAAACAGGTAAAATTGAAATGAATAGTGAGCATGTACAAAAAGAAAATGAGTCAAAACCTTTTTAATGATTATGTTTCCAAAAAGGATATTAACAACTAATAACAAGGCTTTCAAATATATGTCATATTAATGCAACCCCTTAGTTATATATATATATAACTAATATATATATATAACTAATAAAACAAATACATACATACATACATACATACATATATATATATTCGTGTGTGTGTGTGTGTGTGTGTGTGTGTGTGTGTAAAATGGGCCCATTTCCATGGGAAGATAGCATTGTTGAGTGATGAAACAAGTAGGGAAATATTAAGGCCTGGAGATTCTTACATCAGCAATCTGAAATGTAATGTTATCCTACTAATGAACAAACACTTGTTTCTCCAGACTTTTTTTTTGACATTCAGGCAAAATAAGTACAAATTAAGTACATTTCATATTTATAGAACTAGGAACATTGTCTATTACATCAGCAATGGGATGTAGTACCAAAGGTAGTAATGAGCGTTCTGCAGTTGTAAACTTCTGAACAATAATCGACTAGTAAGTCCCTTTCCCCTGAAATAACTTATATGTATGCTTCGTAATACTGCTGTGTGTATGCTATGATTTATTAACAAACGTGAAATAACTTTGCTGTTAGTATGTAATAGAAATTGAAATGAACGTTCCTTTTAGGTTTTGAACCCTAGAGTGGTTGCTTTCTGGCTTGTATGAATGACATCCAAGTAGCAGGCAAGCATTGGGTTTGGTTTTTATTAGGCATTTCTCATAACCATTAAAACACACATGCGCGCGCCCGAAAGGCTTTCCGTGTTGGGTTCAGGCATCCCTGCCCCCGAATGGTTGCAGCATCTGGGAGTGTTTTCTGGGAGCAGTTGGTGTGTCCGCGAGCATCGGCAGAGCAGCGGGGTTGGCTTCCCAACACGCGGCCTCCGCAGGCTGCGTGTTCCAGAGGGGAAGCCAAGACGCCAGCCTGCCGCCGTCAGTGACAGCTCAAAAGTGGTCTTTCTCCTGAGGGGCCTCCTGAGTTCCAGGAGTGAGAACGGCTCGGCTGTCACCGGAGTAAGGCTTTGTTCTCTGGCGCTGTTGCGACCGGGAACCTCTGCAGGCTTCCGAGGGGAGAAAAGAGGAAAGCGATCCACGAGCTTCCGCCCGCCCCTAAAGGCGTGCAGGCGAGGACGAAACGGCCGGGCTTTCCTCGACCGGCCTCTTCGGCAGGCCCCGCCCCGCCTTTCCTTCGCCCCGCCCCCCGAAAACCTGGTGTAGCTGAAATGAAAAAGCCGCTTTCAGAAACAACGGGAGGGGGACGGAGGGCGCTTCCTCCAGCGCTTCTGGGGAAAGACCGGCGGGAAGACCAGAAGTCGCGCGGTTAAACCTGGCCTTCGTTCGCCGGAAGGCGAAGCCTTTCCGGCGCTTCCCGGGAAATCCCGCTTGTCCGTGAGCAGCTTCTCTCTCGCGCGCCTTCTTTTCACTCCTTTCCGAAGTTTTTGGCAGCGGCGGGAGGATGCTGGAGAGCGGCGGCAAGCCGGTGAAGGAGGGCGTGCTGGAGAAACGCAGCGATGGCTTGCTGCAGCTCTGGAAGAAGAAGCGTTGCATCCTCACCGAGGAAGGGCTTCTGCTTATCCCGCCCAAGCAGGAGCCGGCGGCGGCGGCTTCTTCTCCTGCCAACGGAGAGACGGCGGTCGCCGCCGCCAAGATCAAGCAGTTACCCTTCTCCACCATGAAGACAGTGGACTGCGTAGAACGGAAGGGCAAGTACATGTATTTCACAGTGGTGATGGCCGAGGGGAAGGAGATCGACTTTCGGTGCCCACAGGATCAAGGCTGGAACGCCGAGATCACGCTGCAACTCGTGCAATACAAAAACCGGCAGGCCATCCTGGCGGTCAAGTCGACCCGGCAGAAGCAGCAGCACCTCGTCCAGCAACTCGGGCCCCGCCTCCGGAGCGCCTCCAACTCCGCCTAGACGGGCACCCCCGACAGGTACTCGCTTTGCCCGCTTCCCGCCTTGCGCCCGCGGTCGCCGGACTTGTTCTCGGCTGCGTAGGGCGTAGGAGGGTTCTTCCCCCTCCCCTCAAGCTTTCCCAGCGTCGGAGGGAGCTCCTCAGAAAATAAACAAGCGAAGCTGCGTGGCAGCTTGAACCCTCTTTTGTTCTGCAGAAGCGCCCACCTTTGCTATGCGGTTCCTGCTTTGGGGAAGGGGAGAACCCACGCACCAGAATCAATTTTACTGTGATCTTCACCCGTAGGGGCTTTCTTACATATATTCAGTACATATGCAGAGGCCCTGCATGGACTTTATTATCTTTTCCTACAAGCCCTGTTTAACCTGGTATGCTGCAGAAGTGTGGAGGTACAAGACAACACTGCATCTGCTGGAAATTGGATAACTGTCTTTTGTAGATTCCTGTGTTTAAAACTAAATTGTGTAATTCAGTTCTTAATCAGCTTCTTGTTTTCCTTTTGCAATGTACAGGTAGTCCTCGACTTACGACCAGTTGTTTTAACGACTGGTCAAAGTTACCCCAAACCAACCAAAAGGTAGTTAGTTATAATCTGGTTCCAAAGTTCCATTGGTTCCCCTCCCACCGCATAGTCACATGATGGCATTTTGGGTGCTTGGCAACTGGCCCATATTTATGGCTATTTGCTGTTTCCTGCGGTCATGTGACTGATATATGATCTTGCTGAAAAATAATGGATTCACTTAACAACCAGTGTTTACAAACACTGCATTCTGTTAACTGCTTCAAAAAAAGGTAGTTAAAAATCAGATCAATTAGAAGGTGATCCGACGTATGATTATTATGACTTATGACTGTGATGGGCAGGCTCCATTATGGTCTATGTGTGGTGTGGAGCCTTTTGAATTCAGGCTCTGGGGTAAGGAAAGAGAGGGGTCATCTGAGTTATCTGTGATTCTTCTCCCCTCCCCCCCTTCATACAATACCAAATCTTTACTTTTTTTTTTTTTTTAACCTACAAATAATTCCCCAAAAACCTTAGGGCTGAAAAATGAGTAGAAAGAATTCGAGGATAATTAATTCAGTATGTTTTTACATGAAATGTCTCATCTGGGATGGCAAACTGTTCATGTAAAGCAGCAATTATGAATGTGTTATCTGTAAAAGGCATAATCAGAGTCTTCCGGTGACTGGCATGTAATCATCCGTGACTTCTCAGCAATGAGACCCAAACCAGTTGGTGATGTGTGCTTTACAGTATTGTAATAGGGATGTGTTGTTGAGAGCAGTGAGAGTCTTTAGCTAAAGTTTAAGACTACTTATGCAATTTATTGCTAACCTTATGCTCTTTTGCGAAAATATTGTGAAGGAGAATCTTTCCATTTCATCAGTAGTATTGGATTTAAAAGAACAAGCAATAGGTTTGTCTAATTTGCAAACACAGAATGCTGCTACATTACTCAGATCATATTTTGTGTGTGTTGTTATAGATCAAATTTAACAGGCGCTTCTGGAAGTAAGAGGAACAGTGATCAAAGGCTGGCAAAGTAAAGGACAACTACAAGAACATCAGTTCAGCCCCTGGATTTTGTCCAGTTTTGACACCATCTGTGGGTGCTTTAGAGAAGTACTTCAGCTGTTCTGGGTTTTGGCTACTGCTTAAACTTGGGAAAAGCATATTTGACCTCAAAGGACATATGTCGCACTGTCATTTTTAAAATTCCACTATGTTTTATTTGTATGTATATTTATTAGTGGGAATTTTAAGTTTTCAGGTTACTTCTGAATGTAGATCTTCTGAGAGACAATGAAGTGCAGAAAATACTTGCTTTGGTGAGTTGTGTATGCTGCTGTAGATAGAGGAAGAAACTGAAGCAAGAAGAAAACAGAAAGATGAAGAATTTACCAGGACACAAACTCTTCATATAGTTTTCACACACTGCTTTGCAACAGTTTTCATCTCAAAAAGTGGAAGGCTGTTATGAAATGAATGTATGAAATGTATCTTGATATGTTGAAGTATTGTACCAACATTCTAAATAATGAGAACATCCGCTCCAAAGAAAGCAATGGCTTTAAATTAAAATTCTGAATTTTTTGTTTATTCAACAGTCATTTGATTTGTGGTATTATACATTGTATTCAGCAGTAATCAGTTATACCAGTTTTCATATTTTTACTTCACAAGCAGAAAATCTTAGTTGACAGAAAAATAATTATAAAAAAGTTATGTTTTTTTATATATGAGATTTGTTGGAAGAAGCATACTAAAGATAATTTATTGCACTTCTTTATTTAAATTTGTCCCTAGCCTATAATAGTTCTTACTGTGGTTTTACTTTACTCCTTATCACATTATTTTATATAAAATGCCTTAAAGTACTTAATTGGATACTTTTACCAATATTTCCTATCATTTTGGTTTTTTGGGGTCATGTCCTACACAATATTTTTCATAATTCCTATAATCAAAATTATTTCTTCTTAGAACAGTGATTTAAATAAGTACATACATAATAATGTCCAATTGAATATTTAAACTATGTTAACATTTATTTTTTGTCAGCCTAATCAACTATTTTGGTCTTCTTGTGTTATTTGGAATCTTAATATAACAGAAGAGTTCTAAAACCCCTTGACCTATTGATTTAAAATATATTTCCTAATTATTAATTTGATACGGTAATATATACTATGCTTTTCAGGCTGGATATTCTGTTTTGAGGGATTTGTAATCTTCCAAACCTAGTTTTTCATGAAATAAAATTCATTATGTTCTAATTAAAATCAAATTAGACACAGCACAGTGCACCTTGAAGTATTAAACATTTGTATGCAGTTCTATGCATTCTTATCCTGATAAATTATGGAAGGTTTCTGTAAGGCTTCAGTTCTTATTCTGACTCTACAGAAATGACTAAGCATCAGCTTAGCTCCCATACTTCTCCAATTGAGATCTGAACAAATGGGCAATTTAAGAAGCCCAGTTGTACAAAAATACCAGGTACAAGAACTGCAACTATAGCCATATAGGTTCAGTCTTATATTTGGGGCAAATGTGACCAAATTATGATAAGTGGGCTATCATAAGTAAATATTTCAACACTTATATTTAAGATTTGAAATAAACATAGATGGGAAGAACAACAGTATTTCTGGCTTCCTTCTGTCTTATCAATCAAATAATATATTTTACATCCCTGAGCAGTTTCATGTTCTAGAAGGAGGTTTTGGACTAAAGCATTAAATGATATATTGAATGCATTGTGATTGGTTCAAACACTTGCACTTCAATATTAAACTATACAAAAAAAAGAGTTTATCTCCAACTTCTTAGTTTATTACAATCCAACAGAAAAACAAGTAATATTTGATAATAGAGGATATTAACTGAAATGACAGCAACACACCATGCGCAATGCTCAGCAAATCTGCAGTGCTTTATTTTTCAGATTGAAATGACCACAGGATTATGAAAAATGATTCTTAGTTTTCATAATAGGAATCTAGTCTAGGTGATATCTTTGAACTGATTCTATCAGAAGTCATTACTTAGTTGTTTTATAATCATAGCACCTGGAGATAAAAGGAGCAATGGAACTTAAAAAGCAATTCAGTGATTGAGAAGAATGTACCATCATTGTGTATGTCTGTGTGTCTATGTTTCTGTATGTCTAAAATATTATATTTTATAAAACTCAAAAAGGTATAGCCATGACAGAACCTGCCCAGTTGCTGTCTGATGAAGTGATGGTCATTAAGCGAAGCATCCTGTTTCCTGTTTTGGGGGTACTTGTTGCTTTTTTTTAATCTAAAGGGATTCCAAGAATAAAGTACATAAAATAGTTTTCTTTACATCCTCCAACATAGGATACTTCATTATCGGTTTTGTTCAAAAGTACAAAAGTACATAAAATAGTTTTCTTTACATCCTCCAACATAGGATACTTCATTGTCGGTTTTGTTCAAAAGTACAATAGGTTTTTTTAAAAAAGAGGCCTCTCCTTGATGTTGCAATTGTGACACAGAAAATTTATTTGCAATCCTATAACACTTTGAAAACAGTAGAAGTTGCCTCTAGGCTCTACAAACTTTGAAAATGTTTTATAAGAAGTACTTTGGATCTTGTATGAGCATTTTCTGCTGTTCATTAAAGTCATTGTCTCTTTTCATGCTATTATGCTCATGCTGATTTAACAGTTGTGTTAATAAGTTGACTCCTTAAAGCAGAAGCATCTTTTTTCAGTCTTATATGGATGTCTAAAAAGATGTGGCATTATGAGCAGAGAAGTACTGAAAGCATGCACAGCCCTTTCAAACATGTATAGAATTGCATATTTAAGCTAAAATCTCTTGCTATGAAGAAATATTTTATATTTCATGCATCCCCAACCAGATGGCTCACAGATTTGTCAGAAGAATATGACTATGAGAATTTTAATAGCTGGGCTCTAAAACAACTGGAAAGTAAACATACAACTTTAGGGAAAAGCAATTATATTTATGTATCTGGGAGGTAGCAATAGTACTTAGACTTATATGGCACTTCATAGTGCTTTACAGCCTCCTGATCCAGAATTTAGAAAGGAAGTTTCATGAATTAGTAATAGCAGATGGTTTGCATACATATATTTAGATATTTTTACCCTTTCTATATGGTGCTTACCTGAGGTACAGTGACACTCTCTATATAATATTCTAGAGAAAATAGCCTTTATACTGAGGTTGCAAAGAAATGGTAGGGTAAATAATAATATTCTGTGTCATATATTTGCTTTTCAAGAATACATATGATGTGTTATTTTAAATTTCTGGCACAAAGAATAACTCTTCTATATTATATTCTGAAAAAAAGTCTGTTAATTAAAAAAATAACAGCTGCAAACACTAGCTTTTGCGGATTAGTTACAATGATGTGATTTCAGGCATTGTGAACTGAAACAATGTAGCAAACCAATGTATGTAAATAAGGTTCAAACCAATGTATACAGTTCGAAGTGTGGAGAAATGTGATTTATTTTTTAACATGCATTCCATTTCAAATAAAGAAACACCTATTGGAATGTTTAGATGATTTTGGTTTTGGATTAGGAATAGATTGCAGTAAATCTCATTGAGTTCAACAGAATTTACTAATCAACAGGATTGATTGCACTGGAATTGGGCACAATGTTCATGCTCAACTTAAAATGTATAGAGAACAGGTATCATTAGAAGGAAATGTGAGTTACGACTGTTTAGAAATTCAAAATGCATGGGCTTATTTAGAACTAGAGTGCAAATATCTGAGAGAGATTTTTTTTGATATCCTGTCATTTAATAGTCATTGAGATTTTGGCAACCCAGATGATGCTAAACAATACAACAATTTTATCATGAACGTCAAAATCTGTGTGACTGACAGTGAATTTACTATTATGCAAATATATGGTTTTAACCTGCAACCTGCATTTAAAAAATAGGTAGAAAGCCTTTAAAGGGAATCTGAAGTATAGTATCAAAAGCAAGTTTATCCTATTTCAGTTAGCATTCCCCCCCCCCAAAAAAAAAGAAAAGAAAAGAAAGGGGGGAAAAACCAAACTCCCACTATCAGTGCACTGAAACAAGATAATCCCTATATTTATCATTTATTATTATATGGGTTTTTTTCTACAAAAGCCTGCTAATTTCACTTGGACTAATTCAAATATGAAATGGGGAAATATCAAGTTTAAGGAGACAT
The DNA here is from genome assembly GCF_016545835.1 of Crotalus tigris. NCBI lineage: Eukaryota > Metazoa > Chordata > Lepidosauria > Squamata > Viperidae > Crotalus > Crotalus tigris. Next base: position 1,537,876 of record NW_024096663.1, read on the forward strand.
CCTTTTCAGTGAAAATGAATCACAGCATCTTCAAAGCTAAGCAACTATGCAAAGGGGGGCATAGTTTAGTTTCATTCTCTTGATAGCCATGGATTTGGAAAAAAATGTTGAATATTCAAATCATGTCCTTTTTGGTTAATGACTTTTACACGATCACAAAAGGGGATCTTACAAATGAAACAAGTCACCTGTTTTATTTAGTTTTCTAAAGTAAATGCAGAACCTCTCTCTGCCAGATTATTATTATTAAATATTACATTGTGAATATTTATTTTCTTGACCACATACATACACACACACATCCATGGAGGGAAAAAAATTGAAAATCCCTATCTGGGTGATATTAAATAAACCAAAAATAATACAACCGTATAGACAAGTCTTTGCAGAATTCTTCATCAACCAAGTCATTACAAAAATGAAATAGGGAAAAGAAAGAAAATCCAAAATTTACAGTAAACATTTTAAACTGTGATGTCTCCAATACAAGTAAATCCTAGCATGGAACTGGGGGTTAAATGTGAGGGTTTTCCTACTTGCACCTCAACCTGAAATGCACATACTGCAGTTCCATCGTTTTTCAGTCATGTCCCCATGACACTGTCTTCATCTCACATATGAGTCACGATTAAGTTGCCTTTATCTATGCCAGCTTTCTTTTCCTGCCCTACTCCTTCACTGCAAGGGGGACTATTCAAGAACAGCCTCATTTTTACAGCTGTGTAAAATCCATTTATTTTGTGTCCTATTATTTTGGAATAAAATAGGAGATTGCAGTAACTCTGAACAGAGACAACTGAGGCAGGATAAGGATTTAGCAAGATGGGTAGCAAATGTCCAAATAGTTTTCTGCTGACCCAAGGATGGGTGGAGAGCATATTACTCAAGGGAGAGGGAGGAGAGACACTATTAGATATTGTGTCATTAGATTACACCAAACATCAGGGACAGAAAACATGTGTTCTTACCTCAGCTGTTTGAACTATATGGAAGAAATTAAACATGAATTAAATCTCACAGGTCCTGTTCCTGATCCTTCTTAAGGACTGCAATCATATGCATTCTTACATGGGAATAAGTTCTGCAAATTCAGTTATGTTTACTTCTGAGTAGATGCTTGGAGATGCAGAGGATGACCAAAAACAAGAGATGTCACCAACATAGCTGAACTCTCTACTAAGTTGGCTGCATACATGATTGTATGATTGTATGTATCATGCATACATCACTGCTGGGAACATGATTCTATGTTCACAGTGATGGCACCTCTACTTCCGATAGTTGTCCATCCAGGCTTTTACTATGTTCAGGAGAATAATAAAGGCAAATAACAACTCATTCACCTTGGTTAACAGATACATAAAAGAGTCAGAAACAGGAAGAGAAAGTCCATAATGTCAAGTTCCAAACTCAACTTTATATATACATAGGTAGAATTTGATGACATAGAACATGAAAAATGTTGTGGGTTACAAAATGCTAAAGAAATTAACAACTTAATTAATAACAAATTAACTTGATCATCTAGTCTATAAGAAAAATAGAAAAAGAAGAGAAAACAGTAGGCTTTGAATCAAAGCTCTGTCTGTTCAAACGGGATGATTTCATGTACCCTAGCATGTGTATTCAACTTAAATCAGATCATTTTGACCACTATTTTACACAAGTAAATTGAATGTACTTTAGAAAGAATTGTTTGGTCACACACCAGTCAGTCAATAGGTGGGAGGAATGTACAGTCTTCCTTTTGGATGACATGATAACACTAAAGTACCCTTTCCCTTCCCATCTTCACTAAAAACAAAGTATATTTTTTCTTGTAAGGCAGATGACTCAGACTTATACGGTACATAATATTTTCCTTTAAAAAGCTGTGCCTCACTTCATATATTCTGTCAACCACCAACTAGCCCTTAGAGAATTTCTTCCAAAAATTACTCTGGAGAAAATTCAGAGAATTGTACCTCCAACACATTAAAGAGCACCAGCTTACTGAAAACTGTGATTAGAAGAGTTACACTTACTGCAGCCATATTTTGTTGATTTAGTGCCTACCATTTACTATCAACAACAGAATTGCAAACCTAAGGTCAAAGCAAGGGAGAGAAGAGAAAAAAAAATATAACAGGGTTTTATTTCAAATATAAGAACAAAAAAGGCAGAATAGAACAAGGAGTGCAGATGCTACCATTTTATTTCTGATACAGATGATTTAAAGGATCAATAGGGCCTTGAGCCATTCAGAACATTCACAGCCTGTCTATTTACTGTACATATCTGTATTGGACTCATGTGATAGATAAAATATATCAGGGGTAGGGACCATGCTTTCTTCTAGGCACTGCTAGACCACAATGACTACCAACACACTTTGGGGTTGACCATGTTAATCACTAACATTTGGCAAGCCAGAAGACTCCCATCCTGGGCATCTCAGGCAAAGCTTTTTAAAATAGCATAATTGGAATTCTGCAGCAACCAGAGAAAAATCCTAAAATGATAATAACAGTTTGTGGTTTTCAATAGTCTTTTCTGCAGTTATTAAAAACAGTCAGAACATAGCGACATCCAGTTTGCCATCATGGTGCCACAGACACTGGAAGATGAACTCCATCTTTCGCATCTGATTTCATCCCTCTGGGGGACCCTGGAAAGGGTCAAACGTCACCCTGTAGGGGCGACAAGCAAGGAGGGGACCCCCACCTTGATTGCAGGAGGGTGATGGCCCTTCCATTGGATCTGGGAAAGCCCTCCAAATCAGTGGGGGAAAGACTGGCCATAGCAATATGGCTCGTCACTAAGCTGCTGACAGCTGAAGTCAAAATCACCACCAAGCACCTTTAAAGCAACACGGATGAAACTGCATGAGATCTCTTTAAGACTTTAAATATTTTTTCCTGTAAAAGCTGCCCAAAGTATTTCCCCCCTGTGAGGAGAGAGGGAAGGAAATTTCTACTCCACCCTCTAAGAAAAGCGGCTACTAACTACCCAGGGGAAACAGAGCAACTATAAGAACAACTTTAATCTAATTGGATGTATATGCTTTTGAAACTTGGAGACTAAAAGTATTCCTATTCTTACTGGAGACATTTGTTTTTATCTAAAAACAAAAAGACTTGAAAAACTATCATAAAAACTTTGGACTTAAAAAGTTTTAAATGGCATCAGTGACATCTTGTGGTGAAGTATGGTATTACAACTTGTTATTGCCTAAATGAGACTTGGCTTGAAGCCCAGACTCCAGAAAAAACTTCTTTGACCTTGACAGCTACCACCTGTGAAAAACTCAGCTGCAAAGAAGGAACTTCTGGGTGGCATATCTGGCCTGTTTGAACTATGAATGCAAACTTTTACTGACTTTCAGAGCTATACATGGGGAAGTGCTTTCCTATTTCCTTACATGAGAAGCATATGTTATTATACAAGATGATGGGATACCTTGGACTATAAACTCTTACTTGACAAACAATTTCTACTATAAAGACCAACATGTGAAATAGATGTCCCATACCTAGCTATAAAAAACAAAAACCTATTTTTAACATTTGATTCTAAAGTCTTCAACTTAACATACTATTAAGATAATATGGATGAAGATCCTTTCCATGTTAAAATTAATACACGAAACCATTATTTCAGCTTGTGACAAAATAAGATGCAACATAAAGGAACAAGATACCAGCTTAAATATACAAACCCAGATCTTTACTACAACCAAAGAACTAACAATGCAGAAAATAACAGGAGAAGTGGAACAACTAAACACTAAGACAGAGGACTCAATTGACCAACAGATCCAGCTAACAGAAAAATCAGAACAGGGAGTGACAACACTGAAAATGGAAAAGACTTTTTACACAAATCAGAAGAAATTTGAGGCAAAGGAAGAACAAATTGAAGGGAAGATAAACCTATCAGGACAATTGTGGGAAATTGGAATAATAGGGAGATGATCTAATAAATACAAATGGGCTAGTTCTTCCAAAAAAACTGCAACCAAATGTTTTTTCTTATTCCAAATAATATATATAATAATAGAGGGAGAGCTATTTGATGATTCAAAAGCACTGACATGGAAGGTTAGTTGGCAAAGGAAGAAAGCCAGAGTAAGGCTGAAGAAAATAAGGGTTTTGATTTATTAGAGGGGATTTCATATTACTAATTAGAGGGTTGAATATGGTGGAAAATAGATAATTTTTAGAAAATAAAGTAATATTATAATTGAATAATAAGGAAAATTTTGGTCACCTAATATAAAATACTTCAAAATCAGTTGAAAATAAGAATTTTGTTTGCCCATTGTGAGATAATAGATATCACCAGAAAAAGAGATGGAGTATTTGAGCTTTTAAAAATTAGACCTAAACGAAAAAAATTATGTATATTACTGATTTATTGGTTAACCCAGACAATACATATAATGGTTTTGATTCATTATAGGGGATACTGTATTATTAATTAGATGGTTTAATATGGTGGAAAATAGATAACTTTTAGAAAACAGAACAAGACTATATTCAAATAGATAAGATGTGTATTTAGAATATTTGACTTTGTTATGAAAAGGGAAAAAGGAAGAAGTTGAGATAAGGGAAACTTTGATTACCTAAAGCTTGGAAATTATAAATACCAAATGTTAATTTGAATATTGATGAGAAATTAAAGCTTGGGGGAAAAAGCAATAACAGGACATTGATTGTATTTAAGGATTGAGTGCAAACACAATTAAGATATGTATAAGCTAAAAATTATTGATAAATGTAACAAAAATGTTTTTACTTAGTTAATAATAAGAACTGTATTAGCCTAATATGAGATAGTAGATATTAAGGGAGAAAGAGAGGAAATATCTGATGTTGTAACTTGAGATTTATACTAAAGATTTATGTATGTTATTGAACTATTGATTAACCCAGTCACCACGTTGCTTTTTAATACTTAATTGTAAAATTAGAAAACAAATAAAATATTATTTAAAAAAGAACAGTCAGAACATAGCCTTGTATTTCTGCAACTGTCCATTAAGGAGTAATGGGTAACTATGCCAATTTTAGCTGGCTTCATTTCTTAAAAAAGCAAACAAGCTCCAAGAAGAGCAATGATGTACCCTTTGGCATCTCAAGGGATTTTCAAGTCATGTGCTCCACTACAGCTTCACTGTAGGTCTGCAAAAAAATTTCACTCAGCATCTTTACTTTTTTTCTGTCAGCTCATCATTACACATTTTAGAAACTGCCCATAGGACATAAAAATATTATTGGAAAAGTTTTGAATGAAGAATGGTTACAATACTTTGCTGTTAATTTAACAATATCCATGGTGCAAACCTAGCTGACATTGCATTGTAAATGCATTCTGGAGGTGGCTAATGGATTAGATAGCATCCCACCTTTTCCCCGTGTGCATTTTGCTTTCTTCTTCTCTATCTTGTTCAATTTAATTTTAACTGAATTTTAAATTTGAAATCTCTTATTTATTGCTTTAATGGTTTATATCAGGGGTGTCAAACTTGCAACATCACGTGATGTGTTGCGATGTATCACACCTTTTTTGCCAACAATGGGGTGGGCGTGGTTTTGCCATGACGCATCCGGCCCACGGGCTGGCAGTTTGACACCCCTGGTTTATATAATATTTTTACTGAATGAGTGTAGGCTGCCTAGAATCACCTTTGGCGAGATGGGTAGCATATAAGCTTAATAAATTAATAATTCCCATAAATAAAATTTTCCCTTTGGCTTGTGTGTATCATATATGTGCTGTCTGTGCATTCATTCATTCATTCATCGAAAGTAACCACTCTTTTGTAAGGTTACTTATTGGGTGCCACATGTACATTTGGATAATTTGTATTTCAACGGATTTGGAATATAATTTATTATGTGTGCACTTAGTTCAAACTGTGTAATATCTTTTTTTAAGAAATGCAAAACTACCTTAGCAAACTTGCTCATTATTATTGGTATATAACTATCTTCTTGGGCAATTTCAATAGCAACAAATCAGGTTAGATACATTTGAACATACAATAAAGCTCTAGGGTGGAAACCTCTCAAGACTAAGTTACAGAACATTTGGAACACTTTTACTTACTGCAATTATTGTAAAGAAATTGAAATCTTGGCTCTCCTCCTAAAATCAGGTTTTGGAATAGTCTCACTGGAATTAGAGTGACATGTTTGTTGTGTCCTGAGCCTGCAAAACCAGGCTCGGGACGTTGCTATGGTCCTGGGCTGTTGCAAGCTGCCCGGGACCAGACTAAGTGGTGCCAGCCTGCACGCATGCGCAAAGCGCGAAAGCGCACCATCTCTTGTAACCTTTTTGCCCGGGGATTCTATTTAGTGTGAGAGAGGCCTGCGAGCCTCAGAGTTGTGTTGAAGTGAGCAGAAGAAGAATAAAGCAGTTGTTGGCTCCAGAATGTGTGCTCTTCTTTCGCCATTAACTCGAGGACTTAACACTGGCGTTGTCAGGATGAAAGCGCTTGCGCACAGCCATTTATGGTGGTCGGGGTTAGACAAGGATATAGAGGCCCAGGTGCACAGATGCCACTTGTGCCAACATTCATGGCCAGAAATACCTCAGGCCCCTGTGCATAGGTGGGAAGAAACACAATCACCTTGGTCTAGAGTTCATATAGATTATGCTGGGCCCTTTCAGGGGCAATTCTTCTTGGTCCTTGTTGATAGCCTTTCAACGTGGCTGGAAGTTGTTCCTGTTTCCTCCACTACTACTGCCAAGACCATTCAGGTATTAAGAGGAATTTTTGCTGTGCACGGCCTTCCAGATGTTCTGGTTTCAGATAACAGTTCTCAATTCACTTCTTCTGAGTTCCAGGCTTTTCTACAGGCTAACATGATCCATCATGCGACTTTGGCCCCTTTCCACCCTTCCACCAACGATATGGCTGAACGGATGGTGCACATCACCAAGGACGCCCTCAAGAAATTGACTTAAGGTGACTGGCATCACAGGTTGGCAGATTTTCTTCTTGCTTACCACACCACACCGTGTACTTCCACTGGGAAGAGCCTGGCAGAACTCCTCTGAGGACGCAGACTGATCACCAAACTTGACAGGTTTCACCCGGACAGAGTGGCGCCTCGGGTTTCGCAACCAAGGGCACCACGGTGTTTGCAAGTGGGTGCCCCGGTATGGACCTGGAACTATGGGCCTGGTCACCTGTAGGTTCCGGCTGTGGTCTGCAAGGTCACTGGTCCCTTGTCCTACAAGGTGTCTCTGGACGACAGCCGCGTCCTTCGGTGGCATATCGATCAGCTGCATACGAGACTGGACTCTTCCTCTTCCACTCGTGGGTTTTCTCCAGGGGGAGGGGGATCATTGTGTGCAAAGAGAAGGGTACTGTCAGCAGTCAGGGGCAAATGGAGAGGCAGAGGAAGGCCCCTCCCAAGGTTCCACAAGTGTACCTAACAGGAATCCATGGGAACAAGGAATAATGCATTCACCATTACTTACTCCAGCCAGGGAGTCACTCAGGGGGTACTCACACTATTCACAACCCCAATACAGCACTCCAGACAGGGAGAATAACCGAGAGCATCCAAACAACCCAAATCACACCAGAGAACTGGCATCTACTCAAACAAACTGGCCAAATGCTGCAATTGCTCCCAAAAGGAAGTCAGTAAACAAGGGGGTAGTCAGAGAGGCAAATCCTGATTCTGGTACCTCCGGCACTGAATGGGGGGCAATAGAATACTGGGGCACTGCAGAGACCCCAGACAACCCATCTACTGGGCTTGAGAGTGAGGGACTGTGCTCCCACGATAGATCCATTATGGACTTGGAGAATACCACAGAACCACAAAATACTGGGTGGGACGTAGAGAGTCCCGATAGCCTACAATCAGGCAGATCAACCAGGTACAGTATGGAGCAAAGCCCAGGTCTATCAAGCCCGGTGGGCAAGCAAGCAGACCAGGCAACAGAACCCAGGTCACGGGGACCACCAGGGCAACAAAGAGGGGGCAACTCTACTACAATAATTACACAGGAAGGTCAAGGGTGTTCTCAAAATCTGAGGAGGTCACAGTGAGTTAGAAGACCTCCCAAACACCTTGAAGATTATGTGAAGTTGCTGTCAAGCCAAGGGAAATGAGGGAGGTACTACTGCTTGGGGGAGTTGGAATTGTGAGTATTGGACACTCAATTCCAAAACGATAGCATAGTACTATGTTATAGAGTGGCTATGAAGTAGCTTCAACAGTATGTGCAGTTCACTAGTGAATAGCACACCATGTTCCTTTGTGAGGTCGCGTATACCTATCTGTATAGGTTGATTAAGTTTTATCTGGGGGGAAGGGGTGTTGTGTCCTGAGCCTGCAAAAGTAGGCTCAGGACATTGCTATGGTCCCGGGCTGTTGCTAGCTGCCCGGGACTAGACTAAGTAGCGCCAGCCTGCGCGCATGCGCAAGGCGTGAAAGCGCGCCATCTTTTGTAACCTTTTTGCCCGGGGATTCTGTTTAGTGTGAGAGAGGCCTGCGAGCATCAGAGTTGTGTTGAAGTGAGCAGAAGAAGAATAAAGCAGTTGTTGGCTCCAGAATGTGTGCTCTTCTTTCGCCATTAACTCGAGGACTTAACAATGTTCATTGTAATTAATTTAAAAACTGGACGCTGTTATTATGGGATGGGAGTTTGATTAAATATCAATGGAAAATTATGTAGCTGACTCCAGAAAACACTGAACTTCATTTTAAATTTCTACCTCATTTGATTCTGCTAGAAAAGGGGTGTCAAACTCAATTTCATTAAGGGCTGCATTAGCATTTCGGTTGCCCTCGGGGGGCCAGGTGGATGTGGCCAGGGTGGGTGCAGCCTACTGGGTGGGCGTGAATGGAGTGGGTGTGGCCTACTGGGTGGGTGTGGCCAGCTCTACATCATTTGCATGAAGGGTGCTTCTGGAGGTCTGGGCAGGAGTGGGACAGATCTGAGGGTCTCTGGCAGAAGGGGGTGGGACCAGGACAAGTGCCAAAGCATGGTCCACTGGAGGAGCCTCACTGTTCCTCTTAGGCCATGCAGGAAGGGCTGGATGGTGATGTGGGCTGCCGGGAGCCCTGGACAGCAGAGGTCAAACGCCCAGCCTGGCCCTCGAGCACCGTGGCATCAAGCCCAGCCCCACTTCCCCAAGGGGGTGCCCAACTGCACTTACCTCCTCCTCAAGGCTGATGCTGCTGTGCTTGTTCTCCTTACCCAGTTGCTCATAATGGGTACAAGGGCAAAGTCAGAGGGAGGCCCATTCCCTCTCCATGGGAGGAGACCCGGCTTTGTATCCAAAACTTCCTTAGAAATAGGATGGGAGACCCCCAGGATAGGCCAGGAGGAGGGGGCAAGGGGATGGTGAAAGGGCAGCAGGGCAGGACTAAGGCAGGACTTCCCTCAGACCCTCCCTCTCCTTCTTTCCTTCCTTCTTTCCTTCATTCCTTCCTTCCTTCCTAAGTACTTCACATATCTGGCTTGGTGGGCTCTGGGGGAAGGGATGCCATGAGCAGCATGAGAGTCAACATTACCTGCACAATGCCGTCCAGCCCCCAGCCTGCCTGGTTTCGGCAGGCAGCGAGGCACTCTCTTCACGGTGCCAAGAGGCTGAGCCAGGCAGCGCAAATCTGAAAAGAAGCATGACGCCGCCCAGCCCCCAGCTCATCAAATTTGCAGACGACACCAAGCTGACAGGAATAGCCAACACTCCAGAAGACAGGCTTAAGATACAGGAGGATCTAGACAGACTTGAACACTGGGTGCTATCTAACAAAATGAAATTCAATGGTGAAAAAAGTAAGGTTCTACATTTAGGCAAGAAAAAACAAATGTACAGGTATAGTATAGGGGGTACCTTGCTCAATAGTAGTAACTGTGAGAGGGATCTTGGAGTTCTAGTGGACAATCACTTAAATATAAGCCAGCAGTGTGCTGCAGCTGCCAAAAAAGCCAACACGGTGCTGGGCTGCATTAACAGAGGGATAGAATCAAGATCACATGAAGTATTAATACCACTTTACAATGCCTTGGTAAGGCCACACTTGGAATACTGCATCCAGTTTTGGTCATCACGATGTAAAAAAGATGTTAAGACTCTAGAAAGAGTACAGAGAAGAGCAACAAAGATGATTAGGGGACTGGAGGCTGAAACATATAAGGAACGGCTGCTGGAATTGGGTATGTCTAGTAACTAGTTTAATGAAGAGAAGGATGAGGGGGGACATGATAGTAGTGTTCCAATATCTCAGGGGCTGCCACAAAGAAGAGGGAGTCAAGCTATTTTCCAAGGCGCCTGAAGGCAGGACAAGAAGCAATGGATGGAAACTAATCAAGGAGGGAAGCAACTTCTTCTTCTTCTTCTTCTTCTTCTTCTTCTTCTTCTTCTTCTTCTTCTTCTTCTTCTTTTCTTCTTCTTCTTCTTCTTCTTCTTCTTCTCTTCTTTCTCATTATTATTATTATTATTATATCATGCATGCACACAGTCAGCCAGATGTTTCAGGACTGGATTTGGCATTTTTTGTTCTACCTATCGAAGGGTCCTTAACCAGGACAGGGCTTTAAGGCAGGATGTGGATGTTTGATGGTATTACAGGTCAATCGGACGCAGGATGGGAAGCAGTTCCTACTAAGGCAGCACTCCTTTTGGAATTGACTCAATAGCAACTTTGTCCAATGCCAATGGTGTTCAAGTGCGCGCTCCAGTTGTTGGGATTGCACCCAAGGAGCCTATTACTATTGGTACTACCCTTGCTTGCTTTTGCCACAGTCTTTCTATTTCTATTTGTAGGTCTTTGTATTTTGTTATCGTCTCCAGTTCTTTCTCTTCTATTCTGCTATCTCCAGGCACTGCCACGTCCACTATCCAGACTTTTTTGTCTTTCTTATCGACAATTGTTAAGTCTGGGTTGTTATGTTGCAGGTGCTTGTCTGTTTGAATTCTGAAGTCCCAGAGCAGTTTAATTTTATCATCATCATTATATTATATTATTTATTATTATTATTATTATTATTTATTTATTTATTATTATTATTATAGGATCATCGCACAGTCAGCCAGATGTTCAGACTGGATTTGGCATTGTCTTACCTATTCGAGTCCTTACCCAGGGACATGGGATAGGCAGAGTGGATGTTTGGATTGGTTATTACCAGATATCATCGGCAGGAAATGGAAGCAGTTCCTAATAAGGCCGCCTTTTGCAATTGACTAATAGCGAATTTGTCAATGCCAATGGTGTTCAAGTGGTGCTCCAGTTGTTTTGGGATTGCACCAAGGAGCCTATGACTATTGGTACTACCCTTGCTTGCTTTTGCCACAGTCTTTCTATTTCTATTTGTAGGTCTTTGTATGTTGTTATCTTCTCCAGTTCTTTCTCTTCTATTCTGCTGTCTCCAGGCACTGCCACGTCCACTATCCAGACTTTTTTGTCTTTCTTATCGACAATTGTTAAGTCTGGGGTGTTATGTTGCAGGTGCTTGTCTGTTTGAATTCTGAAGTCCCAGAGCAGTTTAATTTTATCATTTTCTATGACTTACTCTATTTTATGATCCCACCAGTTTTTGCTTACAGGCAAATGATATTTTTTGCAGATCTTCCAATGCACCATTGGTGCTACTTTGTCATGCCGCTGCTTGTAATCAGTTTCTGCAATCTTCTTGCAACAGCTTACCAAGTGGTCCACTGTTTCTTCAGCTTCTTTGCATAGGCGGCACTTACTGTCTGTTGCTGTCTTCTCAATTTTGACTTTGTATGCATTTGTCCTTAAGGCTTGGTCTTGTGCAGCTAGAATTAGTCCCTCGGTCTCTTTCTTCAATTTTCCTGCTCTTAGCCATTGCCAGGTTTTGTTATTATCTGACTTCCCAGCTATTTTTTTCATGTATTGGCCATGTAGTGCTTGGGTTCTTCCCATGCCTCTAGTTTGTTATTCGTTTGGTCTTCTTGTAGGCCATTGGTCTCTCAGTAGTTAAGTAAGCCTCCTGATATTACTAAATTTTCAGTGCATCTTTTCATGCATTGTTTCGTCAGATATTCTTCCAAACGCCATTTTTCTTCTTACAACCCATCTGATGTACTTGTGAGCATTTAAACACCCCACCTATTTGCCTTGGTAGATAAAGTTTAATCCAATGTCACTGTGGATGAAGGGCATGATTCATTGTATTTATTTTTCTGGTATGCCTATCACATGCCTTTTATTGTCTGATTGAGGACAGTCCACTCATTCCCGCTGTGTCTACCTAATGACTGGAAATTGCCCCAGGTGTTGATTGTCCTTTATGCGTATATTCTCCATGGTTTGGACCGCTTTAAGATCTTCCTTCACTCTCTTGAGTATTCCACATCTAATCTTTTTCTTGACTTCAGTGTGCTTGATGGTGTCAGGTTGAAGGATACCCAAGTATTTGTAGTACTCTTCCTCATCCAGACTCTTAATGTTATTTTCGTGGGGCATCTTGATGCCTTCAGTTTTCACTACTTTTCCTTGTTTGATAGTAAGTGTGGCACATTTGTCCAAGCCAAACTCCATAACAATATCTGGGCTATATATACGGACAGTGTTGAGCAGCGATTCTATTTCAGATGATGTTTTTCCATACAGCTTCAGATCATCCATATAAAGGAGGTGGGATAGTCTGGCAGATGTTTTGATGTTTGATAGCAATGTCCTGAGTTATTCAGTATTGTTGACAGAGGAAACAGTGCAATAACAAATAGTAATGGTGATAATGAATCTCCTTGAAATATTCCTCTCTTGATATTAACCTCTCCCAGCCTCTCACCATTCATCTGCAACTGTGTCTTCCATTTGTGCCATCGATCTTTGCACAAATGTTCCTGATGTTTCTACTGGGCTTCCTGTTATTCTAGGCACTTTTATTATCCAATCCGGTGGCAGAGAGGTCCAAAGTGCCTTTTTGGAAGTGCACAAATTCCATGCCACTCAGTCAGGTTGGTCTTCCTTCTCTTGCAGTTTTTCCAAAGACCTTTGTCTATTAGGAGTTGGACTCTTTGTTCCTCTGCATTGGGGCGGTTCCTTTCTGCTCAGGTGGAAAGAGATTGTTTTCAACTAGATGCTGTTGCACTGCATCAGCTACTACACCAGTTAGTAATTTGAAAGTTGTTGGTAAGCAGGTAATTGGCCTGTAGTTACCTGGTGTTGCCCCTTTTGCTGGATTTTTCATTATTAGGTAGGTTTGCCCAGTTGTTAGCCACTTTTCAATTTCTCCTCCTTGTAGTATATTGTTGAACTGCTTGGCAATGAGTGGGTGTATAACAGTTAGATGTTTCAACCAAAACCCATGCAGTTCATCTTCACCTGGTGCTGACCAATTTTTGATTTTCTTTGCTCTTTTTTCTACCATTTTTGTTGTTATTACTAGTTCTTTCATTTCAACTTCTGTTTATTTGAATCCACCTCTTTAAACCAAGCCGCATCCTTGTTGTATTTCTTTGGGTTATCCCATATCTGCTTCCAGAACTGCACTGTTTCTTCCTTGTCAGGTACTGACTGATTCATTGCAGTTTTTCCATTGATGGATTGGTAGAAACGTTTCTTACTGGATTGAAATTGGAGTTTCTGCCTATAGTTTGCAATTCGAGCTTCATATCTACTGATTTTCCTGGCTATAGCTGTTATTTGTTGCTTTATTATTTCCAGTGCTTCCTTGATCTTCCTTGTTTATAAAGTGGATTTCTTGATTAGGATTTCTTTGGTATTCATGTTCTTCAGCTTTCTTTTCTTTCATCGCTGTTCTAGATGGCGTGGCATGTGATCTAACTTGCATGACTCTATGTTTCTAGTCTAAACCTTCCATTTTTCTGGTGCCACTGTTTGTGTGTTTGTCTTTTTTTTGATTTTTGCCTCTAGGGGATTTGTTATATACTGCAGACTGTGCTGTCCCATTAGTTGGTTGTTTCTTGCAGTGAATTGGTGCTTATACTTGATATTGCAGTATTTGCATCTTTTAATGTTTGTGCTAGCTGTTTATTTGGAACAAGCTTCAATGCAGGTAGCCTTATTCTGTTGTTTTTGTGCTGTTCTAGATGCTCAGTTATTCTTTGTTTCAATTCTTTTATTTCTTTAGTTAGAGGTTTTTGTTCTTCCTGAGGAAGAGGTGACTGGTTTCCAAATGAGAACAGTTGTATATCTCTACTGGATTCCTTCATTGCCAAATCACCCTGGGTTTGCGTCACATTCTGACACTAATTTCTGGTAAGGCTACTTCTTGTAAGGCTTTGATTTCTTTGCCCTGGGTAAACCTTTGCAGTTCGTCCAATTCTGTTTCTGTAAATACTTTATTTCGTGTTATAAATCGGCGTTGATCTGCTAGTCTCGGTTCTGTTATTTCTGATTCTGGATGTTGTTCTTTCCAGAACTGGTGCATTCGTTTTAGATATCCTCTTCTTGTTGGACTTGATCTGTAGTAACAGATCATTATTTCTTTGTTTTCAATCACTGTGTATCTGCGAGGGGTAAATATCTTTTCTTCCAGTAGTTCTGTAGCTGCTGGCCCTGGTTGCTCAGCCAACAGTCCTGAGTAACCCATTTTTCACCAGATATCCAGGAACTCCGATATCTAGCGCGGACCTTGTTAACCCGGGCGACATCCGAGCCGGTATGGCATTCTGCAATTTACGTCTCACCATATTTTTATGGGAGAGACACTCTTTGTCTGACTCCTCTGATGAGACCTGTCCAGTATGGTTGAACCTCTGGCATAGCTCTCATCTTCCTCAGAGTACACAAGCCCCACAACCACGTCAAGGTAGTGTCTCACTGGGGGTTGTTATTATTATTATTATTATTATTATATTGACTACTCTAGGTATTTTCAAGAATCTTCTCTAATATCAAAGTTCAAAAGCATCAATATAGGTTGTCCTTATTTAATAATGATAATTGGGACTGGAATCTTTGTCGCTAAATGATGCAGTTTTAAAATACAATGTCACGTAACTTCATTACTTACTAACAGCAATTCTGGCAATCCTGTTATGGTCATTAAGCAAGGACCTCCTCATAATTTTCTGCCAGCTTCCAACACTCAAAATCAATGGGAAAGCTAATAGGAAGTCACAAGCCCTAGGTGGTTTGCAAACAAGCTGGCAGGCAGGTATATGATTGCTTGCAGGTGGGGAAAAGTATACAGGTGGCTGGTGAGGTGGAATGTAAGTATGCAGGATCAGGGGTGATTGCTGCTTGGTGCGTGAGGGTGTAAGCAATTTGTGACTTTCTCTACTAGGTGAGTGGTGGGCAAGCACTCCTTAATCTAGTGATTAAGCACCAGGCTAGAAATCAGGAGAGCATGAGTTCAAGTCCTTCCTTAGCCATGAATGTCAGCTGGGTGACTTCGGGCCAGTCATTCTCTCTCAGCCCAACCCACCTTACAGGGTTGTTGTGGGAAAATAGGAGGAAGAGGATGTGTTGGATTGTTTACTGCTTTTAGTTATTTATAAAAATAATAAAAATGGGATACAAAAAAACAAATGAATAAATAATATAATTGTGGGCTGGTTGCCAAGTACTCAGATCATGATCATATGATTGTGAGGTTACTGGGACAGTCAGAACTTCAAATATTGGTCATAAATGCTTCTTGTTCTCTGCCATTGTAACTTCAAACAGTAGCCAAATGAGTTGTGTTAACTGAAGACTACTTGCAGTCTTTCAATTCTGTTTCTTCAAAGTCCAGCTTTCACTTTCATAGAATATCAGAGGGAAAACCATTGCCTGCATCATTCTGATCTTCGTGACATCTGAATATCTTTTTCAAGGCCTTTATTACTATTCGGGCAAGTGCTGATCAGCAGCATTCTTCACTGTTGATAGATGATCCTAAAAAGAGACATTCTCCACCCCTTCAGTACCTCCGTTGTCACTTCTACAGCTGTTTGCTCTACCTTTTGTCATTAGTGTTTTTTATATTTAATCTTAGACTCATTTTTTCATGAAATGATGTCTTTACTGCTACCTGTTTATTTATTTGAGCAGAAGCTCACAATTAAAATATGGCATACTATATGACATAAAATTTAAAATATAAAATACAAGATTAAAATATGTACAAATTAAACAAATCATGCCCAGAAATTAGCAATATTAATTGTATTCTATTGCAGTGCCATGAGGTCTTCAAGTGTACACTGATGGGGATGCAGAGGGCAGGTCTACATATGTGTTGTTCTCTGCATGTTACCCACAATCACAAAGAACAGAAGCCACTGAATAGCCCCATTTGTTCAGAACTGCTATCATTAATGTGATCATCCAGCATCTTCCTGTATCACTACAGACATTATCCCATTTATTGAAAGGTTACGTTCTCAGAGGCTGTTCATAAGTCTGTTTTGTTCAGAAATCCAACATGCATAAAGAGAGCATAGATCTTGTCTTGCATGGAAGATGATCCAGTGGGCTTTGGATGATGGCAGCGGGGATCTGCCCACCTGCTCACCTTTTCCTGACCTCCAGGTTTGTATCAGCAAAAGTTCACAACTTGAAAGTTGGTTGGTAGAATAATGTCTGTATTGCCCAATATGCTTTACTGTACTGCTTGCTTTAGCTGGGTAGCTGGGATTACCTTTACGCCTTGGGTGATTCTGCTCCTGATTTTCTTTGCTCATCCTCCCAGGAACACCCTGCTCCCATGCCCATTCCCAATTATGATGGGATAACACAACAGGACTTGGAAAGGACTGTTTTTCATATTATATTAAAACATATGAAATGTTTTAAAGAAAAAGAAAAATTATGTTTGGTTGATGCAAGTCAGACTATGTCATGCATTTTGATGAAGTGCTGAATGGATCACATGTAACCATGCACAGTCTGTTTTGTGCAATCACTCAGAAAAATTGATAGGAATAGGGCTGGGAGGAAGTTGTATAATATTTGTGTACAGTAGGGCAGGGATTTAATAGGATTACATAGGCAAAATGCTACTGTGCAGTACACAGTTCACACTGTGCAAAATTCTACTTCTGGGTGTTTTTTTCACGCTGATGATTCCCTAGTCTCATATGCTATTTTTTCATTAGGTGATTTTTATTTTACAGAATTTCATTATTTCATTTTAATTATTTTATAAGTTCATGTTCATTACTATTATCCTTCTATTTGTGAGTCATTATCACTTTCCATTAACACAATTCTGTTTCTCTAACCAAATCTAAGTGTAAGACTTCTGGCAGTTTTTTGTATGGAAAATATAAAGTAATGTAGCCCACAGGATTGGTCAGTTAACTGAAGATTGGTCTGTCCAGCAGGTGATTGAAAAGTAGCTAGAAGAATGCTAATTTTAAGAAAGAAACTTGGACTGACCCAGAATATCATAAGTTATCTAGCTTAATGTCAGCATTTGTAAATTGGTAAACAGGACCAAGGATGAGAGCCTTTTGTGCTGCAGCACCCACCTTTCAAAACAACGTTCTCCCAGGGTAGGGGTTAGATTGGTCCTGTCCCTTTTGTAAGCTTTGAAGTTATGGCTTTGTCATTGGGCTGATCCAATTATGATCTGGAACCTGCTAAATTGTTATTTGATTAATGCATAACTTGCACTTGCCTGCTTACTAAGTTTCATGTTTTAATCTGGATTTTACTTTGGTTTTAATGGGGTTATTGTTTTATTTATATATGTGTAGCGCCACCCCCGTAGGGATCGCTGAAGTCTGGGCCCTCTTGGCCTCCTCTTGGCCTGGCTGCCGGCCCAAAGGGCCTCTCACTCTGACACCTCTGCTTGACAGGGGCACGTAGTGTGGCGATGCTCAGTCACATGGGGCGGTGATGGTCGATCTCTCTTGGTGGTAACTCACGTGGAATAATGATAGTTGATCTCAGGCAGTAAGAGCTTACAGGGGACGATAGTAGTCAGTCCCTGATGAAAGCAACTTGCATACGATGATGGTAGCCAGTCCCTGGTAACAGCAGCTTGCATGGAATGATGGTGATCAGTCTCTGGTGACAGCAACCTGCATAAGACAATGGTAGCCAGTTTCTAGTAACAGCAGCTTGCGTAAGACAATGGTGACCAGTCTCTGGTGACATCAACTTGCATAAGACAATGGTGGTCAGCCCCTGGTCAGAGCACTTTGCGTGGACAATGGTAGTCAATCTCTCTCTGGAGCTTGCAGGGACCTCCCTTCTCCACTCTCCTCCTCTCTCTCTGCCCTTACTCCACGTAATCCTCCCTTCTCTGTCCCCTTTTTGCCTCCTCCAGCTGATCCTACAGGAGCCTCTCTATTCCCCCCCCACCTTTCCCACTAAAAAGAAATACATTCAACCCAAACTCTTCCCTTGCCCTTCCTCTGGTTAACTTGCTCCAATGAAGGAAAAGAAATTACCCCCCCCCACTTCTCTGCCCCTTTTTGCCTGGCTTGCTTTGGATGGACAAACTGCAGTAAGCTTCTCTCTCTCTCTCTCTCTCTCTCTCTCTCTCTCTCTCTCTCTCTCTCTCTCCCTCTCCCTCTCCCTCTCCCTCTCCCTCTCCCTCTCCCTCTCTCCCTCTCTCCCTTTCTCCCTCCCTCCCTCCCTTCCTCCCTCTCTCTCTCCCCCTCCCTCCCTCCCTCTCTCTCTCTCTAGCAAAGCCTCTCAGCCAGCCCCAATCTCACTTCAGCTCAACTACATATGTATTTTTGTATTTTGTATGTGGTTATTTTAATTGAGTGAACTGCCCAGGGTCATGAATGTGAGATGGACAGCTATACAAGTTGAATAAATAAATCATAAATAAAATTATTGTGTATTCTGGAGCTTAATGTCCAGAATTTTGTAAAGTGACACAATTGGTACCTATGTTTTAATAACCTATTAGGGTTAGCCAAAGAAGGTTTGTCTTCTGAGACAGAAGAAGTGGTATTCACACAAAGTTCTCTCCATCAAATTAATGTGCATGGTACCAAGTCAATTTAGTCTGGGCACCCGAAGCAGAAAAGCCTGCATATTAGATTTCTATTACTTTGATTAATTGATGGCATTCAAGTTTGTGTCTAATATGAATGCATCAACACTAAATTTCCCTTTAGCACTGATCCTTAGAGTAATCCTGTCCTTGCTGTAGTGTTGAAAAGAGCAGCTTGTGCAGTGATGCATAGTTCTTACTCTTTTAGCTACCTTACATATTTTGTTTTACAGACTAGAAAATAAGAAATAGGGTTGCATAAATCATGGCCTGGAGATTCAAGAAGATCAATGTCATCTGATTAGGGAGTAAAATTGAGGTTTCCAGGCCAGGTCAATGATACTATAAATCACTTGTGGGAAAAGACATTAATTACCAAAGGGAATGATTAATTCTGCTAGTAAAACATTTTATAAGCCAATTCATGCATCTCTCCATACTTGAGAGACTACAACTATAAAATAATAATAAATTAAATAATGTGCTGCCCAATTGCAATGTCCAAAATGGTAACTGTTGCTTCCAGTTCTTTCAACTGATTCCAGCATAAAGTAAATCTTTGATACCAACTTTGAAAACATGACTGTAATGCCAATTGTAGCTATTGATAACAAATGCAGTTTGTCAGATAACACAGAATAAGTTTGAATTTGAGGAATACAGCACACAGCTATTAGCATCAAGTCTAATGTTTGTCATTTTTAACGATTTTGGCTTGTTTTCTGTGGAGAACACAAATATTTGCACATTTTTTCGTTGCTATTTTAATTGATCTTAATGTACTGCTCAGTTGTGGATTATAGAGAGGGATTTTCTTAAGATCAATGAAAGCTATTATTGCTTTAAATATTCTAATTACAACAGATGTGCATTTATTTAGAAACAGAGGTGACTGGATCTAATAGAGCAGACATGTCAAACACAAGGCCCAGGGGCCAGATGCGGCCCATGAAGTGGTTTCATGTGGCCCATAAAGCTATCCTGGAAACAGTGAGGGAACGGCCCCCTCTGCCTTGGCCCTGGCTGGCAAGGAGCCAATGTACAATTTTGTGGTGGCCATCTATGCTGAAATGCATTCAGTCTTAACTCCACAAGGCTGTCTGGAAACAGCGAGGAACCAGAAGAACCTTGAGCAGCAGCCTTGAGGAAGTGGGGCTGGGCTTGGTGCCACGGGTGCTCAAGGGCCAGATTGGGCATTTGACCTCTGCTGCCCAGGGCTCTGGGCAGCCCGCACCACCATCCAGCCCCCCCGCATAGCTTGAGAGGAACAGTGAGGCTCTTACAGTGGACCATGCTTGGTACTTGCCCTGGTGCCATCGCCTTCTGCCAGAGACCCTCAGATCTGTCCCACTCCTGCCCAGGCCCCCACAGGCACCCTTGATGTGAACGATGTAGAGCTGGCCACACCCACCCAGTAGGCCACACCATCAATGCCCACCCAGTAGGCCGCACCCACCCTGGCCACACCCATCCTAATGTGGATTAATAAACAATCACTAGAATAATGATGTGTCTGCATAATTACTGGAATAATGCTGTGTTAGTAGTATGTGACTAACCTAATGCCCATTGCACTTGGATACAATGTATGTAGCAAACTCTCTCCATTGTATACCCATGAGAAACGAACCTAATGTATTACAATGTGTATCACAATGTGTATTCCTTTGTTCCTGAGAAAAAGAAGGTATAAAACTGAAGTCTGAACCCGCCCTCGGGGTTCAGAATTGCTGTTTGCTACTGCTTCTGAACCTGCACAATAAATCTCTCTGCTAAAACCCTCTGGAATTCGTAAGAGTCCTTCCGTTTTCCACAAGAATTCTGGCGACTCTGCCAGGACTCTTAGGAAGAGGCTGTTGATCTTCCAGACGGACTGCCCTGGTGGGTAGCCCCTCTCCTAACGATGACTCCTCCAAGCCGGCTCCGTGGCCTTTGTCTATGGGGAGACCTTGACGGGACGGGAGGGGAACTCACCCGCCAGCGAAGCACTCCAGTCAAGGATCCACTGAGGGTAACAGATGGGTCTTTAATCCGCGGAAGGGTCTGAAACGCCTGCAGCAAGTATTGTAAAAGGGGATACCTGATCCCGTTTGGATCGGAAGAGAAGATTGATCACCCCCTAGAAGACAAGGCGGTGTCCTTAAGTCTTCAATAGGTAGGACTGTGTGGGTGGTTAAACCATTGTATTTCCTGAAGAGTGACTGTTGGAACATCCGGCACTCCAGGTCGGTGGTAGTGTGTTAGGGAGAAATGGGAGGAAACCAGACTAAGAAGGGCATTGGTCAGACAACGCTTCAGTGTATGTTAGGAAATTTCAAAAATGGTTTTTCTAGGGATTATGGGGACCCACAACCAAATCCAGCCATGTTAAAAAGATTCTGTGAATCTGAATGGACCACCTTTGGCATAGGGTGGCCCAAAGAGGGATCGGCGAATCCTGAACTCGTGGCACGGGTTCATCAAATTGTGACTGGAAGTGGTCATTGGGACCAATATCCCTATATAGACCAATGGCAGCTCAATATTAAAGAAAAGCCTTGATGGTTAGCAAAGTGTCAGATAGAATGTGCTAAAATATATTTGGCAAACCAAAAAGCCAAACCTCAGACAAAAGCTAAGATTTTGAGCCAGGAAGAAAGGGAGGAATTTTCCAGGCCCCCGCCCTATGTTCCTAGAAGAGAATAAGGGGGGATATAGCAGCAAATTCCACCCCCTCCGGTTGAAAGAAATGAAGTCCACCTTCAACCAGAAGCCGGTGTGAAAAGAAAGATAAAAAAAGATAAAACCATTCAGAAGAAAGATCAGGACTTGGACAGCAATGACAACAAAACATCAATTTCTAGTCGAACTAGAAGTAAAACAAGGGTAAAAACAGAAGAAATGATAGCCCCTCTAAGAGAAGTTTTGGTCCCTGGACCAAACAGCACCAATATTCCGATGCTCCAGTATGTTCCCTTTACAACCACTGATCTACTCAATTGGCGTCGGCAATATGGACCATTTTCAGAAAAACCTCAAGAAATAATAGACCTATTCTCCACCATTATTCAGACGCATAACCAACGTGGGATGATACGCAACAACTTATTTCTACTTTACTGGATATGGAGGGAGAAATATAGGTTAGGGAAATTAAAAGTACTTGCCCGCCAACACCCCGATGGGGGAGCAAATTATCAGGCAAGCAGAAATGCCAAAGCAGTAGAAGAAAGACCAGACTGGAATGCTAACGATGGACAACACCAAACATTGTTGCAGAATTATTGGCTTTTGTATTTAGAAGCCCTGAGAGAAGCCACAATTCATCCACTTAATTATGCTGCAATAACTAGTATTTGACAAGATAAAAATGAGTCACCAACTGCTTTTCTCAGCTGACTGATAGAAGCTTATAAAGTAAACACAGGTCTTGATATGGAGGTGGCACAAAATCGCCCACTCCTAATTGAAAGATTTATCACCCAAAGTGCCCCAGACATAAAGAAAAAGTTACAACACACAGAAGGGGCATTAGGAAAGAATATAGCAGAGATTATGGAAATAGCTCAGAAGGTGTTCCGTAACCATGAAAAGGAAGAAGAACGTAAGTCAGATCAGAAAGAGAAAAAGAAGGTTGAAATGTTAGCAGTAGCCTTGGGGGGGATGCGTATTGGACCCAACCAATGTGCCATCTGTAAACGGGAAGGACACTGGCAAAGGGAGTGCCCCCAGAGGAATGGCCAACCTAGGGGGCAATCTCACCAGTATGGAAGAGGACAAGGAAGAGGATTTAGAGGGACTTTCTAAAGAAGTTGTAAGGGAAGCTTCAGGGGAAGAGGACATCCAGCCTATCCCAGTCAGATGGAATTAAGAGAAGAAAACATGATTGGCTTAGCCGACATGGAATGGGGAGACTGAAGAGGACAGGGTTGTATGGTCCCACCCCCAGAGCCCATTGTTAAAATATGGGTGGGAGAACAGATCGTCCCAATGTTAGTTGACACGGGAGCCACCAGATTGGTCCTAAATAAATCTATTGGCAAGCCATCAAACCAGACCATCCAAATTCAGGGAGTATCCAGAGAAACTCAATTTCGACCACTCCTGGAACCCCTAACATGCCAAGTGGGAAAAGGAATCATTAAACATCAATTTGTATATGTCCCAGACTGTCCAGTCCCATTATTGGGAAGAGACTTGCTAAATAAGTTAAAAGCAACAATTTCCTTTGACAATGGGAAGCAATTAATTCAAGTGCACCACCCAGTGGAAGAAATATGGCACTTGATGATAGTGACAGAAGAAGAAGTAGGAGGTACTAAGTGGCTACAATTTAATGTCCCACTCCTGTGGGCAGAGGATAACCCCCTGGATTTGCGAAATATGCCACGCCCGTTATGATGGAACTAAAACCACAAGCATATCCTGTTAGTGTGCCTCAATGATATTGTACTTCAGAGGCTGCTATGGCCATTCAAGAATTAATCCAAAAATACTTGATAGCAAAAATCATTAGAAAAATTCAGTCACCTTGGAATACTGCAATTCTACCTGTTTGTAAGCCCAACGGACAGTGGAGACCAGTGCAGGATCTCCGCCCCGTTAATAAATTGACCTTAACCCTACATGCGACTGTTCCTAATCCATATATTCTTTTGAGTACAATACCTCATCCGCTAAATCAGTGGTTCTCAACCTGTGGGTCGGGACCCCATTTGGGGTCGAACGACCATTTCATGGGGGTCGCCAAACAAGGCTGTCCGCCATTTTTTTCCACCTTTTCTTTGGCCACGCCCCTGGCACCGGGTGATGTATAAGTGGTTGGGGGTCACCACAACATGGGGAACTGTATTATGGGGTCGCGGCATTAGAAAGGTTGAGAACCACTGCGCTAAATGGTTTTCAGTTGTGGACTTAAAGGATGCACTTTTCACCATACCTTTAGCTGAGAATTGTCAGCCGATCTTTGCATTTGAATGGGCTAATTCAAAGACACAAGTTAAGACTCAATATACCTGGACTAGACTACCACAAGGCTTTAAGAATTCACCTACATGTTTTGGTCAAGCTTTAGCCCAAGATCTTGCATATTTGAAATTAGTCAGACAAGAGGACTGTTGCCTTCAATATGTGGATGATGTTCTGATAATTGGACAAAACAGGGAGGATTGCTTTGAAAACACATCCAAACTGCTCCGAATGTTACAAGACTGTGGCTTCAGAGTGTCCAAAAAGAAAGCACAATTAATTCAAATGACCGTAATGTATTTAGGCTATGAGCTATCACAAGGACAAAGAACTCTGGGCTCCCAGAGAAAGCAAGCTGTGTTACAGATTCCCATCCCCCAAACAAAACAGGAAGTTAGAACGTTTTGGGGAATTACAGGCTTCTGTAGAATTTGGATTCCTAACTTCACTCTCACAGCTAAACCATTGTACCAAGTTTTAAGAGGACCAGAAAAGGAACCTCATTTGTGGCAACAAGAACAGATCCAAGCAATGAAACACCTTCAACAGGCTCTTACTACAGCACCGGCTCTAGTGCTACCTGATATATCTAGGTCATTTTCACTTTATGTCGATGTGAGACAGAATGTGGCTTTAGGAGTCCTTACCCAAAAGCAGGGAAATTGGAATTGCCCAGTCACTTATCTGTCAAAACAATTGGATATGACCGCGCAAGGTTGGCCACAATGTTTAAAAATTCTAGCAGCAGTTATGCTGTTACTACAGGAGGTAAATAAGTTAACCTTTTCTGCTCCAGTGGCTGTTTGTACTAGTCATGCCCTGCAGACAATTATTGACAATAAGGGACATTTATGGATTAGCAATCAAAGGATGCATAAGATACAGTCCCTTTTATTAGAAAATCCACAAGTTACATTGCAACAGTGCTCTACTCTTAATCCAGCCACTCTCATGCCAATACCAGATTCAACTATGTCCGTGCATAACTGCATGCAAACCTGACCTTACAGACCTGACCTTGCAGACCTGACCATACAGACCAACCATTGAATAATCCAGACTTTCAGTGGTTTACCAATAAATCCAGCTTTATGGATCAAGGAATTAGATACTCTGGTTACGCAATTGTTTCTCAAACTGCAACTGTAGAATCAGCACAATTACCTAGCCAAGCAAGTGCACAATTTGCAGAATTATATGCCCTAACCTGAGCAGTAGAAATAGCTGCAGGGATGATTTTAAATGTATATACGGACAGTAAATATGCATTTTTGACAATTCATACACATACCGCAATCTACAAAGAAAGAGGATATTTGGACTCCACAGGCAAGGTCATCCAATATGCAACTTTGATTAAAAGACTTATTAAAGCAGCCCAACTACCATCTAAAGTTGCAATCATCCATTGTCCTGGACATCAAAAAGACTCAAGCCTTATTACCCAGGGCAATAGGAAGGCAAAGAAGCCAAAAGAGCTGCGTTAGAAGCCCCCCTCCAATCAGATGTCACCAGGTTCATGTATTTAGACACTTACTTAGAACAACTTGATCCTACATATATGAAAGAGGAAAGCCAAAAGTTGAAGCAGGATGTACAGGCTGAACTGGTTAAAGGCTGGTACACCCTTCCCGATGGATGCATTGCTGTTCCTCTTGCGCTTGCCCACCCCCTTATTTTTCAGGCCCATAAGCAACATCATTTGGGAAAAACTGCATTATTACAACAGCTTGAACGATTTTTCTATCTTCCCTTTGCTTCTTCGCTAATGGCCCAAGTATGTTCTCAATGTTCCATTTGTGCCCAAACCAATGCACGCCAAGGACCAGTAGTGCCGCCTGGTCGACAACCAATCGCTTATTTTCCAATGGACTATGTCATTGTTGATTTTACTGATATGCCTAGGAGTAAGAAATATGTAGCCCTGTTAGTTATAATCGATACCTATTCAGGGTGGATTGAGGCCTTTCCGACTGTAAATAAGAAAGCTATACAGATTGCCAGAACCTTTCTTAAAGAAATTATTCCTAGATTTGGTTGCCCTTCTAGGATTTCATCAGATAATGGCCCTGAGTTTGTATACCAAATTAATAAGGCTTTAGCCCAGGCATTAGGAATTAAGTGGAGATTTCATTGTGCTTTCCACCCCCAATCGGCTGGTAGGGTGGAATGTGCTCATTGCACGATTAAAACCCTTATTACCAAATTTTGTTTGGAAACTCATCTCCATTGGCCAGACGTTTTGCCTATGGTTTTGTATGCAATCAGACTGCCCCCCCCGCACTAAATTACAACTTAGCCCTTATGAGCTCATGTTTGGCCATCCCCCTTGTCTATTTAAACCTGACAGTCAGGGCTGGCCGAACTTGGCTCATAAGGGAGGAATAGACCAACAGAAATTGTTACATCAGTTACAGCTTCATAATTTAGGTGTTTCAAATTTGCGCCATTATATGATGGAACAACTATTCCCTCCAGTGGTCACGGCAACACATGGGTTCAAACCAGGAGATAGAGTATGGATAAAACATTGGAAATCAGATCCCTTGAGCCCAAGATGGAAAGGACCATATACTGCTGTCATGTGTTCTCCTTTGGCACTGAAAACCTTGGAGGGAAAGTCCTGGGTCCACTGGAGTAGATTGAAAGCAGCTGCACCTGCCGATCCAGTAACTTACAAGGTGGATAAAACTGACAAAGCTTTAGTGTTAAAATTTACAAGAAATACACCCTGTTGAACCCTACTGGCAACGGGTTCTCAACACACGGTGTGAACATTAGACCTTGCTGAGACACTCCGGAAGCTGTCTCTCTATGCACAGTGGAAGACATGAGGATTCTACAGCTCATAATATCTGTTAGTTATTTAATATGGGGAATATACACACACATTCCTACACAAATCAGTGCAATGGCTACACGAGAGGTCATACCGCAGAAACCCTCTAATAGAAAACTATTGAATAGTACACACAAAGAAAGAATAAAAACACAGGGAAACCAGGATTGTCAAAACTGCATCAAGATTACAAAACAAGAAAGCCAGATAACTAAGACTTTGATTTATCAACAATGAAACCAGAAAGGTGCCAAGATAGCTCCCCTAGCTCCTGTACATACAATAGAACTACATATAAAGTTTGTAGAAAAGGGGTCCAAGATCAGTGTTATAACCTGAAGTCTAATCCTGATAGTTGGGCCTTACAAATCCGAACACATAGAACAGATAGGAGCTCTAGGGACCAGGCACTTTTAGGGCTCTTCCAATGGAAATCCAACCCACACTCCAGTTTTAGCATCACCTTTGATGTTTGTAAGGCAGCTAATTATTGGGCTGCAATAGATGGTTGTGGAGGGATCAGTCAAATCCACAGCTATATCCCAAACCATAAGCAGTCCCACGGTCAGATGTAAGTGGTGGTCATGTATTAAGTGGCATACCCAAGACCCAAAGGAGATGGAACACATCTTGTTTGAAAAGAATAATACAAAAGCAGACTCCTGTGGAAGGGATAACTGTAATTTGGTGACTCTCACAGTCAAGATTGGCAGTTGGTTCCTGGAACAAAATAAATGGGAAAGACGAAATTGGATGTTTGGGATAGGAATAGATGTCAACGGCTACGGCCCAATATCAGAGGTAGAAATCAAAATTATAGCTGCAACCAAAAGATCAGAACAAAAATCATTATTTTGGTCATATTATGAGGAAATGGAGAAACTAAATATTCCTGAAATATCTAGACATGTAGTCAATACCTTTGTTAAGTTAGCTGAAGATATTGCCCATACTTTAGATGTGTCTAACTGTTTTGTGTGTGGTGGAACAATTATGGGAGAAAAATGGCCATGGGAGGCACAAGAGTTAAATTATACCAAGGTACTAGAAATGCCTGAGAATAGTAGTTTAACCTATACAAGCGGAAAAGATGGTGATTGGACTCTCACTTCCAACCTGGTAGGACATGTATGTTACTCAAGAAACAAAACAGAATCTTGCATAGCAGTAGGTAACCTCCTATGCACAGGGAGTTGGGAAAATGGTAAATGGTGGTCTGGAACCAACAAAACCACTACTATGGATCATTATGCCCTTACTAACGTATCTGGAATGCCATATCTAAAAGAACCCACAAATACCAGTCTCCTTTGGCTAGGCCCAGATGGAATGTACTGGATTTGTGGAAAAATGGCATACGGACAACTACCTAAGAACTGGTGTAGATCTTGTGTATTGGGAATAATTCAACCAGGATTTTTCCTGTTACCATTAAAAACTAAGCAAATTCTTGGAGTTCCCATCTATGATGAAGTTGGCAATATAAGACAAAGAAGGGAACTAAGTGCACACACCCAATGCACAGGAGTCACTTGGCAAGAACATGAATGGCCACCTTGCTGCATTATCCTAGTTTATGGTCCGGCTACTTGGGCTGAGGATGGAATGTATGGATACCGTACCCCTATTTATATGTTCAACAGGTTCATTAGGTTACAAGCAGTGGTAGAGTTAATCACTAATGAGACTGTGAGGGGACTAACTGAATTGGCCAAAGAAAATGTGAAATCCAGGACATATATTATGCAAAATAGGTTAGCCCTGGATTATCTGTTGGCCAAAGAAGGAGGTGTATGTGGAAAATTCAACGTAACAAACTGTTGCATCAAAATAGATGAAAGTGGAAAAGTGTTGAAGGACATAACAGACAAAATGGTCAAACTAACTCACGTTCCAGTGCAAACCTGGAAAGGATTTAACTTGGAAGACATATTTTCAGGATGGTGGCCAAAGTTACCAGGCCTACAAACCATCATAGTTATAGCAGTCTTGTTAATTCTAGGATGTATTTTGATTCCCTGCTTACTCCCCTGTGTTGTAGCAATGATTCGAAGGATCTCAGAAAGCGCAGCCCAATTAACTGCAAAACATGAAACAATGTTAACTTTATGGGAATATAAAATGTTGCCCTCTAAAGATCCTGAATTGGAGATAGAATAATGGAAGTTTAAGTAGGAAAACTTCCAAAGGGGGGAATAATGTGGATTAATAAACGATCACTAGAATAATGATGTGTCTGCATAATTACTGGAATAATGCTGTGTTAGTAGGATGTGACTAACCTAATGTGCATTGCACTTGGATACAATGTATGTAGCAAACTCTCTCCATTGTATATCCGTGAGAAATGAACCTAATGTATTACAATGTGTATCACAATGTGTATTCCTTTGTTCCTGAGAAAAAGAAGGTATAAAACTGAAGTCTGAACCCGCCCTCGGGGTTCAGAATTGCTGTTTGCTACTGCTTCTGAACCTGCACAATAAATCTCTCTGCTAAAACCCTCTGGAATTCATAAGAGTCCTTCCGTTTTCCACAAGAATCCGGACCCCTGAAGGCAACCGCAATGCTGATGCGGCCTTCAATGAAATTGAGTTTGATATCCCTGTAATAGAGGCTCTATTTACCATAGTTCCAGATTCAATATATTCTCCAGCTTTGGATCATGAATACTGATTGATGCAAGTAGGTAGTTCTATATACTATTAATATGTATAGTATCAAGGTTCTGATTGATGAACCCAACGAAGTAAGCATAGCAGAGATGATCCAATCTCTAATATCAAACTTTATTGAGCAAATCATATAGGCACAGTTGAAAGGAGGAAAAAGTATTCAACTCTCCTAAACAATATCTTGCATAACCTTGGTTCTCAGGCTCAGCAGCTCACCACCTGCAAGGCACATTCCATTCTTCTCCTCTCCCCCCTGGGTTTGTAGGCAAGCCAAGAAACAGAAATGGCTGAAACAGCATGAGGCTTCTTCTAGCTTGACATATAGAATGTAAAAAAACCAGACATCTGGATTAATTCAATAAAGGAGATTCATTATCATCCTGGAACTGGAGATCTAAAAGGAGGGATATTTTGATTTCTACTATCACTTAGGGCACCCAACACCTTGCTATACCACTTCCCATGCTTTTAAAAGCAATAATATTAAAGCAATATGATAAAAGAACACTGATATCATTCATCGGCCACACAGGGTTTATATGCTCACTTC
Source organism: Crotalus tigris (assembly GCF_016545835.1). Classification (NCBI taxonomy): domain Eukaryota; kingdom Metazoa; phylum Chordata; class Lepidosauria; order Squamata; family Viperidae; genus Crotalus; species Crotalus tigris. The sequence goes on from NW_024096663.1 coordinate 1,567,778, forward strand.
CATTCATCAAACAATTGGTAGCTACCCCTGTTGAACTGCATTAGAAAGAGTGAAGATCATTTTGCTGCCATGGATTAGCTAAAGAAATAAGAGATACCACTTGTTATTCAAGCAAGAACACAAGGGAAGAAAGATCAGCTGCATATAAATGGCTGCTTATAGCTTATCACTTTGTTCTGGCCTTGAGAAACTGATCCCCATTGTTTCACTCTACTTCATTTCTTATGTTTTTAATCACTGTTGATCTAAAATAAAGCAAATGATTTTTTAAAAATATAATGTTCATCTACAGATCTGAAGCAACATCCAATTTTGTTGGAAAAAGAAAAGAGAAATGGTTTTTTCTGCTCACCAATTGCAAACTAGCTTTGCAAATATTTACATCAGATTTAATATGACTTTGTCATTCTTCCTGCAAAATAGGTCAGAGGAAGAATAGGAAATGAAACTGAACAGCATAGCATGGCTTGTTGTTAACTGTCTGTGACATTCTTGCTTGTTTAATGAAGTATTTCCAATTACAGTTTTAATGGGCACCTTGAAATCCATCCTTATTGTGTTAGGAGTCAAATGACAGATGAAAGAAACACTGAGATGTTGGTTTCATACAGCTACAGTAATGAGATCAAAGCTATTTTCATGTAACTGAAATTTAGACCCAACTGGAAGCTAGAGTGATTATGCTTTCACTCATTGAAAGAACCTAGTCTTCTAACATAGATGCTTCATCTAATTCCTCAGGGTGAAGATCTGAGCCTTGCTAATATTACCCTGATTTCTTCTTACTTAAAATATAAATTGACTGTGATATCCATGACATTAATGCAGTTACAACAATGCACTTGTACAACATGCTGCCTGCTTTAGCTATAATTTCTGAAACTTTCAAAGAGAATCAACTCAAGAACATCTAAGATATTCCAAGGACATGTATGATAACTCTGATGATAGAAAATTATGTAGCTTTCTTAGTTGAGAGGGTAAATAATTCCTAGACACTGTGGCAGATATTTCATTAGCAAGGGCATTGATGAGAGAAGGTCATCCCCTTTTTACTCCAAAGAGAAAATATCTTGGCAAATACAGGAAGAACCCAATACAAACTAGTCTGACTCAGCGGCAGCCTGAGGCTAAATAAACACTTAACACACACTGGCTACAAAGTATCAAGTCTAAACCACAGAAATGCAGAACCAGCTAACAGCAATTAGGATTGACAGGATTAGAATAGAAACACTAAGAAGTACACAACAATAAAATAATCACACTGGATCCTTCCTGGAGCAAAAATTAACACTTTTTAGACAAAATTGATAAAGAAATTAACACAACAATAGACACTGACCAACAAATCAGAAAAGACAAATTTTAAACTCACAAATCAGAAATGACAATTTTGGAAACCATGAAAGGGTATAAGAACTCACATTTCAGGACCATTCTGTCTAGCTAGCTGGGGATTCATGCTGAATTGTCACTCAACTTTAATCTCCATGATTAAACCTCTCTTTCCAGTAGCTGGCTTCACATTCTATTTGTTCTCCTCTGCACTGCTTGTGAGAATCCCAGCTGGAAGAGCCTGAATGGGGGAATTCCTCCCAACAATTACCTGGCGACCATGAAGGACTTCCAGCTCATGCAGCCACTGGACCGGGCCCAGAAGAGCCATCACCCAGCCAGCAGCGGACAGCTTGTTCCGCGGGGAAGTCTCACAGACCCTGCCCGGCCGGCAAAGGGTATTAAAGGGAGTTTTTGAGTCTCGCGCTCAAACAGCTAACTGGAAAGAGGGTAAGTGCCACCAAATTTAAATTCCTAGATTCAAAGGGTCTGAAGAACAAAAGGAAGATGTGTGGATGTATGTGGGGGGGGGGCTCCTCTGAAAATCAGCTGAATCTCATTCCCTCTGTATTGCCCTCCAGCTGCACCCTGGCCTGCTGCTAGCTCCCCTGGAGCTGTGACCGGCAGGGCCTGGGAAAGCAAGGGGAGGACATCGGAGCGTGAGACCTTCTGAGAAAGGGAGAGTAGAGTAGGCAGTAAAAGTGTCATAAATTTTTTTACATTGGTAGACCGGACCCCTTTCAGAAACTTTTTTACATTGGTGGACCAGGACCCCTTACACCAGTAATTTATAAGCAAAAGCCCCAAGTTAGGAAATTAAGCCCCGGGCTAGGAATGTCCCTTACCTCTGCAAAGCAAGCAGAGGTCTTCCCAGACATTTGAAGTCCACAAAGAGTGGTGGTGAAAAGTGAAGGTAAAGCTGGTAAGACAGCATCCTGTACTTTCTACAGGGGAGCAGAAGTGTCCTCGACAGACCCCCTTTTGGTCTGAAACTATGGTGGTGGATCCCTAAAGGAGCGTCCCTACTCTGTGAGGGATCCAGAGTCCTCCATGGGTCCCTTTTTGACCCAAAACGATGGTGGTAGGTGGAAGTCTCACTAGGAGGCTTCAGTGTGCTGGACCCGATAGAACCAAAGTGAACCCCTGCATCAGGGATAAGGGAATCATGGGGGGGGGTTCTAGCTCAAGGATCGAGATAGGCTCCCCAGTGAAAAGCTTGCTTGAAGCCTGGGATGGGAATCAGCTATCCATCCAGGCAGGTATGAAAAAGAACCTGTTAAAGGAATTATATGAAAAATGGGCTTTGCTTAAAGATGAGTGCGGAAAACAGATTTGGCCAGAAAGTGACACATTCAAATTCAAAACACAGAAAGCACTTAGATCCAGAATAGATCCAGAATAGAGAACCAGCCCAGCTACCCTATTGGTATTGCTGGGCTGAACTATGCAGATTAAAAATCCAGGCTCAAATGGAGTTCAAATCTCAGCCTCTCTTAGACCAGGGCTTTTCAACCGGTAGTACACGTACCACCTGTGGTACTTTGCCACATGGCAGGTGGTACGTGACTGCTAGCCAAGTGTAGCAGGGGAGGGGAATGAGCCCAAGTGAGCCAAGCCTGAGGGAGAGGCAGCTGCAGCTGCAGCTGCAGGACTGTCTGGGCTCAGCAGAAGCCCCAGGAGCCAGCAGGGCTCCAGCTGATTGGCGCTTCCGGAAGCAGCTTGGAGCTGGAGGTGAACTGAAGTAAAAGGGGGGGAAGATAGGAGAGGCTATAAAAGAATGTGGTTTGGATGGGGGAAGGGAAAAAAAGACATCAGGAAAAGTTTAATCCCTTTAAACAAATGAAATTAGTTTTACCCCCTTTAACTGAGTCTGTCTATAGCTTTTAGAAAGTTTTCTTTGAAAGTACAGAGGCTTAATTTAAAGCTAAAGCTTTTCGCAATTGCCAGAACCTTTCAGTCTAGGATTGCAACATTGTGACACATGACACGCCTGAAGCAGCTTAAAGAGAAAAAAAGGATGGGCCCTTTCAAGTTCTGCTAACCACCCAGACAGCAATCAAGGTAGCTGAAAGGAATGCCTGGATCCATTGGACCCATATTAAACAAATGGGGGAGGGAATTAAGTTCATCTTTGTTAAATTCCTGTATATTATTTGTATTGTATTTTTGTAATTGAAATGTACCTCTGGGTTCATAGAACCAAAATTATTTCCAGAAAAGAGAAATGTATGGGAATATTTAGTGAAGGAGGTGCTGAACATCACATATTTTTGCCTTGCTGGGGGTAGATCAGTAAAAGACATCTTGACCACATGCCTGATGGGAGTAGCAATAGCACCACGAGCCATCACTAATGACACCAAGTTAAGAGAGTTTCCACTCACAGCCTCATATTCCAATATTTTTGATTGGGGTACCAGTGCAGACATAAAAGACAACAGCATATATATATTGCAGGTTGCAGCTGTAACCCAAGCAGCTACCTGCTTCACACTAACCGGATGCCACATGCCTAAGATATCAAATTGCTACAACCTCACTAACACTGAACTGGCCTGCAACAACACGAGGGCCATCACCTTTTCATACAGCCATATAAAATTTCCTACAGGATGGTTTTTGCTGTGTGGCTTAAAAGCTTATTCCTACCTGCCAGCAAACTCCACAAGGGGCCCTTGCACGTTAGAGCAATTAACCATGTTGATGCCCTTCTTGCAAAGGCGGCAAAAGAGGAGCTTCCACACATTGCCTCCTGACTGTGACTCAAAGGCCCCCCTCCTCACCAAAGCTGAATATGTTCCATTGGCTGTCTCTCTAGTGGGAGTGCCAGGGCTTGCAGCATGAAATTCAAGGAACATAAACAGCCTGGCATGTACCCTAGCTAAAAGCCTAAATACCACCTCCCATGCCCTAGAGGCCTTAAACAAGGAATTAAGGCAAGTCAGAGAAGCAACCCTCGAGAATAGAGCAGCCATTGACTACTTATTGTTAAGGCACAATCATGGCTGTGAAGAATTCTTTGGGCTTTGCTGTTTCAACCTATCTGGACTAATTGAACAAGATAACAAACATTTAAAAGAACTAGCATAGAATGTTGGACATAACCAATCATCCTGGGACCTTTCCTGGCTCTTCTCATGGTTACCAGACTTTCACTGGTTGACTTCTCATCACTAGCATAATCACAGTAAAAGTAGGTGGAGTCCTCCTTTGTTGCCTATGCCAATTAATTCCTTTAGGATTGAGATGCCTAAAGATCTGCACTACTCCCATCAGAGGCAAAGAACAGAGCAAGAAAACTTCTCTCATGATGTGCCAAATTGACCACCACTACTGAGTATATGAACCAGTTGGGCTGATCACTGAAACACCAGTGATAGACCAAAATGGGGGAATTGATGAGAGCAGGATACCTCTCTTGGCAAATACAGGAAGAACCCAATACAAACTAGTCTGACTCAGCGGCAGCCTGAGGCTAAATAAACAACACACTGGTTACAAAGTATCAAGTCTAAACCACAGGAATGCAGAACTGGCTAACAGCAATTAGGATTGACATAGAATAGAATAGAAACTGTCATGGTTCCGACAGATGAAACTCTTCAAAGAACTTTGAAGCATTGTTTAACTTAAAGAATCTTTATTCAAGTGGCATAGCATCAGCATGTACATAGTCGAAGCCAAAATCTGGATTCCCCTCCCCTTAACACATACTATCAAACACAATTCCCTCCTCTAATTAACAGTCATAAATCACATTCTCCAATTAGTTTGAAATGCAGGCTTTCCCTCCTGTTCTCCAACCCACCATTTCTTATCATCTCTTATTTCAAAAGCCCTGAATTCACACACTATTACAATATTGTTATATCTAACTAACTCCCATCACATTCATCCTCCTCCCCCAGTATCATCTAATTCTAAGAATAAAGCATAAGAAAGAAAAAGGCTGCATCTCCATATGTTGTCAAAGCAAGAACATCCAATGTTAGCAGTGTTGACAGAAACACTAAAAAGTACACAACAATAAAATAATCACACTGGATCCCTCCTGGAGCAAAATTAAGACTTTTTAGACAGAATTGTTAAAGGAATTTACCCAACAATAGGCACTATTTTGGAACGTATGTGTAGCCCTAACTAGAGAGCAGGTATCAGTGTGCCAGAGTGTCTGGCAGTTATTGGGTTAAATGCTAGGTATGTGGATGGGTCAGTGGGAGGAGTTCCAAAGGTCATTGGGAGACTTCCTGGACACAAGCCACATGGGAATCTCTTTGTCTGTAAGAAGCATGGGCCATGGAAGGTCACACAATGAACCCGAGTCGTTATAAAGATGGTATGGAGAGCAATATCTTCTTACCTAAAGGGATGATCTAAAAGATGGACAAAGATGTATTTATAGGAGCATCAACCACAGCGTGAATGCAAGTAATCTTTCTCATTAAAATATATTTTGTTTATTATATGATCATTTCTTTTGAGTTAACTATCTGACTGGATTTAAAAGAAAGCACTTAGATTTGAGTCAGAATAGACACTGACCAACAAATCAGAAAAGACAAATTTTAAACTCACGAATCAGAAATGACAATTTTGGAAACCATGAAAGGGTATAAGAACTCAGGACCATTCTGTCTAGCTAGCCGGGGATTCATGCTGAATTGTCACCCAACTTTAATCTCCATGATTAAACCTCTCTTTCCAGTAGCTGGCTTTACATTCTATTTGTTCTCCTCTGCACTACTTGTGAGAATCCCAGCTGGAAGAGCCTGAATGGGGGAATTCCTCCCAACAGCATGCACTCTTTTAGAAATTAAGATGTAATCAAGGAAAATATATGTATTAAATCTAGGAGGCTATTTTACTGTTTTTTTAAAAAGCAAAGAATTAGATAATCTGGCATTACTGGAATTGAGAGAGAAGGAATTTTGTTAGAGATACAGAGCAATCCAGATGACTCTGGTGAATATATTAGAAAAAAGTTTATTAAAACTTTATCATTTTTTTGGAATGGGATAGACAGTGATGGCGAACCTTTTAGAGACTGAGTGCCCAAACTGCAACCCAAAACTCACTTATGCATCGTCGGGTGCCGGGTGGGTGTGGCCAATTGGTTGGGCGTGGCCCATTGGGTGGGCGTAGCTAAGGGCAGACTGGGTGGGACTAAAAAGTTCAATCAATCAATTCCAACTTTGCGAGATCTTTTTTTTTCCCCGAGAAGTTGAAATTGACTGATTGATTGAACCTTTTTTTTTGTACACGGTGATGGAGGCCTAAAGCGAAAAGGTTTTATAAAAGCCAGCTGAAGGCCTAGGACTGGGGCGATGGCGCACGTGCCCACAGAGAGGGCTCTGAGTGCCGTCTCTGGCACCCGTGCCATAGGTTCGCCACCACTGGGATAGGATATAGATGCAGAAATTAATAAAATATATGGAATAAATATAAGATTTGTAAAAATAAAATAATAAATGTTCCAGGGCATGTCCTTGTGCTTTTTCTCAGGAAGAAGATAAACAATCAAGATTTTAAGCAGCATTTTAATACACAATTGAAGATAAAAAATGCAGATGTAATTGAACAAACAAATTATTGTTAGAATATTGAGTAAAAATACTCCTTTTGACTCAGAGGTCTCCAACCTTTCCAGGCTCAAGGACCAGAGGGAAGGAAAGCAGCTTCAAAATTGGCATGCATGCGTGTGTGTGCGCACATGGGGCCACACACACTGGTGTGGCACTAGCAGCCCCATTCGCGCATGCAGCATGTGCTGGCACCATATGCATGCACGAATAGCCATGCATCCCCCACGGCAGTTAGCAGCCCATTCATGCATGTGCAAATGGGCCATGCAAGCCGCCCGGGCTAGAGGCACATGCACAAATTGGCTGCGGACACCTGCCCTGCACTAGTATCCATGAGCATGTGCTAGTGGGGGAATGCATGCCCACGCGTGTGTGCACCAGCCAGCCATTTCTGTGGCCCACTGGCCAAGAGCCTGCGGCCCGAGACCAGGCTGTGGACCATAGGTTGGAGACCCCTGTTTTGACTAACAGAAAAAGATTCCATTTCAGTGGGACAAATTGGAAGATCTGATCTTTATTTTAAACAGCAAAGACTTTGACTGAACTCTGTCCAAGGCGAGAGAATTTCTGGAAAAATTCAAACAAGAGTTGCAGGGGATTCAGTTGGGGAAGTCAGATGCAACAGGCAATTGGCATGATACTGAATTAAGTGCTATAATACTGAATTTTCTAAATTTTTGGCTTAATTATGGATTTCAGATGTTTACCAAAATATAAATGGAGCAAAGTCATTTGAAAAAAAAATTAAACAAAACAATTAAAACAAAACAAAATTTGCTTACAACGGAAACATATTAGAAAAAAGAAGATGAAATATTTGGTTTATAAAAATTTGTCTGTATGTAGATTTGTTGGGATAGAAATTAATTTGCAGTTAGCTAAGACTCTGGTATTGGGAATTTATAGCAAAAAATAATAAAGCACTATCATATAAAGAACTATGGAGAGAGTAATGGGCTTTTCTGATGAAATTTGGTGTTTGATGAGGGACTGGAATGAAATGATTTTGCCACAACTGGACAGAACTTCTGAGAAAAATAAAAGAATTACACATGGCAAATTGCCAATTTTTTTAAAAAAAATGATGGACAATTTAGGGTTTGTTGATATATGGAGACAGAAAAATGACAGCTCAAGAGAGTATATTTATTTTTCTGAAAGACATAGATCCTTTTCAAGAATAGATATGAACTGGATCTTGAAGAATTTGGCTTTCTATTTTTTCTTTTCTATTTTTCTTTTTGTTTCGTTTTTGCACTTGTAGCTCCCTCTTTGATTTCTTTCTTTTTCTTTCTTACTCTATATTACTTTGCATTAGTTTTTAACCTTTTTTAAACATATATATATATTTCATCTTGAATAGATAAATTTGATCTTTCTTACTATTAGGTATGCTAGAGGGCAAAATGACAGACTGAAACAACAAATGCTTATTCAGAATAATGTAATCACTTCTAAACAGGCTTTTCTATAACCTAGAATGCTAAGAACAGTCTTTGATCAGAAATTGGACAAATCTATTTCAAGGATACTTTTCAAACTGGTTTGTTTTCTTTCTTCCTTACAATTCACCCCTGCTTCTAGTCTGGGAATTTCCAAGAATCATGTTTTTAAGTGGAACATTTTTAAAAAGCTAGTAAAATATATTTCAGATTTTACACTAAACTTGATGATCCATTATCTGATTTTTATTTGAACCTACAATCTGCCTTGCAGTGAATGCCAGGATGCTCTTAATCTTCACACGTGGACTTTTGTGTTGTTTTGTAAAGCTGAAGGTCACCATTATGAATCATTACTTTCTTTCATCTCCAAAGGATAGTTTACAAATGAAGAATGAAGCAGCAGTTCAAAACAACTCTCTTTTAGAAAAGTAAGCCCTCAGGCAAGAGAATCAGACAATCTGAGCAAGATTGGAAGGCATTTGGAGACCTAATCCCATTTTGTCCCCTTTGGGGCTAAAGAATGCTGAGGCTACAGATAGCTCCTCAATGTTTTCTTGGGGTTAGAATTTCTTTCATCAAAAACTTATGATGGAAATTAGCTGAAGAAACACTTCAACTGGGAGGCAGTTTGAAGTTAGGTGAACTTTCCTGTTCTCCAGAGATCAGAAATAAAATAATAATAATAATAATAATAATAATAATAATAATAACCCCCAGTGAGGCACTACCTTGACGTGGTTGTGGGGCTTGTGTACTCTGAGGAAGATGAGAGCTATGCCAGAGGTTCAACCATACTGGACAGGTCTCATCAGAGGAGTCAGACAAAGAGTGTCTCTCCCATAAAAAATATGGTGAGACGTAAATTTCAGAATGCCATACCGGCTCGGACGTCGCCCGGGTTAACAAGGTCCGCACTAGATATTGGAGTTCCTGGATATCTGGTGAAAAATGGGTTACAGGACTCAGGACTGTTGGCTGAGCAACCAGGGCCAGCAGCTGCAGAACTACTGGAAGAAAAGGTGTTTACCCGTCGCAGATACACAGTGATGGAAAACAAAGAAATAATGATCTGTTACTACAGATCAAGTCCAACAAGACGAGGATATCTAAAACGAATGCACGAATTCTGGAAAGAACAACATCCAGAATCAGAAATAACAGAACAGAGACTAGCAGATCAACGCCGATTTATAACACGAAATAAAGTATTTACAGAAACAGAATTGGACGAACTGCAAAGGTTTACCCAGGGCAAAGAAATCAAAGCCTTACAAGAAGTAATTCAGAATGTAGAGGCAAACCAGGGGGAGTTGGCAGTGAAAGAATCCAGTAGAGATATACAACTGTTCTCATTTGGAAACCAGGCACCTCTTCCTCAGGAAGAACAAAACCCTCTAACTAAAGAAATAAAAGAATTGAAACAAAGAATAACTGAGCATCTAGAACAGCACAAAAACAACAGAATAAGGCTGCCTGCATTGAAGCTTGTTCCAAAGAAACAGCTAGCACAAGCATTAAAAGATGCAAATACTGCAATAGCAAGTATAAGCACCAATTCACTGCAAGAAACAAACCAACTAATGTACAGCACAGCTGCAGTTATAACAGAATACCTGGGATGTAAAATCAACAAAAAGAAAAACAAACAAACAGTGCACCACAAAAAAATGGAAGGTTAGACTAGAAAATAAGATCAGCAAGTTAAGATCACATGCAAGCAAGCTAGAACAGATGAAAGAAAAGAAGCTGAAGAACAAGAAGACCAAAGAATACCTAATCAAGAAATACCACTTAGAAACAAGGAAGATCAAGGAAGCACTGGAAATAATAAAGCAACAAATAACAGCTATAGCCAGGAAAATCAGTAGATATGAAGCTCGAATTGCAAACTATAGGCAGAACCTCCAATTTCAATCCAATCAGAAACGTTTCTACCAATCCATCAATGGAGAAACTGCAAGGAATCAGTCAGTACCTGACAAGGAAGAAACAGTGCAGTTCTGGAAGCAGATATGGGATAACCCAAAGAAATACAACAAGGATGCGGCTTGGTTAAAAGAGGTGGATGCAAATAAAACAGAAGTTGAAATGAAAGAACTAGTAATAACAACAAAAATGGTAGAAAAAAGAGCAAAGAAAATCAAAAATTGGTCAGCACCAGGTGAAGATGAACTGCATGGGTTTTGGTTGAAACATCTAACTGTTATACACCCACTCATTGCCAAGCAGTTCAACAATATACTACAAGGAGGAGAAATTGAAAAGTGGCTAACAACTGGGAAAACCTACCTAATAATGAAAAATCCAGCAAAAGGGGCAACACCAGGCAACTACAGGCCAATTACCTGCTTACCAACAACTTTCAAATTACTAACTGGTGTGGTAGCTGATGCAGTACAACAGCATCTAGTTGAAAACAATCTCTTTCCACCTGAGCAGAAAGGAAACCGCCCCAATAGCAGAGGAACAAAAGATCAACTCCTAATAGACAAAATGATCTTGGAAAACTGCAAGAAAAGGAAGACCAACCTGAATGTGGCATGGATTGACTACAAAAAGGCATTTGACTCTCTGCCACATGACTGGATAATCAAGTGCCTAGAAATAACAGGAGTCAGTAGAAACATCAGAAAATTTGTGCAAAGATCGATGGCACAATGGAAGACACAGTTGCAGATCAATGGTGAGAGACTGGGAGAGGTTAATATCAAGAGAGGAATATTTCAAGGAGATTCATTATCACCATTACTATTTGTTATTGCACTGTTTCCTCTGTCAACAATACTGAATAACTCAGGACATGGTTATCAAACATCAAAAACATCTGCTAGACTATCCCACCTCCTTTACATGGATGATCTGAAGCTGTATGGAAAAACATCATCTGAAATAGAATCGCTGCTCAACACTGTCGTATATATAGCCAAGATATTGTAATGGAGTTTGGCTTGGACAAATGTGCCACACTTACTATCAAACAAGGAAAAATAGTGAAAACTGAAGGAATCAAGATGCCCCATGAAAATAACATTAAGAGTCTGGACGAGGAAGAATACTACAAATACTTGGGTATCCTTCAAGCTGACAACATCAAGCACACTGAAGTCAAGAAAAAGATTAGAGGTGAATACATCAAGAGAGTGAAGAAGATCTTAAAATCCAAACTCAATGGAGGAAATACCATAAAGGCAATCAACACCTGGGCAATCCCAGTCATTAGGTACACAGCTGGAATAGTGGACTGGACTCAAGCAGAACTAAAAGCAATGGATAGGCAGACCAGAAAAATAATGACAATGAATCATGCCCTTCATCCACGCAGTGACATTGATAGACTTTATCTACCAAGGCAAATAGGTGGGCGTGGAATGCTACAAGTACATCAGATGGTTGAAGAAGAAAAAATGGCTTTGGAAGAATATCTGAAGAACAATGATGAAGATGCACTGAAATTAGTATATCAGGAAGGCTTACTAACTACTGGAGAGACCAAACTGGCCTACAAGAAAGACCAAATGAAGAACAGAATAGAGGCATGGGAAGACAAAGCACTACATGGCCAATACATGAAAAAAATAGCTGGGAAAGCAGATAATAATAAAACCTGGCAATGGCTAAGAGCAGGAAAATTGAAGAAAGAGACCGAGGGACTAATTCTGGCTGCACAAGACCAAGCCTTAAGGACAAGTCAAAATTGAGAAGACAGCAACAGACAGTAAGTGCCGCCTATGCAAAGAAGCTGAAGAAACAGTGGACCACTTGGTAAGCTGTTGCAAGAAGATTGCACAGACTGATTACAAGCAGCGGCATGACAAAGTAGCAACAATGGTGCATTGGAAGATCTGCAAAAAATATCATTTGCCTGTAAGCAAAAACTGGTGGGATCATAAAATAGAGAAAGTCATAGAAAATGATAAAATTAAACTGCTCTGGGACTTCAGAATTCAAACAGACAAGCACCTGCAACATAACACCCCAGACTTAACAATTGTCGATAAGAAAGACAAAAAAGTCTGGATAGTGGACGTGGCAGTGCCTGGAGATAGCAGAATAGAAGAGAAAGAACTGGAGAAGATAACAAAATACAAAGACCTACAAATAGAAATAGAAAGACTGTGGCAAAAGCAAGCAAGGGTAGTACCAATAGTCATAGGCTCCTTGGGTGCAATCCCAAAACAACTGGAGCACCACTTGAACACCATTGGCATTGACAAATTCGCTATTAGTCAATTGCAAAAGGCGGCCTTATTAGGAACTGCTTCCATCCTGCGACGATACCTGTAATACCATCAAACATCCACATCTGCCTATCCCAGGTCCTGGGTAAGGACTCGATAGGTAGACAAAATGCCAAATCCAGTCTGAACATCTGGCTGACTGTGCGATGAATGATAATAATAATAATAATAACAATAATAATAATAATAATCCCCCAGTGAGGCACTACCTTGACGTGGTTGTGGGGCTTGTGTACTCTGAGGAAGATGAGAGCTATGCCAGAGGTTCAACCATTCTGGACAGGTTTCATCAGAGGAGTCAGACAAAGAGTGTCTCTCCCATAAAAAATATGGTGAGACGTAAATTACAGAATGCCATACCGGCTCGGATGTAGCCCGGGTTAACAAGGTCCGCACTAGATATTGGAGTTCCTGGATATCTGGTGAAAAATGGGTTACAAGACTCAGGACTGTTGGCTGAGCAACCAGGGCCAGCAGCTGCAGAACTACTGGAAGAAAAGGTGTTTACCCGTCGCAGATACACAATGATTGAAAACAAAGAAATAATGATCTGTTACTACAGATCAAGTCCAACAAGAAGAGGATATCTAAAACGAATGCACCAGTTCTGGAAAGAACAACATCCAGAATCAGAAATAACAGAACAGAGACTATCAGATCAACGCCGATTTATAACACGAAATAAAGTATTTACAGAAACAGAATTGGACGAACTGCAAAGGTTTACCCAGGGCAAAGAAATCAAAGCCTTACAAGAAGTAATTCAGAATGTAGAGGCAAACCAGGGGGAGTTGACAGTGAAAGAATCCAGTAGAGATATACAACTGTTCTCATTTGGAAACCAGGCACCTCTTCCTCAGGAAGAACAAAACCCTCTAACTAAAGAAATAAGAGAATTGAAACAAAGAATAACTGAGCATCTAGAACAGCACAAAAACAACAGAATAAGGCTGCCTGCATTGAAGCTTTTTCCAAAGAAACAGCTAGCACAAGCATTAAAAGATGCAAATACTGCAATAGCAAGTATAAGCACCAATTCACTGCAAGAAACAAACCAACTAATGTACAGCACAGCTGCAGTTATAACAGAATACCTGGGATGCAAAATCAACAAAGAAGAAAAACAAACAAACAGGGCACCAGAAAAATGGAAGGTTAGACTAGAAAATAAGATCAGCAAATTAAGATCACATGCAAGCAAGCTAGAACAGATGAAAGAAAAGAAGCTGAAGAACAAGAATACCAAAGAATACCTAATCAAGAAATACCACTTAGAAACAAGGAAGATCAAGGAAGCACTGGAAATAATAAAGCAACAAATAACAGCTATAGCCAGGAAAATCAGTAGATATGAAGCTCGAATTGCAAACTATTGGCAGAACCTCCAATTTCAATCCAATCAGAAACGTTTCTACCAATCCATCAATGGAGAAACTGCAATGAATCAGTCAGTACCTGACAAGGAAGAAACAGTGCGGTTCTGGAAGCAGATATGGGATAACCCAAAGAAATACAACAACGATGCGGCTTGGTTAAAAGAGGTAGATGCAAATAAAACAGAAGTTGAAATGAAAGAACTAGTAATAACAACAAAAATGGTAGAAAAAAGAGCAAAGAAAATCAAAAATTGGTCAGCACCAGGTGAAGCTGAACTGCATGGGTTTTGGTTGAAACATCTAACTGTTATACACCCATTCATTGCCAAACAGTTCAACAATATACTACAATGAGGAGAAATTGAAAAGTGGCTAACAACTGGGAAACCTACCTAATAATTAAAAATCCAGCAAAAGGGGCAACACCAGGTAACAACAGGCCAATTACCTGCTTACCAACAACTTTCAAATTACTAACTGGTGTAGTAGCTGATGCAGTGCAACAGCATCTATTTGAAAACAATCTCTTTCCACCTGAGCAGAAAGGAAACCGCCCCAATAGCAGAGGAACAAAAGATCAACTCCTAATAGACAAAATGATCTTGGAAAACTGCAAGAAAAAGGAAGAACCAACCTGAATGTGGCATGGATTTACTACAAAAAGCATTTGACTCTCTGCACGGATTGGATAATCAAGTGCCTAGAAATTAACAGGAGTCCAGTAGAAACATCAGAAAATTTGTGCAAAGATCGATGGCACAATGGAAACACAGTTGCGATTCAATGTGAAAAGCTGGGTAGAGGTTAATATTAAGAAGAGGATATTTCAAAGGGCTCATATAACCATGGCCTATCAACATCAAAAACATCTGCCAGACTATCCCACCTCCTTTATATGAATGATCTGAAGCTGTATGGAAAAACATCATCTGAAATAGAATCGCTGCTCAACACTGTCCGTGTATATAGCCAAGATATTGTAATGGAGTTTGGCTTGGACAAATGTGCCACACTTACTATCAAACAAGGAAAAATAGTGAAAACTGAAGGAATCAAGATGCCCCACGAAAATAACATTAAGAGTCCTGGATGAGGAAGATTACTACTAATACTTGGGTATCCTTCAAGCTGACAACATCAAAACCACTGAACTGAAGAAAAGATATAGGTGAATACAGAGGAGAGTTAAGAAGATCTTAGTCCGAAACTCATGAGGAAATACCATAAAGGCAATCAACACCTGGGGCAATTTCCATCATTAGGTACACAGCTGGAATAGTGGACTTGACTCAGCAAAACTAAAGCAATGGATATGAGACCAGATAATAATGTCACAATGATCATGCCCTTCATCGCACGCAGTGGCTTGTAGACTTTATCTACCAATGCTAAATAGGTGGGCGTGGAATGCTACATCAGATGTTGAAGAAGAAAAAATGGCTTTGGAAGAATATCTGAGGAACAATGATGAAGATGCACTGAAATTAGTATATCAGGAAGGCTTACTGACTACTGGAGAGACAAAACTGGCCTACAAGAAAGACCAAATGAAGAACAGAATAGAGGCATGGGAAGACAAAGCACTACATGGCCAATACGTTAAAAAAGTAGCTGGGAAAGCAGATAATAATAAGACCTGGCAATGGCTAAGAGCGGGAAAATTGAAGAAAGAGACCGAGGGACTAATTCTGGCTGCACAAGACCAAGCCTTAAGGACAAATGCATACAAAGTCAAAATTGAGAAGATAGCAACAGACAGTAAGTGCCGCCTATGTAAAGAAGCTGAAGAAACAGTGGACCACTTGGTAAGCTGTTGCAAGAAGATTGCACAGACTGATTACAAGCAGCGGCATGACAAAGTAGCAACAATGGTGCATTGGAAGATCTGCAAAAAAATATCATTTGCCTGTAAGCAAAAACTGATGGGATCATAAAATAGAGAAAGTCATAGAAAATGATAAAATTAAACTGCTCTGGGACTTCAGAATTCAAACAGACAAGCACCTGCAACATAACACCCCAGACTTAACAATTGTCGGTAAGAAAGACAAAAAAGTCTGGATAGTGGACGTAGCAGTGCCTGGAGACAGCAGAATAGACAAGAAAGAACTGGAGAAGATAACAAAATACAAAGACCTACAAATAGAAATAGAAAGACTGTGGCAAAAGCAAGCAAGGGTAGTACCAATAGTAATAGGCTCCTTGGGTGCAATCCCAAAACAACTGGAGCACCACTTGAACACCATTGGCATTGCCAAATTCGCTATTAGTCAATTGCAAAAGGCGGCCTTATTAGGAACTGCTTCCATCCTGCGACGATACCTGTAATACCATAAAACATCCACATCTGCCTATCCCAGGTCCTGGGTAAGGACTCGATAGGTAGACAAAATGCCAAATCCAGTCTGAACATCTGGCTGACTGTGCGATGATCCATAATAATAATAATAATAATAGTAATAATAATGTTGGAAGGGACCTTGGAGGTCATCGAGTCCAACCCGCTGCTCAGGCAGGCAGGAAACCCTATACCATTTTGGACAGATGGCTGTCCAGTCTCTTGTTAAAAACTTTGAGTGTTGGAGCATTCACTGCTTCTGGAGGCAGGTTGTTCCATTGGTTAATTGTTCTAACTGTCAGGAAATTTCTCCTTAGTTCTAGGTTGCTTCTCTCCTTAATTAGTTTCCATCCATTGCTTCTTGTCCTGCCTTCAGGCGCTTTGGAGAATAGCCTGACTCCCTCTTCTTTGTGGCAGCCCCTGAGATATTGGAACACTGCTATTGTTGTGTCCTGGGCCTGATGAGAAAACTCAGCAGACTCAGGATTGTTGCAAATGGTCCCGGACATTCTAAAAGCTGCTCGGGACCAGACAGAGTGGCGCCAGCCTTGCGCACATGCGCAAGGCACGAAGAAATAAGAACTCTTATTGGTTCACGCTGTCCAGGGTTCAAGCCCTATAAAAAGGCCTGCGTGCCTTTTGTGCTTTGCTTGGAGTTGGAGTAGGAGAATAAAGCATTGATTATTGCAACCATGTCTCTTCATCATTCACAAGCGAACGGAGAACACAACACTGGTGACGAAGGTGGGATCCTTTGCAAGCTGAAGAAAAAAAAGTTTTAAGGACTCACCCAGGGGCGGGGCTGTGAAGGCTTTACGACCCACCAGGAACCCTCCAGAAACGGTTACAGTCCATCAAGAGGACGCTTGAGAAGAATCAGATCCTGAAGAAGAGGTGGATAGGCTTTACCAGCGAGCTGGAAAGAGGCAGAAGGAACGTACGGACAAGGCCCCAGCATTGCTTCAATGCTTCGGGTGCAGAGGACGCCACAAGCGAGCTGACTGCAGGTTTCGCTCTGCCATTTGCAGAGCGTGTGGCAAGCAAGGCCACATTGTACCTGTCTGTTTGGGTTACCAGAAGGTCCAACCTCATGAAGAATTGTGTCTGAAAGGTACCAGGGTCCCCAGCCAGCAGAGGGTGGGGTTCTGCACATCACGCAGGAGTATTGTAAGAACAGGGACACACAAGCCCCTTAAGAAGAAACTTTCCATTAATGTAAGGTTGCAAGGGGTTCCCTTATTGATGGAGTTGGACACAGGGTCCGCTCTTTCCATTATTTCAATTAATACCTTTAAAAGGATATGCAGCAGCAGTGGCTTTCAAGTTAAACTCAGGCCATCCAACCTAATTCTTACAGATTTTCAGAATTCTATGGTGTGTGTTAAGGGGGAGGCCACCCTTAAAGTATAACATAAGGATTTTGAAGGTCCCCTGGATGTGGTAGTTGTTGGGGGTGAACGCACGAGTCTTATTGGACTCAATTGGTTCGAGGCCCTGGGAATCCAGGTCACGGGGCTGCACCATTTGCAAATGTCAAGTCTTGCAGAAGTCTGCAAGGAATTTGCAGATGTGTTTAGCTCTGAGTAAGGATCCTACAAGGGGCCCCCAATTTCACTACGGTTAGACCCAAACATCACGCCCATCAGAGTTAAGCTGAGGAGGGTACCTTTTGCCCTCAAAGGCAAGATAGATGCTGAACTGGACAAATTGCTCCAGCAAGGCATTTTAGAACCTGTGGATTCTAGTCCATGGGAAACTCCCATAGTAACGCCTCTAAAGGCTAATGGGAAATACGTATATGTGCAGACTACAAGTGTACACTGAATAAGGCATTACAACAGCACGCTTATGCAGTCCCTGTTGTAAGCCACATCCTGGCCTCTCTCAAGGGTGTGTGTGTGCATTTTTGCGAAACTTGACCTGGCACAGGCCTATCAACAGCTACCTGTTAATGAGGCAGCTGCAGAGTCTCAGACTATTGTAACTCACAGAGGGACTTTCAAGGTCAAGAGACTGCAATTTGGGGTAAATGTAGCCCCTGGCATATTCCAAAGTGTCATGGAGAGCACACTTTGGGGTATTCCTTGGGTCTGTCCCTACTTCAATGACGTCCTCATTGCTGGGGAGTCATCTCAAAATTTAGCATAAAGATTAAGGGCTGTCTTGCTTCGTTTTCGAAAAGCAGGCCTTAAGCTAAAGCAGGATAAATGCAAGATAGGAGTCACTTCCACTGACTTCTTAGGTTTCAGGATTGATGCCCAAGGCATTCACCCTCCTGAAGCTAAACTACAAGCTATTCAACAGGCTTGTAGTTGCAAGCCTTCTTGGGGCTCTTAAAATTTTACCATGCATTTCTTCCACACAAGGCTGCAGTGGCAGAGTCGTTACATAGGCTCTTAGACAAGCAGTCTCCTTGGCAGTGGACTAAAGTCCATGGCAAGAGCTTCAACGAAGTTAAGGCCTTGCTCACTTCTAATGCTGTTTTAGCACATTTCAGTGAGCAACTGCCTGTCTGCATTGCATGTGATGCACCTCCTTATGGGGTGGGAGCAGTACTTAGCCATCTGAAGGCTGATGGGACACAAATCCCTGTGGCCTATTATTCAAGGACTCTGTCATCTGCAGAGCGGAATTACACTCAGATTGACAGAGAAGCCTTGGCCATAGTAGCTGGCATAAAGAAATTTCATGATTTCTTATATGGCCACCATTTCACGGTCTATATAGACCATAAACCTCTGTTAGGGTTGTTTACTACTAACAAACAGACACCACATATCATTTCTCCTCATATGCTGAGATGGTCCATTTTCCTGACAGCATATGACTACACCCTAGTTCACAAACCTGGAAAAGAAATGGGCCATGCAGATGGCCTAAGCAGATTGCCTTTAACTCAGGTAGAAGCAGACCCTGCTCCTGCCATAAATATTCTTTCCATTCAGGAGTTGCCTGAATCTCCCCTCAATGCTAGGGACGTGGCTACTGAAACTGCCACTGATCACACGCTTACATGCTTGCTGACATGGGTGTTGTCAGGATGGCCTGACGCATGTTCAGATGCGACATTTCAAAGTTTTTGGCAAAGGAGACATGCACTGTCTACCTTTAAGGGATGCCTTTTATGGGGTAGCAGGGTAGTCATCCCAGCCTCATTGAGGTCTAGAATCTTGATCTCTCTGCATGAGGGGCATCCTGGGATAGTCAGGATGAAAGCGCTTGCGCGCAGCCATCTTTGGTAGCCTGGGCTTGATAAAGCCATCGAGGCCCAGGTGCACGGGTGCCAAGTATGCCAACAGTTGCGGCCTGAAATGCCTCAGGCACCAGTTCATAGGTGGGAGGAAACTCAAACCCCGTGGTCTAGGGTGCATATAGATTATGCTGGGCCCTTTCAGGGGCAATTCTTCCTGGTTGTTGTTGATAGCCATTCTAAGTGGTTAGAGGTTGTTCCTGTTTCCTCCACTACTACTGCCAAGACAATCCAGGTATTGAGAGGGATTTTTGCTTCACACAGTCTTCCAGATGTTCTGGTTTCGGATAATGGCCTCCAATTTACCTCTTCTGAGTTCCAGGCTTTTCTTCAGGCTAACCTGATCTGCCATGCAACTTTGACTCCTTTCCATCCATCCTCCAACGGAATGGCTGAAAGGATGGTGCGCACCACCAAAGATGCCCTCAAGAAATTGACTTATGGTAACTGGCATCACAGGTTAGCTGACTTTCTTCTTGCATACCGCACCACACCTTGCACGTCCACAGGGAGGAGCCCAGCTGAACTTCGCTGGGGTCGCAGACTCATTACTAAATTGGACAGGTTGCACCCAGACTGGGTAGCTTCACAGGTGTCACATCCGCAGGCACCGAGGAGACTACAGTTGGGTGATCCGGTCTGGGCTAGGAACTACACTCCTGGTCATCTGTGGGTTCCTGCTGTCATCTGTAAGATCTCTGGACCTCTATCATACGAAGTGACCTTGGGAGATGGCCGCGTCCTGCGGTGTCACATTGATCAACTGCGTTGGCAGTTGACCCCTGTGGATTCCGCCCCTGCCTCCACTCTCGGGGGGGGGGGAGGGGGCCCAGGAATTAAGTCGCACTTCAGGTCAACCTCCTGAGACACAATCTCACACTTCAGGGCAACCTCCTGAGACACAATCTCACCGTTCCTGGGATGTACTGCAGGTCACTAGGGATTTCCCAGGGAAGGTGCAAGGACATCCTCAGAGTTCAGCTATTGCACCGAACAGGGAGTCATGCATATCCGCAAGAGCTCCAAACAGGAATTCACCTGAGGCGGGGTTTGCCATGGAGGCGGCTCCTGACTCTGGCACCTCGGCCACAGGGGACTGGGAGTATTGGGGCACACCTGCAACGCAGGTCACATCCAAGACTGGTCGCGGGCTCGAGGGACTAAGTTCCCTGGAGCCATCCAGAGTAGTTGGGGAATCCTCAGCCAACTCAGAGGGTTGGGGAATTTCAGCTGCTCTCATGGAGCCTGGGGAGAACTCTGGCAATTCTGCTGGCACACCTCACTAGGGACCACCTGCAAAACGTGTGCATAAAAGTCCTGGTCTAGTGAGCCCAACAGACGGCCAGTAGGCAAGGCGCCCTTAAGAACAAGTTCTGGTCTGCCTAGCCAGGCAGGTGAGCTGACAGTCCAGGCACTCTCCCTAACCTTGCGTAGGTCACAATGGGCTAAGGCCCCCTCCTAAGCATCTAGGCAAATATGTGAGATTCTTGTCAGTACAAGGGACTTTACAGGTCTAGGTGGAGGAGATGGGACCTTTGCGGGGTAGAAGATAGACACGTGAATTCCACATTAGAGAGTCGGTTGGTTGGCTAACTCTCTTAGTAGAAGAAGTGTGTCTGCATGTAAGCAGACTATTATTTTCTTTTGATTTATTTTATTATGGTTGTAAGAAATTGGAATTGTGTGTGTTCTATCCAGGGGGGAGGGGTGTTGTGTCCTGGGCCTGATGAGGAAACTCAGCAGGCCCAGAATTGTTGCAAATGGTCCTGAGCATTCTAAAAGCTGCCCGAGACCAGACAGAGCAGCGCCAGCCTTGTGCGCATGCGCAAGGCGCAAAGAAAGAAGAACTCTTATTGGTTCACGCTGTCCAGGTTTCAAGCCCTATAAAAAGGCCTGCGTGCCTTTTGTGCTTTGCTTGGAGTTGGAGTAGGAGAATAAAGCATTGATTATTGCAACCATGTCTCTTCATCATTCGCAAGCAAATGGAGAACACCACAGCTATCATGTCTCCCCTCGTCCTTCTCTTTGTTAAACTAGACATACCCAATTCCAGCAACCACTCCTCATATGTTTTAGCTTCCAGTCCCCTAATCATCTTTGTTGCTCTTTTCTGTACTCTTTCTATCTTTTTTTCCTAATTTACCTGCCTCCCAGTTCTAGTTTCCTGAAAATCTATCACATTATTATTGTGATACCCACACTGCTTCCTAGCCAAGAGGGTTCTTAAAGCAGTTTATATTAGTTAAAATGCAGTAAAACTAGGCAGCATAGCACTTAACTGAGTAATAAAAACAGCCCAACAGAGTCTCATAAAATCAACTGCAAAACACCACTTTCTATCTCAAATGAATTATACAAATGTTAAGAATATTGCTGTTAAATATGCTGTTAATACTGAGAATTTAATATAAATTGGAAGTTATAAACCACACAAAATTCTCCAGATATGGAAGCTTGAGAAGTTGAGAATCTTTTGCATGCTCCCCCAAAATACTTCCTTTTAATGTTTTTATTTGTTCAGTTTGTATATGCATTTCCCCCCCTTCCACTTGCAATAATTTGATTGTTGATTTGATCTTTGTGGCTTGTTGTAATGTGGAATCCCAGTGTCTTGTGATTAAAAAGGAGCGCCTAAACTTTCAAGGGTTAAAAGAACAACAAAAGAAAACACGAAGAAAGGACAAAAATTAAAGTCCACAAATCTTAAAGCTGCTGTGGTTGAGAATCCTGATCTAGAGGTTCTGTGTTTACTGCTGCCCTATGAAAGAGTCTGCATCTACAAGGCCCCCAGTTAGGACTAGCCAAAGCCAGAATGCTAGATAAATCCAATATAGGTGTGGTGTGTGCGACTGTGTTTTATGGTGTCCAGATTGCTGCATTATGATTATTTTAATGTTGCATTTTTTTGTTTGTATAACAGAGGTTTTATTATATTGATTTTGTTTTCTGTTGTTAGTTGCCCAGGGTTCGCATGCAAGATGGTGGCCATCTAAATCTTCTAAATAAATAAATGGTCAGCACTTGGGTGCCATATCTGGTGCATTAGCCCAACCCTACACATGTGCACACTATCACCTTTGCCTGCATGGGGGCCTGTAAAAGATGTCAGAATTTTATGTTAACTGAGCTTCCCAGAGTTCATGTGTGCTTATTGATTTGTTTGATGTTTACTTTGAAAGCCTGGTTTATTGCATTACATCTTTTCCAGACAGATATAGGGCATGTGTTGCTGTTTATGTATGTTACTCTTTCTTTGTTTGGATGCAACAAACATTCCCCCAAGTGTTCATTGAGTGATCCAAAAATATATTAAGGGTGGAATTGAGTCTTAGGCAAGCAAATTTTTCCTTGTGGAGTGAGGTTTCTCCTTGTTTTACTCCCTCTGAATCTCCTCTGCAGGTTCAAAAATTTTGCCAGCAGATGTTAGCATGAGGCAGGGGCTATGAATGTTGGGTGTATAAACCTGTCTCCTGTCCATGTATAATTATTGCTCTCACTGCGGCATTCTGCTGTAACAAAATGAATCAACATGCAAATTGTGAAACAGCCTTTTGATGCAGTTGCTCATGATGGGAGGATGTTCCAGAGGACAGGTGTTGAGTCCTCAGCTTAATGGCGAATAAGCACAGAGCATCTCATAGTGTCAAGAAGCCTTTATTGTTGTCTCTTCTGCTCCGTTACAGCTCTGAGGCACGCAGGCCTCTCTGCCTCTCTTAAGAATGCTTCCCCGGACCGAATAGCAACATTTGGCACGCTCCGCGCCTCGCGCATGTGAGCGAAGCCGGCGCCAGCCAGTCTGGTCCTGGGCAGCTTGCAACTGCCCGGGACCGTTGCAACATCCCGAGCCTGTCTTTTCAGGCTCAGGACACAACACCCCTTCCCCCCCCGGCTAAGACTAATAAACTATATGAATAGTTACACGCAACCTCAACACAAGCGTGGTGTGCCAACCCATGCTCCAAATGGTACTGGGCTATTGTTCTGGGCATTAATACCCAATGCCCATATTTCCATTGCTCCCAACAGCAGACACCCTCTCACTGTTTCTGCTTTGCCAGCAGAGTTACAAAGTCCTCAAGGTAGTTAGGAGATCTCTTGACTCTCTGTGACCTCCTTAGACCCTGAGAATCCCCAATTCCATTTTGCCCAGAGGATGACATGAATTTGCCCCCTCTTTCAGACCCTGGTGGTCCCCATGGACCGTGCCCCGTTGCCTGGTCTGCTTGCTTGCCCACCGGGCTCGTGAGACCAGGACTTTGCTCTCCCAATAACCTGGCTGACCTACCTAGTTGCAGGCTCTCTGGCCCCTCTATAAAACTGCCACTGTTAGGCAACTCTGTAGTGCCTCCCAGGTCCACACTGGACCTATCAAGGGACTGCATTCCTTCGCTCCCCAGTCCCGTAACGGGACTGTCTAGGGTTTCAGTATTTCCCCAAAACTCAGTTGCCCCCCCATCTGTGCCGGAGGTGTCAGAATTGGGATGTACCTCTCCGGCCACCTCCCTGTGTGAATACCTCCTTCTGGAAACAGTAGCAGTACTGGGCCAACTAGACTGGTTTTGTGCCAGCTCTCTTGCAATGTTTGAGTTATTAGGATGCTCCCAGTTATTCTCCCTGACTGGAGTGCTGAATGGTACTGGTGAATGATGAGTATGCCCCCTGGGTGACTCCCTGGCTGGAGTAGGCACTGGTGCCTGTGTGCTTCCTAGTTCCTATGGATTCCTGTTTGGAACACTTGTGGAATCTTGGAATAGGCCATCTGTGGCCTCTCTGTTTGGGCCCGGCTGCTGCCAACACCCATCCCTTTGCCCATGGAGGTCCCCCTCCCCCCCTGGAAAAGGCCCAGGAGTTTCTGAGGGTAAGTCCAGTCTTGTACGCAGCTGGTCGATATGCCGCCGAAGGACACGACCGTCATCCAACGAGACCTCATACGACAAGGGACCAGTAACCTTGCATACTACAGCAGGAACCCACAAGTGGCCTGGGCCGTAATTACGGGTCCATACCGGGGCACCCACTTGCAGATACCTCGGTGCCCTGCGTTGTGTAGCCTTAGGAGGCAGTCTGTCTGGCTGCAACCGGTCAAGTTTAGTAGTCAGTTTGCGCCCCCAGCGAAGTTCAGCTGGGCTTTTCCCAGTAGAAGTTGAAGGTGTGGTGCGGTACGCAAGAAGAAAGTCTGCCAACCTGTGGTGCCAGTCTCCATAGGTCAGTTTCTTTAAAGCATCCTTGGTGATGCGGACCATCCGTTCAGCCATACCGTTGGTGGAAGGGTGGAATGGTGCAGAGGTGGCATGATGAATCATGTTGGCCTGTAAGAAAGCTTGGAATTCGGAAGAGGTGAATTGAGGGCCATTGTCAGACACCAACACATCCGAAAGCCTATGTGCAGCAAAAATCCCCCTCAGTACTTGAATGGTCTTGGCAGTGGTGGTTGAAGAGACAGGTACAACCTCAAGCCACTTTGAATAGCTATCAACCAGGACCAAGAAGAATTGACCCTGAAAAGGCCCGGCGTAATCAATGTGCATCCTAGACCAAGGTGACTGTGTGTCCTCCCATTTATGCACAGGAGCCTGGGGCATTTCTGGGTGTAAGCACTGACAAAGTGGCATGCGTGCACCTTAGCCTCAATTTCCTTGTCTAACCCAGGCCACCACAAATGGCTGCGCGCAAGCACCTTCATTCTTACAATGCCAGGATGGCCCTCATGAAGGGAACCTAAGACCCTAGACCTCATTGAGGTAGGAATAACAACTCTGCTGCCCCACAGCAGGCAACCCTGAAAAGTGGATAACTCATGTTTCTTAAGCCAGAAACTCTGAAACTCAGTACCTGGACAACTCTCTGGCCATCCAGACATAACCCAGGATAAGACACAAGAGAGTGTGAAATCTGTGGCTGATTCAGCAGCCACATCCCTGGCATTTAAAGGTGACTCAGGCAGTGCCTGAATGGAAAGGATGTTGATGGCAGGGGCAGGATCAGCCTCCACTACTTGTAAGGGTAATCTACTGAGGCCATCAGCATGGCCCATTTCTTTGCCAGGTTTGTGAACTAAAGAAAAATCATAGGCTGACAGAAAGATGGACCATCTCAGCATCCTGGGGGAGATGATATGGGGGGTTTGTTTGTTTGTAGTAAACAACCCCAACAAAGGCTTGTGGTCAGTGTAGATCGTGAAATGTCTGCCATATAAAAAATCATGGAATTTTTTAATGCCCGCAACAACAGCCAAGGCTTCCCTGTCTATCTGAGCATAGTTTCCCTCAGCAGAAGACAAGGTTCTGGAGTAATATGCAACAGGAACCTGAGTTCCATCAGGTTGTAGATGGCTAAGTACTGCTCCCACCCCATAAGGGGAAGCATCACAAGCAATGCACACAGGGAGAGTTTCATTAAAATGTGCAAGCACATTATTGGATGTGAGTAAGGCCTTAACCTCATTGAAGCTTGCTTCATGTGCTTGTGACCACTGCCACACTGCCTGTTTGTCCAGAAGCCTATGAAGTGGTTCAGCTACATTAGCTTTGTTAGGAATGAATGCATTATAGAAATTCAAGAGGCCCAGAAAAGCTTGTAGTTCAGCTTTGGACTTAGGCCTAGGAGCTTGCATGATAGCTTTTAATTTGGACTCAGCAGGATGAATCCCATTAGCATCTATTCTGAATCCCAGGAAATCTGTAGAAGGTACCCCAATTTTACACTTGTCTTTTTTTAGCTTGAGGCCTGTTTTCCGGAACCGCAGCAGGACAGCCCTCAATCTCTCAGCTACATTTTGAGTGGAGTCTCCAGCTATTAAGACATCATCAAAATAGGGGCAAACCCCTGGTATACCCCTCAAGGAATTTTCCATTACGCTTTGGAAAATTCCAGGGGCCACATTTACTCCAAATTGTAGTCTTTTGACTTTGAATGCCCCCCTATGTGTTACAATGGTTTGTGCTACAGCAGCAGCTTCATCAACAGGTAACTGTTGATAAGCCTGTGCTAAATCTAGCTTTGCAAAAACACGCCCCTACTTGAGGGAATCCAGAATATGGCTGACTACAGGTACAGGATAGGCATGTTGTTGCAATGCCTTATTTAGGGTGCATTTGTAATCTGCACAGATGCAAATGTCCCCATTAGCCTTAAGAGGCGTGACTATGGGAGTTTCCCAAGGACTGGAATCAACAGGTTCTAAGACTCCTTGCTGAATCAATTTGTCCAATTCAGCATCAATTTTTCTTTTTAAAGCAAAAGGTACTCTTCTTGCTTTTACTCTGATAGGAGTGACAGTGGGGTCCAATTTTAAGGAAACTGGGGGCCCTTTATATGTACCCAGCTGTGGGCTGAAGACATCTGCAAATTCTCTGCAGACTTCTTGTAGACCTACTGTTTGCAAGCTATTAAGCCCTGTAACTTGTATTCCCAAGGCTTCAAACCAATTGAGTCCTATGAGACTCGTGCGCTCACCCCCAACTATCAATACATCTAATGGACCTTCAAAATCCTTATGTTGTACGTTAAGGATGGCCTCCCCCTTAACACACACTTTGGAGTTTTGAAAGTCTGTTAGAACTATATTGGATGGCCTAAGCTTGGCCTGGAACCCACTGCTAGAGCGAATCTTTCTGAATGTGTGAATGGAAATAATTGAAAGTGCAGACCCAATGTCTAGTTCCATAACCAATGGAACTCCTTGCAACTTCACTTTAAGTGACAGTTTCTTTCTGAGTGGCTTGTGTGTGCCTGTCCTATAAATGCTTCTTCATGAAGCACAGAAATCCACCCTGTTTTGGCTGGGGACCCTGGTACCTTTCAGGCGCAATTCTTCTCAGGGTTGTACCTTCTGACGGCC